>NC_064920.1:685824982-686175482 GCF_023897955.1 Schistocerca gregaria | reverse complement strand
CAGAATTGATTTGAGAGCAGCAGAAAGCAAATGGAATGGCACTGGGACGGCCTGTGCGCGCCAGAGCTGCCAGCGAAGCTGCCCGCAGGTGAAATATGCGCCTTTCATCCTACTTTGTGCAGAATTGCCGAGAATTTGTGCCCCCACATTGGTCGAAGTACGACGCTGAAAGCGAAGAATAGATTCGCTCGACGTCTGCATAAACTGTGCTAGGATTGAGTCTACTACGTACTTTCTAGAGAACACTCTACTACGTCCTTTCTAGAGAACACAAGTCGGATTGCCGGCAATTTACAGGGTTTCATTATCTATAGCCAAGGCAGCAATAGCTAGTAACAACCTACTGCAGAAGTACTGTAGCGACTATCGGAGTTCCGAATTAAACAGACCCACCACGATAATGTTTAAGTGAGGTCATGTACTAGTCAAATAGGTAATCGCCCGATTGGAAGAGTAGCAGTAGAAGAAATTAGGGACTCTTACGTTTCATAGTTAATTAACTGATGAAATAGTTAAAACCGATATTTTAAGTATGACGGTGGGTAAACAACTTCGCAGCAGCAACAAGCAATATACTCCAAGTATCAGATATTCAAGTCACAATATTTTTCTCAGTCTAGTATATTTCGTTGATTACACTTTAGAACAAATGCAGCCACAGTGTGGAGAAATAAGAGTCACTTCGCACACCAAACCTACTCCTGACTCATCCAGAAACATACGGAAATTTTTGGTGCACTCTTATCATTCTGGAAACGGTGCTTACGAATACCCCAAAACATACAAACGCCCACAACAGACGAGCAGACCGTCTACGATTTACGCATGAACTAAGGAATGAATCAGACACTTTAGTTATATGAAATGAAATAGTTTTCTAAGCGCAACTAGTTAAATTATTAATCTAATATTTGAACAGTCATACCGAAGATATCGCTCGTTCCTTTAGATACAAGGCTTTAGTTTTAGAGCTTTGAAAGGTGATTGATAATGATGGGACAGGGTAATCGTTGGTACCCTTCTAATTATTCCTACGAGATGATTTACGGAAACCAACGGGAAAATAAATCGAAGTGTTAGGGTCACTATTTTTCCCTCGGTCACGAATATAATGGCTTAACTGAACGTAAGTGCGAAATGTTCATTTTTATTTCTGTAATTATCAGTCATCTGTCTGGTTCAATGACTGATAAAAAAGTCACGCAGTACTCAATGTCACTCTCCCCTAGTGCAAGATCTAGCAAGAAACAATCGCCTCAAATAGCAAATTTAGTACCGTGTGATAGGCTAAACAAGAAAATTATAGCCTCTGGAGGCCAAAACATCGACGCTGGATGCTAAAGCCGTTGTGTAAAGATGATGATACATAAGGGGGAAAAAAACGAACAATCCAGAAACAAAGGGACGTAATTTTTTTTTTTTTTTCCGAAGACTGTCTTCATTATGGCTGAAAGCTAGGACACAATCCAGATAGCCAGAAGTAGAAGTGCTTGCTCAGAGAGAAACGAACATATATAAATTTATGAAAAATTTATCCAATGGGGCCGGTCGGGATGGCCGAGCGGTCGCAGGTTCGACGAATCCTGCCTCGGGCATGGATGTGTGTGATGACCTTAGGTTAGTTAGGTTTAAGTAGCTCTAAGTCCGCAGCTCGTGGTCTCGCGGTAGCGTTCTCGCTTCCCGAGCACGGGGTCCCGGGTTCGATTCCCGGCGGGGTCAGGGATTTTTCACCTGCCTCGTGATGACTGGGTGTTTGTGTCGTCTTCATCATCATCATCAATCATCCCCATTACGGTCGGAGGAAGGCAATGGCAAACCACCTCCACTAGGACCTTGCCTAGTATGGCGGCGCGGGTCTCCCGCGTCGCTCCCCTACGCTCGGTAAACGGAGTATGGGACTCATCATCATCATCAAGTTCTAGGGCACTGATGACCTCAGCAGTTAAGTCCCATAGTGCTCAGAGCCATTTGGACCATTTTTTATCCAATGGGTCGTTAACTTAGGAATTACTAGACACAAATTCGCCTTATAAAAACCTCCTTCATACCTTAATGTCACCGTTATTAATAACTGCACTAGAAAAATGCAAAAATATCGTATTTGGGACTTAATACTATGAACTAACCGAAGTACCAGTTACGTCCAAAATTTTGAGAAAGTCGCATCCCTGGAGGCAGGATCCGTGCGAGTGGATTTGCTAAACCACAATACAATAGGAACGGAAGTCGTATGTCAATATCCATAAATCTACTACAAATGTCGGACAGTACGCCAGTTCATCTGAATGCATGTTCGTCTTCTCTCTCCTCCTACGCCGATGGATATATTCTGTACGTTTTCCAACATAGTACACTTCTGGTAGTAAGAGTTCGCAGAGGCATTTTTCTGCATTGGCAACACTGACCGACAACGAAAGTTACATTCAACTGTTGGTTCTATCACAGTCTAATATATACAGTCGCGACACACTCGCTGGTTTTTGTTATACACCGAGACAACAGTGCCCCAAGCGGTGGAGAAGCCACGCTGCTGAATATGGTATTCAGTAAATGTAAACAGTATCGTTTATATTCATTTTTAACATGGTTTTCACGAAAGGTAGCGTATGTAGCGCAATCAGTTGCAGTAATAATAGGAAGAAGACACCACATTTGGCGTTCTTCAGGTTTCCTAAGGACCCTGAGAGGTATGAAATATCACATTAGAGCGCTCTTTATTTACGATTTTTTTTTTCTAAACTGTATTGAATTACTGAATTTGTTTTTCTTTTTTAGGAGCAAGAAATGGTTAATAAATAGTAAAAGACAGGACCTGCTGCAAAAAGATGTCCATTATTTGCACAATAACGTGAAGTATTGTGCGCTACATTTTGAGTCAAACCAGTTCATGAGCGCAGAAAAGAAGAGATTGGTATGGAATGCTGTTCGTACGTTATTTGACGTGCCGAATAAGCCACAACTAGTGACGATGAGGGGAAAATTGCCATACAAACGTGAAAGTGTTACTGCAAAAACAATAAAACTGTCTCCTGACACAGAAGAAACAACTACCACAAGTGTTCCTACACGAGAGATATATACAAAATCACTAACAACCGAATCTGCAACACAGACATCTTTTGAAGATGAAATGCTTAGTTTACGTGAAATTATTCACGTGTTGGAAAATCGATTGAAATGTAAAAACGTGCAGTTCATTAGACTTCGTACAAAATTACTACGTGACACGGAAAGTGCCCATCGTAAGAAACAACTGCAACCACGTCACAGGACACAAGTACAAAAGGACAAGCTCATTTCAAAAAGTGTTGGTTCGAGGTACCTGAAAAAAGATGCTCTCGATTTATTGATAAGCCAAATCAGTATATCAATGAATGGAAAACGTGGTGCGAGGTGGAAAGATGAAACTACATTATTTGCACTTAATTTGTTGTATTATAGTACTCAGGCATACAGTTTTTTATCACACTGTTTTAGCCTTCCATCAGTATGTACCTTACAAAGGTATGTGGAAGATATACTATTAAACTGTGGGATAAATAATAAAATATTTCATCTTTTAAGGCAGAAAGTGCAGCAGTTACCAGAAACTGATATAATAGTTAATTTGTCTATGGATGAGATATCACTAATAAAAAATTTGATATATGACAGCTCTAGGGATCGTGTTATTGGATTTGAAGACATGGGTTACATATGTACGTACATCTGTGGTTGCCAATACTGCATTAGTTATAGTGATTAAAGGTAACTTCTCAAATGTTAAAAAGCCATTGGTATATTATTTCTCCGAAGGACCAGTAGGAGCCAGCCATCTGACGCGCATATTTTTTGAAGCTGTCAAAAAACTCACAGAGATTGGTTTGGTTGTAAAAACATGGGTAACTGACAAAGGCACGAATTTTGTGGAGAGGAGGCACAGAGTGGGTATCTCGCTAGTTAATCCATCCTTAGTACACGAAGGGAGTAAGATCTACTTTTTTATCACACTCTACATTTGATAAAAAGCATACATAATAATTTATTCAGGTCTAACATTATCCACACAACAGATGAAGGATGGATTGGCACTGCTTCATGGTAGGACATTTGTCAGTTGTACTCAAGTGCTTGTGAAGGGAAGAACAAGTTGGCCCCAAGCTCATTTAAAGAGGTGTCCAACTGTCAGCTTTTTAAAAAATAAATGTAAGCACTGCAGTTCGTGTGTTGAGTCATACAGTAGCAGCAGGCATTGAGACACTTGTTACTTGTGGCACCATATCATCATCTGCACTGCTACTGCAGATTTTTGCCAAACATGGAAATTTGTAGATGTTGATGGGAAAGATTTTTCATCTATGATTACGTGCGTCAAAGGACTTCTGGGTAACATAAGCGCTTTGAACATGTTTGTTGGTGATGTTTTGGATGGAACCAAGTTATATTTATTAACACGCAAAATTAATCAAGATTCACTGGAAAACGTTTTCTCAGTGATAAGGCATAAAGGTGGTTTTTGTAGCAACCCATCACCACGACAGTTTTGTGCTGCATTTAATAATTGTGCTTTAAGCAAATTAATGAACACGCACAGTGTAGCTACCTCCAATTGTGAGGGGATCAACTGGGGTCAGACAATAATAGATATGAAAGCAGCGCCCAAATTACTTGTTTCACCACTGTTGGGGATCAGTGACACGAGTTCAGTGATCAGACTACCAAATGTGGAAATCCAAACAGACCTCGGAGAGGCAAGCAGCATGTTTGGTTATGTATCAAAGAAATTGCTCACAGTTCGCGACTTTTATAAATGTAGGACAGTACTTTTAATTGGCAGCCAGGACTTAGATACATATGACAAAGTTTATTGTCATTTTAAAAGTTATGAAGGCAACTTCGGAAGCCTATTTATTTGTGCAGAAGATGTCAAAGAATTTTTAACTCATTTTGAGACTAAGATGACTTCTACTTTTGATGAATATGCTCCCATAAGTAATTGTGGTGCTTTCTTAGTGAACATGTTGATGGACATCCCCAACTTTCCACCTGGGTGCTGTGCTGAAACTAAGCTCCTGTTAATAAGACTGTTTGTGAAGGTGAGGGTCTATTACATTATTAAATTCAGGAATCAAGACTTAGTCTGGGGGAGCAAGAGAAGAAATAATAAAGTGATGAAGCTGGCTCTTTTGGGTTGTTCAAGTGTTAGGATTGATTCATTCACTTAATTTTATTTTCGTTAAATGTATCAATGGGATATAATAAAGTTTTAAAACAGTCATACTTTTTATTGAAATAACCTGATAGCACAAAGAATAAGATGGAAATTGTATTTTTGGAAGCAGGCTTCCTGCAAAGCAAAACGTAATGAAAAGTGATGTGTCGCTTCATTTTTACACAAGGAAGAGCTTCTATATACTTCACATGTGGAATATACAGTGTGTATTCTCTTACTTACAGTGGAATAAGTGTGACTGTATGCTACTTTATAAGTATTTCTTCAAGAATATGTTGCAGCTTATGTCACTTCATTGAATAGTTCGTGCTCTTTTTACTTATATTTCACGATCATTTATGTCTCTCGCTGTTCTCCAAACACTTGTGGCGCAAAAATATACTATTTAGTAAATTACGTACAAAACGAATTGAAAACAAACATTATTTTTACGTCGCATCTGCCGTCAGAGGAAAGCGAGCTTTCTGGCCGCTAGGGGCGCTAGTGTCACTTGAACTGTCAAATGGTAATAACTTTCACAGCAGAGAGTATCGCGACTGTAAATATTATACTGTGGTTCTATATTGTTGCCGTCACGTGTTATTTTCACAGATTTATTGGTTGTGACTGTTTCAAATTATGTAATTTTTACGTTGAATTCGTGCGAGTAAGCACTACGTAGGTATGTACTAGAAAATATAAAGTTATTTGACGAAAGATTCACCGTTCTTTGAGATACAAACCACGACAGGGCAAACAGCAAGCAGACTGCCGTTTGTGATATTTGTTTGAACTGTAGCGCATCGGTTAAGAGCACGCTGTAAAACAGCGGGAAAGACTACGCGCGTACTATTAACCCCCCCCCCCCCCTTTTCTTCTGTGTTTCGAACTGCTTCTAATCCAGGAAAACTCGTTACGCAGAAAGTTTTGAGTCCTTCGTTTCGAGCTGCATATTCTAGAGTAGCGCAATCCAAACTGTTGAGAATTTCTTTGAGTGAAGGGGATGTCTCCACAGCAGAAAACTTCGCTCCAACAGAATTCACTGAGGGAACCGAATTAACCGAATGTCCAACAACTCAAGAAGACAAAGAGGAGTTTAACAGGAGCCCGTCGACAATGCTGCTCCTCAGTGACAGATGATTTGTCTGTGCCGTCAGCAAGAAAACACCAAGCACGTAATACATATGAACTTCAGAGAGCTGATGTACGAACGGTTGCAGGCATATCCACTATTCACTGCCAAAATATGATCGACTCACAAAAAAGAAGAATACGTCAAAACAATCCGAGAAAAATGCATTCTTAGACGAACAAGCTGAATCACAAAAAATCAAGAAGAGACGAAATCCAAATCCAAGGGGGGACCTGGCGTTTTGAATTGCCTATGGTGTGGTGAAGTCTAACGGCCTTGCCGCAGTGGTAACACCGGTTCCTGTCTGATTATCGAAGTTCAGCGCTGACGGGCTGACACAGCCCTTGCGAGGCAAACATAGGAGCTATCTGAATAAGAAGTAGCGGCTCCGTTCTCGTAAACTGACATACAGCCAGGAGAGTGGTGTGCTGGCCACATGCCCCTCCATATCCGCACCCAGTGACGTCTGTGGGATGAGGATGTCACAGCGGCTGGTCAGTATCGATGCGGCTTATGAGTACGAACGTGCAGAATTTACGTATGTTGATATTTAAGGTTTATGTTGAAAGTTCAGCAGCTGTAACTGAAAAAATATCTGTTCGGAAATAAATCAAAAATAATTTGTTATCAGAAAAGTTTGTTTCAACCGTCTCATCTATTAGATATGAGGGGTTAAATACTACGTGCATACTCTTTCCCGACTTTCCCCTATTTAAAACTATTTCTTACTCTATGTTTCCGCTAAGAGGTAGACGTTTTCTTAGACGGGCAGGGTTGCAACGCATCTACTCTTACCATAAGAGGAGTGTTAGAGAAGTAACGGAGAACTTTAATTTCGCGTGTTGTATTAGATTAGCAAGACGATAAAAATGCCTGTAGAGTATCTGTACAATGTTAGCCATACGTCAGCTGTCAAAAAGGTTACATAAGTTTTAGTAGTATCGGTGATTGGCTGTTCTGCGTAGAAATGGGTGACAGAACGTGTTAAATTTTGCTCTAAGAACGTAATATAGTGCATCAAAGTTCTAGAAACGTTAAATACTGTTTCTGGTGATTCTGCATGATTAAAACATGGGTTTACGAGTTCGAAGGATATCGTGAAAATGACGAGGGTCCTGGACGTCCCGGCACGATATCCGATGAAATCGTGAAAAAAGTGAAAGAAATGACTACAAACTATTGCCGAATCGCAATCAGAGAAGTCGCTGTTAATGGTTGCCTATCAAACGGCTCATGACATGAAATTGGGATGTTTCCGGTAAATTTGTTCCCAAGCAGCTGAATTTCGGAGAGGGGGAAAAAAAAAATAAGAAAAAGAAAGACTAGCGGCGGACGCGAGTTGGTTAGGAGTCGCTGCTTGGAGTCAAAAACGATGCCGAACTACTGAAACATGTCATAACAGATGGTGAAACGTTAAGTTTACGGATATGACGTTGAAACAAAGGCTCGATCGTCTCAGTGGAAATATTCTGAATCGCCGCGACCGAAAAAAGCTTGACAGGTGTAATCAAATGTGAATGTTATGCTCACTGTGTACTTCGATGTTAATGACATAGTGCACCATTGAGTTTTTGTCACAAGGTAGGAAAATAAAAATTCGGGAAATTCCTACTAACTTTCTTTCGCCAACCGCAATAACATAGTCATTCAAATATCTACATTAATATTTCTCCCTCTAACGCAATTTTTGGCCTTTGCTTATGTCAGTTCAATTACATGTAAGTTGAATTCTATACTGGAAGCCACAGTAGTGCGTCTATGGGCTTCAAAATATGTTTCATTTAAAATAATTTCTTTCGGCTTATGTTGTATAATCATATCACATATTGTTTTTCTTATTGACAAGTCAGCATCTACGTTATTTTTTAATAACCACTCAATCATTTCTCTTTTATTCGACGACCTAGTTACAGCTTTCTTACGCTCCTTGATGTGGTATGGAGCACTGTCCATTACAGCAACAATGATGAGCGGCAGATTCTGATTTACTTTCATTGAAATCCCAATTTGTAAAATTTTCGTGCTTCATTTGACCGTAGGCCTAATAGTCCCCAGTTACACAAGCAGCTTTATAAATAAATCGTGAGTTGCCTAAAAACCCAGCATTACACCCACTACCCACCACAATAGTCCTGCTGTTTCCACTGATAATGTACGTGATGATATCAACACCAGGACCCTTCCAAAGATTTCGGTAAATAATGTTGTTGCCCACCTAAGTTTCGTCGATATTCTTCATTTCCTTAGTTGTGTGAAGTATTTGCAGCCTGCTCGACCAGAATTTTTCTGTTACTTGCAGACAAAACCTATTTCATGCTCTGTCTTGTGCAAAACATCTTTTGGCAAGGAAAATTGATTTTCTGTTATAGAAGAATAGCTTATTTGATTAATGTCGGCACTTTTTTTGATTTATTAAGTCCTCCAGCGCCCCGCCATTTATTTAGTACATATTTGCTAGAGATACATTAATTTTGTACAAATTCGCTTCAAAATATATTCGCTTTTAAAACTTACACACTTTTGCAAGCTTTCGAACCGATCATAGAGACGATTTTTGCACTCTAACTTGGTACCTTGAAAGCAAGGTTTTGGAAGGATCAACAGCACCTTGATGTGATGAAAATATCTAGTAAATTTCCTTTACTTCACGTCTACGATCAGAAATTTTTTATCATCAGACTGCCGCTTTCAGTCTATAATGACCATCTTCAGATCTGCTGCAAAATATGGGAAAAACACAAATACACTAGAAGATTGTATACAGCTTAAAACAATAAAACTGGTCTATTTTATTGATTTAAGTTTTAGGCAACCTGCTAGTGTATTTGTGTTTTTCCCATATTTTGCAGCAAATCTGAAGATGGTCATTATAGATCGAAACCGGAAGTTTGGTGACAAAAATTTTGTGACCATAGACGAGAGATAAAGGGAATTTATTCTATATTCTAGTCACTGTTGAATCCGCGACCATGTTACAGGTTGTGGAAGTGGTGCTATGGAAATATCTGTCAACGCATTTTTTTGTATGAAAGAACAAAAAGGCGATACCAGGTGAATACACGCAGTGAGGTACGACTCCGTAGTTTTCTCCGTCAAGTAATTAACCGTTTTAAGTACTGTGTGCACCTGGCATTGTCACGATGGTGAATGGTGCGACGTTTCTCTTGTTTTTCCTCGTTTCATCAATGACGCATTGCAAATAATTTTTTTTTCAGCATTCAGTATTAGCTATTCTTCGGTCTTTTAAAACAATGGCCGCCAAACATCCAATGTAACCAAAGAAAAACGTCATCACTTTTCCTTCACGTGCCGTGAGAACAAGAGTGTCACTCGTACAGTTTTGGTATGTGATGGATATTTCGCAGCTCGCGCAAATATATCCAAATTTTATCTCTTGCTACGATGTTGTGTACTGATTTAGCACTGACACGAGTTTGGTTTTAAGTTTCGGTCAAATTTTGAGGATTACATCGGAGATCTTTTCCACAACTAAATTTTCGTTCAAAACTGAACGTACTGAAGTCTACGTCACGCCTAAGGACGTCTGTGCCTAATGGAACTCCACGTGCCCTCTTAATTATGTTGCGCACAGCGCCGTTTATAGTTCTTTTAAGCAGTCGATTAACGGTAGACCTTTCTTAAATTCACGGAAGAATGATCACGACGAAATTCTACACAACAATTGTAAACTATGTTCTTTTTTACGCTAACAGCAAACAAACTGATTTGTCATTCTCTGAACAGGTGACACACTTACTACTCTTGCTTCAAGATTGTGCCAGTCATTCTCGAATCCACTGTCATCTGAGTTCCGTCGATGAGATAAATAATTTAGTTTTACGAATACGCACGCGTATTTCAAAATTATGATGCACAATGGTAACAGCTGCAGACACTTCACTTTCTGTAGAATACTACAACGATGATTTCAGCAACTTTGGCCGCAGTAGATATCCCATCACTGGCTCAGATTATATATGAATTACCCCCGATACGAAAACAAGCTTCATTTGATAACCTAAACAGCAAACTCTTTAATTCGTAAAGAATTACGCGCTATGTTCGTAGATATACAGAATGTATTAGAATCTCACGGACGGGATCGGGTCAACTTCGATCCCACGTACGGGATCGGATCCATTTCGAAACATTCCTGATGTCAGTTTAAAAATAAGCGATGCTGATGAAGATTTTCATAAGTTCCCCAGTATCTGTGTCGCATTAAATAAAATAATATGGTGACAAATTTCACGGCTTTTAGACGTATTCTTGCGAGAACTATCTCACGACAAGAGTTCGTTTTAAGTACTGAAAGAACGAGAAAAGATTAGGGAAACGGAAATTAATTCTTAGGCAGAACATAAAATACCTTCACTCATGTGTCGAGTGAAAGGAATGGTGAATATCAATATCGCGTAGATGATGTTTCTTTCTATACACTGTTATCGTTTGAAAATATTTATGAAGCAGTATGTACTTACCACAAGAGGAATGACGATGACACTGCGCTGCAGTCTGTGCCAATGTACCCTTAGCACTATGGTAACCAAGATGGCTGAAACAAACACCAACACCACAACCATTAAGCGGTCTGTTTCGTTCTATAACTAGTAAAAGTTTTGCACAAGGACTGTACCCAAATAATGAGAAAGTTCCGTGCAATAACTGCAAAGCTAGAAATTAAACCTCAGTATTAACAACAAACAACAACAACAACTAATACTACTACTACTACTACTACGGTTTTCTGACCAGAATGTTTTCTGTGCATGTTAACACCAACAACGAATTATAACCTGGACATACTCGGGATGCACCAAAAACAGTAGCATAAAGAATTAGTGCCAACAACTGGGAAAATATGAAGGGGGTTTCCGAAAGGGGAGATCGTACATGGAACACAACTTGAAACGATTAATTCATAACAGCATGTTAACCAGAAAACCTGCAATTGTATCAGGTATTCAAGAAAGCATCTGATTTGGTACACAGGGAGACAATAGATAAAATCATTTCAGAATTGGATGTTATAGCGAATTCACACACCTAATTCGTTAAACTCTAGCAAATATGACATCTTCCGTTAAGTATAGGGGAGAAGTAAATCAGCCATTTGAAATAAAACCAGGCATTAGAGCCGCTGTGGTCTCGCGGTTCTAGGCGCGCGCAATCCGGAATCTTGCGACTGCTACGGTCGCAGGTTCGAATCCTGCCTCGGGCATGGATGTGTGTGATGTCCTTAGGTTAGTTAGGTTCAAGTAGTTCTAAGTTCTAGGGCACTGATGACCACAGCAGTTGAGTCCCATAGTGCTCAGAGCCATTTGAACCATTAGCCTACGTGGCGGTTCATAACCCTTCCTGCGTAACTACAGTTTACAAATAAAATTGTGTACGTATAACAATACTGAATCAATAATTCTGAGAAGGGAAACAAAAAGTAAATTGCCTGTCTTTTGGAAAAGATGTTGCAATACTTGCAGAAAATCTGGTAGAAACAGTTACTCAAATCTTCTGAAAAAAAAACATGCACAAAAATTTATAACAAAACAAATAGGAAAAACAGAGGGAGTTAGTATATTTAAATATTTGCAATGGATGTAAAAGTTAATAAAACTGAAAGAGGATACGGTTTGGCAGAAAAAAATCTCCGAACAACAAATGCGTACTGAATTTTTCCATACGATTTCAAAGATTATTTGAATTGTTTGATTAACAGTTATGTCACTAGGTAGGACCCTAGCAAGTTATTTTGCTTCTGAGCTCTGTAATATAAGTTTCAACTATTCCATGACAATATAACCGCTAATATTACATCCATCTATTGGCAGGTTCATGTATTGTCAAATCATTTAATTGCAGTTAGGGTTTTTCATTTACGAACAATCGAGTAATTATAATGTTTGAAACCTGTAACAACTCTGTTTACCATACTGTCCGCTTACTAGCTAGTGGTTAATACAACATACAAATTACCTCATATTTATTGTAATTCATAAAACGAAAACAGATTAACAATGTAAAAGTGTTCATTTAGGTTGCTGTGTTATACCGGGTGATCAAAAAGTCAGTAAACATTTGAAAACTTAATAAACCACGGAATAATGTAGATGGAGAGATAAAAATTGACACACATGCTTGGAATGACATGGAGTTTTATTAGATGCAAAAAAAAGTATTGCTAGAAGTGTGAAAGATCACTTGCGCACGTCGTTTGGTGGTGATCGTGTGCTCCGCCGCCACTTTCGTCATGCTTTGCCTCCCAGGTCCCCAGATCTCATTCCGGCGATTATTGGCTTTGGGGTTACCTGAAGTCGCAAGTGTATCGTGATCGACCGACATCTCTAGGGATGCTGAAAGACAACATCCGACGCCAATGCCTCACCATAACTCCGAACATGCTTTACAGTACTGTTCACAGCATTATTCCTCGACTACAGCTATTGTTGAGGAATGATGGCGGACATATTGTGCATTTCCTGTAAAGAACATCATCTTTGCTTTGTCTTACTCTTTATGCTAATTATTGCTATTCTGATCAAATGAAGCGCCATCTGTCGGACATTTTTTTGAACTTTTGTATTTTTTTGGTTCTAATAAAACACAATGTCATTCCATGTTGCACCCCTCTTTCTACATTATTCCATGATTTATTCGGTTTTCAAATTTATACCGACTTTTTGATCACCCGGTATATTGAAATTCTGTTTTCACTAAAAAATAATGTACAGTCAATCACGGTAACTTTTTACCAGTCAGGGTACCACTGTACAACTTAATGCTCTTGTTTCAAATGACTGCTACTCCACCTACTTCCACTATTTTGTACTAAAAGCAACAATTTTATTACCGCTGTGGTTTCTCGTTAGTATCTTAGTTGTATTTTCAACTTACTTTTTAATAACATTGGTTGTGAAGAGAGCTACTGGCGATAGTGATTCAAGTTGACAATGCGATCTCTATACAAATGTCTTAATATTTCAACCCCAGCGATACTGAATTAAAGCTCCTTGTTTCGACTTCTTAACTGATTTATTTCTGGCACGATCTGCATTGACTGATTGTAATCAAATTTCAAACAGGAAACATGGTAGGAATATTTGGGATAATGTAGTTTCAGTATAATTTCCAAAAATGTAATAATCATTGTTTATTCGCATCATTCCACTTAGTTTTCCATGAGAATAAGAGATCTGTAATTTGTCTTTGTGTCTTATGCCACGCATTTCAATTGCAACGACCAGATGATAATTTTTTTTGCAGTGATCAACAATTTCTGTAACTGAAATTAGCGAATTTATTACACGCAACAACACATTAATTGTTAGGAAGAACATAAAGCACACGAGAAATCGGGGGCAGCGGGGGGGGGGGGGGGGGGGGGGGGGGGGGGGAAGAGGTGCGCCAGTACTTGAGCAGCAATGTGTGACGTAATAAACTGTAAACCTGGAACAGTAACTGACTTTTCACGTCTTCTGAGAATCGTCGTAGTCTCTGGTACGTCTTCAGAAACTTACAGGAGGAGTGATCTGCAGCAAAGCATCGAAATGAAGATAAGTTCTGGTCAATGTTTATAATTTTGAACAAACTGAGTTACCACCCCCCCCCCCCCCCCCCCCCCCGCCCACACCTTTAAGACCATTATGTTGTTTATTTTTATTACTTTCTGCTGACAACATTTATCCTCAACAAACAGGCTACAACGTAGTACTTAAAAAAGCACAACGAAAACACTACTACGCAACTGTACGACCAGAACGTTTATATGCATCCTAACGTCGTACAACAGGCTAGATAGGATAGCGGTGACTGAAAGACGGATTATTCGAAAAACAATGGGTGTAATATAAGCTACTGATGATTGGAGTGTAGAAGTAACGATGAAATCTACAAAAATATACAGAAAATATCTGAAGTGCTGGCAAAGAAATATTATAGCATTTTTGGAAAGAACCACCAAATTAGCTTATTTCATGACAATGAAATAGATTCCAATATAAAAAAGAAGAATCAGAAGTTACACAGAGAAATACTTTGTATTAAAAGTTAAGAGGGTGCATGAAACGAAAAAACAAGCATTCTGAAGCACACAGAGACGAAAGAAAAGGTAGGGACACGATGTAAAGTACTTAGAAACGAAGGAAATAAGAAATCAAGAATAGTAACAGAGGTTGGAAAGTATCCTTCGTTGGTCAATATGGTGCTACAATTTTATTTATATATGAATACCATCATTTGCAAACCCTCTACGTAAAAATTATTCATTGAGGCGATCTGACATTTGTTAATGGACAAATCTGTGAAAATTTCGGCCATGCCTCCCGCGGTAATTATTGAAGTATGGTAATTTGTTGTTAATTTTGAAATCTGTGCAATGGCTAACCACGGCACGGTAACTCCTGCAAGTCCATTAGAACTGTGAGCTTTGATTCACTGTCGTATTGCGGTTAACACAAACGCAACAGCGAGATTAATTTAGAACCTAAAACAGCGAACAACGACACGACTACAGTCACAAAATATGCCTCCTACTGCGAAAGCGTTTCCACCTAAGACAAAGTCAGCAGTTGACGCCATAACTTTCGTAGCTCCACCCCTCAAACGATTCTTGTGCAGTGGAAAAAAAACACCCTGTGTGTCAATGGATGAAAAACAGAACGATATGTGATTTCAAACAATTTCTATCGTGAAGAACCAAGAAAGCATTTTCGGAATTCATACCATAACTTTGTAGAAATAAAATATTATCAATTCATTACGTCGTCTGCTTGGTTGACGCATATTATTAATTTTCCTGTAAAAGCAAGGGTTCAGCGTCACAGGTGACAATATCCCTGGTTTTGCGAGCAAATGAAATCTGCACAGTCTGAAAGGAGATGTCCTCAGGGGTGGGAGCAATTTTCGGAAATCATACATACGTTGGTGCAGGTTAGGCTCCCAGGTATCATACCCTGGAGCCATTCACCCTGATGGCTCCTCATTCGCGAGCTATCGACGAAAAAAATTTCGGAATTTCCCATGACGGTCTGGGTCCTTAAAAATAACAATACTATGTAGACAAGGCGGCACAGCTTACTGGATAGGACGCTTTCTTGACGTGCAGAAGTTTGTGGGTCGAATCCTACCACGTACTTTGATATTTTCAAATGTTTAGCAGAATGACTGATCACTATTTTTCCAATTAACTTAAATGTAATTTTTTTGTTTATAATTCTTTGTCGCGCCATTTAAACATCGTTTAAATTATTTTTATGTACTAACCTGGATTTTATTTTTTCCATTTTACCATTTAATAATTTCGTCCATGTTCTCGCATCCATTATCCCTATTCTTCATTTTGCTTGAAATTCGTTTTCGTTTAAATCTCCATTTGCATTATTTTGTGCATAGGGCAACAAGACTTTACGTTTTAAATGCTTGTATAACGATCATCATCCAAAAAAATTACATCTTGTAACAATACATTTTTGATCCCACTGCACAACCAACAAAAATAAATTGTCTTTTGTTTTTTTAAATGATTGATCAGCGTTTTAAACATTTAAATATTATGATAGTTAAATAAAAATAAATCATAAGCACAAGGATTCCAAATCAGAAACGTATGACAAAAAGAAAAGTGAGAGCTAATGTAATCGTTAATACAATGTTTAAAATGACGTATCAAAAGGTTATAAATAAAAAAACACATTGACACTCATCAACTGAACACAAATCGTGATCAAAGTCATTTAGATAAAGACGTAAAAATTAAAAATTTCAAAGTACGTGTACGGATTCGAATCCACAATGTTCTGCATGTCAGGAACGTATCCTATCCGCTACGTTACGCCTACAATTATCTTGTATTAGAAGCAACCACGCAGTTCTCAAAATTCATTCGTAGACCCTAGTACAAGATAATCTCTCTGATGGCTCCTGAAATAATGTTCTGACGTTAACTATTCTACAAACAGCATCCTGTATAAGTAATGCCATAATCAGTATACTTATGACATGAATATGTAGCATTAAAATGTAGAACTTCAGAGAAGAAGCTGCACTTCTGCGACGAAGATAAGCAAAATGTGCACAAAAAAATACCCTCAAAAAACAATACCGCAAATGGGTAATCAATTATCTGACGCTGCGAAATCAATTGGCGATCGGAAGTTCATTGAAGCTTTTGCAAATTCAATAAATTAATTCAACTGCGTTTCAAGCCAGTCACAATATGACAGCGTTTGCGTATTTATTTAAGGTCCCTTCTTACTACACTGTCTTGGCTACGCAGAATGTGCCATAATCTTCTTCTCCGACGAACAACCATTTTCGCTCTTAACATGAAAATCTTCTTTCGTGTTCCAACTTAAATATTTTGATGAGAGTATTCCTCTTATATCAACGAACTAGGATTTATCTTAGATGAGATATGTTGTGCAACTGGTGTTTCAATAAGCGAAGAAGTAGTGTGGCGGATTCCACAGCTGTTCCCGTGGCAAGTGACGTGAAAACACGATAAGAATTTTCTCGAGTATAATGTAAAGGCAGTGGGCTGACCAAGTCAATTCATAGAAAGCCTTTAAAATGCTGCATGTTACTGCGACATCCAGATAAAAGAAAGTTTGGAGAATCATTCCAGATGAAAATTACTTACAAAAAAACCTTATTTGACCGATTGCTGAGTACCGTTTGACAGTGAACAACCCTTTATCAGTTTGAATTAAAGGATCAGATAGAGAAGATTTAAAAAACAGGCTTCCGCGATTAGTCGCTGGTTTGGTTGGTCAGTGTGAGAGCATCATGTAAGGATCGGAAATTCCAAGAAGTGTCCAGAGAGAGAGAGAGAGAGAGAGAGAGAGAGAGAGAGATTGCTTTCTCTCTTTATTTGCACACCACTCGGTATTGTTTGCAGAGAACTTTCTCCTCTTCCCATCTTACAAACCTGCATCCTATCTCTACACACTTATGATGGCGCCATTTCACAACAAAAGTTTCTGCATAGCTTCTCATTGTCCTTTGTCACAGGCTACACTCTGTAGATCTTTCTTATCGCTTCTCTCCAGGCAACACCAAGAATATTTTTCAAATCCTGTATTTTAGCGTTCTACAATCCATCGCCTCTGATAAGTTCTGATTTCAACTGACTGTGACATTATTGCACGTTTAACTTCTACACCTGCGCAACATAGCGAGAGGTCTCCGTTCAACCAACCATTGCCAAGCAGATGCAAATGTATCCACTCAGGTGTGGCCAACGTAGAGATAATGCAGACGAGAGTTGAAGGACCTTACGGTGTCGAATGCAGCAGCAGCTCCCACTCCGCAAGAAAAATGAGGCGATAGCTGCCGTAACTGCTGCCGCCAACTCTGGAGTGGCAGTTAGCGCCATCCAGTCCCAGCCGCTAACCCGTTCCAGATGGCGGTTTCTTTGTTCGCTGGCATGCTGACACAGGCTGGAAATTAATGGAACAGTGAAACTGCTGCGCCGAATACTAATTCGTTCCTGTTACAGATGTAACTAGCTGTGTGTCACATTTCAAAAAACGCCTTTCTTCGTCGCTGCCATAAGAGTTAGTAAAGTTCGAAGGAAACGGCCACAATTTTTCAGCTATGCATATTGACTTTGTTCTCAACCTTGAACTTGCGTTCAACAAAACACCTACAGTTATTGCTATTTTAACAGTAATTACTTCATTTATGTATGAAATACGAAAACAAAATTAGTTACCGTTTAGTGATTGTAAGTGAGAAACAAAATGCAGACGTTTTCATGTTTCCCCACTATATCTCCAAAAGTCGAAGAGATATTACAGGCATTCAAACCTGGGGGAGGGGGGGGGGGGGGAATCTAAAACAAGAGTTATCCAGATTAATATCTTGCTATAGTCATATCTTAAATGTGAATTATACAACTTTCCAGCATCGAACTATGTAAGAGTTATCACACATCATTTGTCACATCGATAGTTATGTTATTAGAGAAGTATAAGTTCATCTGGAGAACGGCAAGGCATTACAATAGTCTTCCAAACCTAATTCTACAACTAAGTACACAAATGGTGGCGCCGTTTTAAAACGAAAATTTCTGCATGGTTTCTCGTGTCCTTTGTCCACCAGGGCTTTGGGCATATTAAATTAATGAAACTGTGTGAAATATGAATCGGCATCCACATATGGGGCTTGACCCGAAGTCCCCACACACATGAGACTTACGCTTTACACTGTTTAGCTGTATCAGTTCCCCCTCAATACCCAACTGTTTACAGATCTACCTATGCTTGCAAGTAAGGGAAGGAATCTGTCAGAGGAAGGGTGAAGAAAGAGTTACTGGAGCAAAACTGTAAATACGCAAATGAGATCAGTAAATGGAGTAACAGTCCTGCCCATTGACCAGAATAATTTTGGGACAAACATTAATGTGCCCCAGGATGAAAGTACAACGAAATCGAATGAGGGTAACTTATTTTCCTCTCTTTCTTTCGTTTCTTTCTTTCTTTCGGCGTCCATCTCTTAGTTGTTTCTTGTGCTGAAAAAAAGAAAAAAAATGGTTCAAATGGCTTTGAGCACTATGGGACTTAACATCTATGGTCATCACTCCCCTAGAACTTAAAACTACTTAAACCTAACTAACCTAAGGACATCATACAACACCCTTGTGCGGAAAGTAGAATAATTCTTGAACTGATTACATAACGCCACCATAATCCACTTTTCTTTTTAGAAAACTGGTTGGCTTCATTTACCGTGAGGTGATACCAATATCTTTCGTTTCATACATGTTACGAGGATTTATCAAAATTAAGGCCGATTAAATAAAAAATATGATAGATCAGGATGTGCTTGAGCAGTAAAACCTTGGTGCACGAGTATCTTAAGTTCCTCAGACCTTTGTTGCTTTCCTTTGTGTATCAAAGAGTGAGGATAACAGAGGGATGGAGATGAATATTCCTTCCTCACATCTTGACTGTTGTTTAGAAATGTGTCAAGGTGGAATCTAGTAATTAATCCGTGCAATGACCTCATCCAAACTCAATAAATAGAACATTTTTGAAACAACCACGGTCACAACAGAAAATAACGCAAACTGTGATTCAGAAACAAGAAACTGTATTTTCGGTGGGTTTCACTTAGCCGGGAACATCAATAACATGTGAAAGTACAATGTAAAAACGTAGTATGCCGACGACAATTCATTCCGCAATTTTATGAAAACGTTTGTGGAACAGCATAATTTAATTAAAAGCGCTGTATTCCATCACATTGTAAAAGCACCTAAAATTTGTTATAAATAGTCTATGAATGTAGTAAGAAAATAGAGTAAGAAATATGCCGAATGGGAGTAAGGAATACTTATGATCTGAATGCGCCCGTTAGAACAGTCAAGTAAAGAGCCTCACAGAGCAATAATTAAGTACGGACTCAGTTTGCTGTTATCAGGCGTGCCGCACTTGTCTGACATCCAGGCGATGCTGTTCCCAGGCACTGAAGTGGTCGGTCTAATACTCTGGTTGACTGCTGATACAATGCAGTGGGATTGCGTTAATGAAACTGGACGCATGGAGAACGAATGTAGAGCGGGCCCAGTCATTTCGCTACAAGGGTAACACAGGGATCTATCTCCTTTCACTTACGAAAAAAATTACGCATGATTTTAAGTTGAATGTTGCTAGTCATTAGCTAGAGCCATTACTCCAGCCCCACATTTCATTGCCACTTCATAATGGATATATGCTCGTTATTATAACTAACATTTAACCCGCAGCATTGCACAGGGATTTAGATACCAGAACTAGCAACATGCAGGACACACGCAATTGTTTCAGAAATATTTCTATTGTGTAATGGGTGCGTGGTATGGAATTACTCATGTTACTGTGCACGTGTTAAGTGTGGTTTTATTTCAGCGTTTCTCTACATCATATTGATAGACGCCAAGGCTGCTGCGGTCAGGTTCGCAATTATCATCGTTGTATTTGCCTCATATTAGACCTGCCTTTGTTACAGAACTGTTCAAGAATCCACTTTTTTTTGGGGGGGGGGGGGTGTTACGTTTCGTTCGGTAAACATTCATCAGATACATAACTTTAGATTCTGTGATAGTGGGGGGAGGAGGACTGAATCAATTAGTACAGTAGTGAAGAGGTATTGGCGGGAGTAAAACTGGGAGGGCAGGTCGTGAAGTGTACTTGGACAGCACAGCTCAGTCGACAGAGCACTTGCTCGCGAAAAGAAGTGAGGCCAAGATCGAGTTGCAGTGCGGCACACGATTTTAATCAGCCATGAAGTTTTAAACTTTGGCACACTCCACTTCGGAGTCAACATTCATTCTCGAATCATTTTTATTTTTCAGAGTTTAGCTACAGCAAATAACATTTTAGTATTCGTCTGCAATGGTTATAAGGCACACTGAACTGAAAGCCATTATAGCAAACATAGGAAATTTCGGCAACAGTAACGAAACACGTATCTCCGGCAACGAACGTTTCAATGTGTGGCATTTTTCTCTCTCCATACAATAAACTCAGATAAACTTTAGAACATTGTAGGTGACTAAAATGAGGCGTAAAGAAGAGGGGGGGGGGGGGGGGGACAACCACCATCATCTGGAATCTCTGGTTAGCACATTCATTCGCGGATGAGATTCGGTGGCAGCCTCTCGGAAAGGAACAAAGGTGAGAAGAATCAGAAGAATGAATTACCCGAAGGAACTGTCGGGGCATCAGCACTTTACGTGCACACAAATGAACAGCTAATCCGAGCATTCGATGTGCCTTGGCGAAGCTACTATTGTTCTTTTGCTTCTAAATCAGCAAGTCGCCTAGTTTTCGGGGTTGATGAAGACATATTAAGAAAAATAGTTGGTACAACTATTTCAGCAAGTTTCGGAATTTATTCTAGCAAACACTTTAATTTCTCCGTTACTCGCTGCCCAGGCCACATGAATAAAGAACTTTACACATTTCTAAACAACGTAGCATCGAGGTTAACGTTGCCCGCAGTGAAGAAAGAACATAACCTGCAGTTCTCTCTACTTTAGATGATCGTTAGTGTTTTGAGCTTCCGGTTCGCCTCACTTGCTATTAACCAAATGAACAGGAAAGACGACAGGTAGCTCTTTCCGTCTTCGATAAAGTATATGACGTCAAAATGACGTAACGTGTGTAGAAAGTCTTATCCTCCCAAAAGCAAAGGTGGCTGTACTCTTGGCTATCCAATGTGGCGAACGTTAAGTTGGAAGATAATGGAAGTGCAGTGCTATTAGGCCAACGTGCACGTTGCCTGCATCTAAGACGATGATTTACGGTTAATGGCGACACCAAACTAGCCGCACTATTTTGAAACAATTTTTCTATACATTCTTTTTCAAAAAAAGAAAAAAGAAAATAATAAAGTAAAAAAACGACATCGTGAGAAAATGAACATTTTATGCACTATAATCAAGGACTGAACAGAATCATTGTTTCAAAAAGGCAAAGGAAACTCAACTGTTGGATTGAATTGTTTGGGGGAGGAGACCAGACAGCGAGGTCATCGATCTAATCGGATTAGGGAAGGACGGGGAAGGAAGTCGGCCGTGCCCTTTCAAAGGAACCATCCGGGCATTTGCCTGGAGCGATTTAGGGAAATCACGGAAAACCTGAATCAGGATGACCGGACGCGGGATTGAACCATCGTCCTCCCGAATGCGAGTCCAGTGTGCTAGCCACTGCGCCACCTCGCTCGGTAACCTCAACTGTTGCATAATGACTTACTGTCGTTTAGTAAATTGTCAACAACTTGTATTTTACTTAAAACGGGACCCGAGTAAGTTCAATAATGAGGGCCGTTGTGAACTTGAATGCCAAATTGTCCATTCCATTACCGTGGCACAGCTGAAGCAAAATGTTTTATCAGCGTCGCACAGCTTACCGAAGGGCCGAGACACTGACGGGTTTGGCACGCTGGAGGAGTCGCTAAGAGATAACGGAGGTGCACGCGGCTGCGGCGAGTGGACAAGCAGGAGGGCGCGAGGCGTGCCGGTAATCAAGACGGATGAGGGCGGGCAGCGCCGCTAACGGCTCGTGGCATTCATCAATCATCGCAGCCGCGCGGCACGGCTATTACACGGCCGAGTGCCGTCGCCGGCGGCGGCGGCGCTCAGGCTCCTGCACCGTCAGTGTCTCATCACATGTGAACGGCGCGCAGGCAGCTAACCACTACTCACATTCAGCGAAAGGATGCCGCTGGCAACCACGAGTTGCATGATGTTTTTGGCTATTTCCACTCACACATAATGATAAACTTATTTTGCATGTTGTCGTATTAAATTCTTCGCTTTTTCTTTCATTCGTTAGTGCCTTCACGTCCGCGACGGCCACTGAAGAGGCTGTACAACTTCCGTTGTATGGGTGAGGAATAAACTCCCTTTGTCAGAAAAGTTCCAGGACAGTTTTTTTTTAAAAAAAATAGAAAATTTCTCTTACCAAGTAATGATCCTAGCTCCTACCAAAGTAGTACCCTCGGCTATCCATATAAAATTGCCAAAATATCTGGAGGTCTTGCATGCAAGCAGCGAAATTTTCAACTGCGATGCTTGTAGGCTCATATGTCTCAGCCCGTTAGACGCCAGCGATATCTTGATGAAGCTTTCCTTCCTGTCGCCATTTCAGTCGCGGAAATCATAAAAAAAAAAAAATCGTTGTCCGAGAGGTCGGGCGTATATGGCGTATGTAGTATCGCAATAACAGAATGTCTGGATAGATATTCGGTAATAGGAAAAGCAGTTTGGGATCTTGCACTTTCATGCAGTGAGAACCGGTCCTAAGAATGCAACAAATCAGAGCGGCGAGGCTGAGTTGCTTGTTGCAAACGTTCCAAGACTTCGATGTAACTAGTTTCGGCCACTGTCTGACCTGGCGGAACATATTTACGGCGAATAATCAAAAACGGTTCCAACGGCTCTAAGCACTATGCTACTTAACTTCTGAGATCATCAGTCGCCTAGAACTTAGAACTAATTAAACCTAACTAACCTAAGGACATCACACACATCCATGCCCGAGGCAAGATTCGAACCTGCGACCGTAGCGGTCGCTCAGCTCCAGACTGTAACGGCTACAACCGCACGGCCACTCCGGCCGGCGGTGAATAGTCCTTAACTACCAAACAATGCGGTCAACGTTTGTCTTCGTTCTCTAAGGTTGTCGTTTAATTTTTTTCGAGGCTGGTGACTCAGGACTCCGCCATTCAGTACTTTGACGCTTCGTTTGAGGGTCATACTGGAAGCCTAACTTTCATCCCCACCAATCAGCCTTGACAGAAACGTGGGATCACGTTTGGTTCTGTCCAGTAGTTCGGCAGAAATTCTTCGTCTTTCCTCTTTCTGTTCGTCTGTCAGTGTGCGAGAGACGAGTTTTGTAGCTAGCTACGCTACTTATCTATTAGAACCGTATTATGCAGCGAATGAAATTAAGGCGCTTACCTCTCTCTCAGAGGCATCTGAGTTCACTAAGTGAAGCCAATCGAGACGAACTCTACGACGGCTGCCGTTTGCTTCGCATCTCGGGCCTGCACTGTTTATTTTGGTCGCGCCTGCAGCGAGCAAATCGGTTTAGGTGGCTGCGAAATGAAATTTTGAGAGTACGCCGTTTGGCAGGAAGTTCATCTGCGGCAGGCGGCAGACCTCTTCAGCAACGGATAATTCGGCGACGGCGGAGCTGCGACCCGGCCAGGCGCTGAGGCTCAGCACTCGCACGTCCGATCGAGCAGTCGGCTGGCAGCCGCCTGGCTCTAAGCGCACTTCATTCCTTCCGCATCACCCTCCTGCGAGTGACGCTTTCAACTATTTCGCCTCCTATGGTGCACTTTCCCTCAAACTCTAAGAAACTTCGAAACGTGCAAATTTTTGAAAATGCTACGAATTCATTGGAACGTGTTAAAATTAAATGTTTTGGGCTCGGAGTAAGCGGTACTTTCGAATAACACCACACCTACCATCAGAAATGTACTATATAGATCTGCTACTTTCAACTAACGAAGCGAAACTAGACTATCAAAATAACATTGCTATAAACTCCGAAACGTCCTTTTACGCGACAGAAAAATGTTCTCCAATACAACAATTTCACGCAAAACTGAAAAAAAAACCATCAATGGGTTTCGGTTTCGACCTCGCGACTTCTAGCACGTTAGTCTAACGCTCTACCAAATCACCTACCAGAGAGCTTCACTTTCAGAGCTCACAGGTATAGTTCGTCTATACTCCGTAGTTCTGGTGTTACTTTTAATTACCATTTACGCATCTTCTACAGGACGACAGCACACAGCACAAACTAAATCGGTGTTTTAGTTGACACTCTATCGACACACAAAGTTTGGTACCGTTCTGAGTGTTTGACATGTGAAGGTTTGGGTGTGAGCTCCACAACTCCACAACCTGGGAGCCATTCACTTTCTCTCATCACGCCAGTATCATGCTTGTTGGCTCTGAGCAGTATGCGACTTAACATCTATGGTCATCAGTCCCCTAGAACTTAGAACTACTTAAACCTAACTAACCTAAGGACATCACACAACACCCAGTCATCACGAGGCAGAGAAAATCCCTGACCCCGCCGGGAATCGAACCCGGGAACCCGGGCGCGGGAAGCGAGAACGCTACCGCACGACCACGGGCTGCGGACTATCAGGCTTGTTCTGAGTTGTTATCCCATAAGAATTATCAGCTGCATATCCATACATGTCGAATTCCTCAGCATTGTACCTAATGACTTCATACTGATACCACCTTTTTACCGATTAGATGACACAGACTGTATCCTATAAAGCAACTTGGTGTTAGCAAAGCTTTGTTTCACACACACAGTGAAATTGCTACATGACGTTTGGAGAGCCCCAGACTATACATACCGACAGACAGACTTCGCGAACTCCACTGTAACTTACCCATTTCCATAGCTAGTAGTCCTTCACTGAAAACTGTGGCCCACTTAAAATCATGCCAAACGATATAATCTCTTTTGACGCAAGATCCACCCCATTGTTAACCTAAATTAATTTCACAGTGGTTATTACATCTTCCATGGTTTTACCAAAAGTAGAATTATTCAGTATTTATAAAATCCCTTCTTATATCACATGTCGTGAGAGCCCTCTTTTCGGTAGTAACATCCGTGTACTCCTTCGACCAGGGACACTGGTGATTCTATTAAGTCTCGTTCCCAACCCGAGACACTGCTGGAGGGTTCTGTAATCTAGACTAACCTCTGCTTATTCCCCAGCATTATCATCAGCTTGGGGACAGAACCATTTTGCAAGACTATGCACTCTGGACACTGCGGCAAAGTGCTATGCCCGTCATACAAATTTGTGGGATATGCCAGGTCTGCCTCCAAGACATATCCCTCACCGCCATCTGCAGCCACATCTCGGATCTCTTCTTCCAACAGACTATTTGATCTTCGGAGAGCCGCAGGAATCCTCCAAACGACAGAGTGTGTTGCATGGTGTGCCCTAGAGACTGTTTACATGCAAGTGAAACTGAGATCGTTAGATTGCATGTACTCTTTCTCACTCATTCGCAGGTTACTTGCCTTGGCGCACCTGTGCGCACAATGACAAAGTCCCCTGTAAATAGTGCATTCGAAAAAAAAGCAACATACCAGCATCATTCAACTGTTCAATACTGACACACGTGTCTCTTAAAGACTGTGTTCCATGGAGGTCTAGGCACAGTGTAATGTAAAGCAGAATCCAGAGTTTATGTGCTGATGCATACGCTTCGCAATTTCTCAAAAATGTCAGCGAGCAGGTACGTATGTCTTCTCCAGCTACATTTTAGCATATCCCAGATGCATTTCAGTGTATCCCTCTAAATCAGAAATCTTGTACTCCTGCCATACATTCACCACTTGCCTATACACCGCATTCATTATGGCAGTGCCTGTGAATATGTTGCCGAATGCCGTTATATTGGGCAAATTGGTTTTACGAAGTCTCCCCATCGAATCCAGGTGATCAGAAGGAAAGACCTCCTTCTTCATCACAAAGTGAAACTTCGCATAATCGGGATATGCGGCTCTACTGATGTGCATATTTTACCGATGCATTGTCTTGACCGTAATTATTCTAATCTTATCCTCACAATCCTGATGTCAGTGTTAGTTAGAACCATAATTCAAAACCGGTACCGAGCGAGGTGGCGCAGTGGTAGCACACTGGACTCGCATTCGGAGGACGACGGTTCAATCCCGCGTCTGGCCATCCTGATGTAGGTTTTCCGTGATTTCCCTAAATCGCTCCAGGCAAATGTTGGGATGGTTGCTTTGAAAGGGCACGGCCGCCTTCCTTATCCGATGAGACCGATGACCTCGCTGTTTGGTCTCTTCCCACAAACAACCAACCATCAAAACCGGTTCTTGGCACTTCATTAACAGACTTTCTCAGGATAGTCTACGTCTCCCTTCAAGCGTCTTCCATCTCAGTTCTATCAGTATCTCTGTGACACTCTCCCACGGTTCAAACAAACCTGTGACCATTTGAGCTGCCATTCTCTGCATACACTGAACACCACATGCTAGTCCTATTTGTTACGAGTCGCACACGCCTAAGCAATATTCTAGAACTGGTTGCACGAGTGATTCGTAAGCAATCTCCTGCACTTCCCCAGTATTCTACCAATAAACCGAATTTTGCCACCTGCTTTACCAAAAACAGAGCTATGTGATCATTCCATCCCATATACCTACGAAATGTTACACCCAAGTACAGAGTATTCATAAAATCCGGGAACACTTTCAATTATTTATTGTACAAGAAGTAAACATTGTACAGCTGACATATTGCATTTCGAAGAGAAACTCTTAATTTTTTTTAACATTCGATATGCGAACCATGAGTGAGCCGGCAGACGTCAATAAGGCAATCGAATTCTTGGCATACCCGTCCCAGCATGACATCGTCGAATGTGGCAGTCGCTCCCCGTGTTCTCTCCCGGAGCTCTGCAACATCACGTGGTCGAGGCGGTACATACAACAGATCTTTAATGTGTACCCACACGAAAAAGTCACATGGAGTGAAATCTGATGATGGGGAAGGCCATTTCATGAAGCAGCAGTAACCTTCTGTAGCACAGCCGCCATGTTTGCGATTAGCGCTGACTATCAGCAAATTACCAAACTACGCTGTGGCGGTATAAATGGAAAAAGCTTTCAGGGTTTCTATTCAAAATTACATATGTATGATAGCTGTACATTGTTTGCCTCCTGTGCAATAAATAATTAAAAGTGTTCCCGGACTTTATGTACACCCTGTATTTGTATGAGTTGTCGGATTTCAACAGTTATTCATTGACACTGCAGTTATAGAATACTACGTTTTTTCGTTTCATGAAGTGCACAATTTTACGTTTAGGTACATTTAAACGAAGTTGTCAATATTTCCACCATTTTGAAATCTTATCAAGATATTTATGCAGCTTCTTTCAGGTACTTCATCAAAGAGAACTGCATCATCCGCATAAGGTCTGAGTTTACAATTAATATTGTCTCCAAGGTCATTAATATACAACATGAACGGCAAAGGCACCAACATACTTCCTTGGGGTGCACCTGAAGTTACCTCTACATCTGACAGTTACTATCCATCCAATATAACATGCTGCGTCTCTCCTACCAAAAACTACTCAAACCAGTCACAAGGTTCACTTGACAATAAATGTAGATGTGATACTGAGTCAAATGATTTTCGGAAACCGAGAAATGCTGCTTCTACCTGACTGCTTTGATCCAAAATGGCACTATGTGACTTAACTTCTAAGGTCATCAGTCCCCTAGAACTTAGAACTACTTAAACCTAACTAACCTAAGGACATCACACACATCCATGTTCGAGACAGGATTCGAACCTGCGAGCGTAGCGGTCACGCGGTTCCAGACTGTAGACCTAGAACCGCTTGGCCACCCCGGCCGGCGCTTTGATCCAAAGCTTCCAGTATGTCACCTGAGAAAAGTGCGAATAGGGTTTCACATGATTTATGTTTTCGGGATCCATGGTGGTTGGCATTAAGATCATTCTTTTCAAGTTACTTCATTATGCTTGAGCCCAGAAAATATTTTTAAGATTCTACAACGAACCGATTTTAAGGATCGATGACCCATGCAAAAAGAACGGCAGCAAATACATTAATAAATAATAATACATTAATGAATAATAAATAACATGGGCTATTATCAATATTAAGTCTATTAAATTAATAAAAAAGATACATTATCTTTCAGAAAAAAAAGGCAAAAGAAATTGGTTGTAGCTAGACGCGAACTTGCAACCTGTACCAAAAACGACGCGCTTCCCATAGATCATCATTGCACAGTAACAGTGGAAAAGTATACTTTCGTAGCACGCAAGTTATAACACCAAAAGCATCAAAGTCTATCACTACTGATATGTTATTTCCTGTCATTTTATTGTAACAAATCGTTCCTAAAACGACAAATTTTCTAGATATTCTTAGTGTGCTGATGCTCTGAATCAACTTATATTCGTAACTTGTACGCTGTAATATATAAATCACCAAATACAGTGTCCAGTTCTTAATATAATAAAGAGTCTCCTAAGTTCTGCCTGTGAACATAAAACCGATGCTACATCTGACTGGCCACGTTCCTCTCCACGAGGTAAAAAACTGACACGGCAGATTCTTTATTTCAAGCTTCTCAATGGAGTGGAACGTGCAGCTTCGCACTGTGACGTCACATACTCCTCGCCCATGAATGTTTTCACGTCCTGTGAGAGGACGCCTAACAATGCTCCTTGAAATATGCCCAGAATTTAGGGTTGTAAGGGGATGGAGCGCTGGCCAGTCCCCAGTTCGGGAAATCTGGGATCGGCACGCTCGGGCCAAATCACTGCTGTCGCAGCCCTGCCTCCCCATAGTTGTGAACCAGCCTTCATCAAACCTCTCAGGTGAGGCTTGTCCGGCTCGGTTGGCCTGCCAGTAGCTACGGTACCGCTGGCGCAGCCCTCGTCATTGAGGCACGGAAACTCTTCCGTCGGGCATTTGAAGGTGAAGTCGATGAGGCGGTGTCCTCCTAAGGAAATGCCTCACGAGATTTTCGGGGCCAGTATCTAAAAGTACGAATAAGTTGCCACAGCAAATACATTGGTGACTTTTGTTGAGAACTATGCAACCTAATCCATAGTCTCCACATCTCTTCTGGAAAACTTTAACTGCAGATTACTCTCTTTGATTTCGGGGGGTACAGCACTTCGCAACGCCCATTGTGAGTTCCAGACGATTCTTAATTACCGTTCAAATTTTGACAAGTCTGACATCCATAGTCGTTTACCAGTCTATCCTGACCGGTATTCCACCACAGCCATTACCACAAAAACAGTATTCAATTTTTTACACTTTCTGTAAAACGAAAACATATGCCTGTTATAGCTGTTTTAGTAGTTCATCAGAACTATGTCTTGCGCCTTCACGACGACTTCGCTTCGTCAACAGAGTAACAGTTTATTTTGTACGCTGCTAGTTTCACTGTTGAAAAGAAGTGTTTCGAATTGTTAAAATGTGCCGAACTGCCTCTTGAACACAACTTTGAAGGTCACGTCAAGAAACAATGATACTAACTGTGGCTCGTCTGCCGCAGTGGTCCCGCAGCAACGACGTCAGGCGATCCTAGGATTGCCACTCGCCCCGATATATCGGAACCATCACTGTTATGGACCTTCTTGTCCCGAATTCCTTACAAGACTCAATTTTGTCCCCATTCTGTAAAATACTGTTACGAGCTTGGTTCAAGTACTGAAGTAACGCCTGTTTGCGCAACATGTAAATGCAGCCTCAGTTGTGTCAACGAAGTTTATGCTGACCAAGTCTCTCATCCGGCGTTGCAAGTTGCGTATCCTATATTGACTAGCGCCTCTTAGATTAAGCGTCCTCATTCTAGATAATGCCTGACTTGTCCAGTAGTACGTGACTGGAACTATTTAAGCATCGCCACGCGGAATTAACGGGCAGTTCCCACTTGAATAGCGATCTGATAAGACGATTCTTTCCAAGCGTAATACGAACAACGATGCAAATTATTTTTTTGATAGTAATGTTTGAACTGTTTACTGCACGTATATAGGGCGTGAAGTGTATAGCGACATGTACTTCCATGACTAAAGTGTTACTGTCGACTGTTTACCGTCTAATAAACTTATCATAGCTTACAAAAATGCCTAAGGATGGAAAGAGACTAATCGGGTGATTACACAAAAGAGTGCTCTTTTGTGAAGAAAGCACATACGGACCAGGAGCGCTGTGAGAGATTTATAGCTGTTTCATCTCAGAGACTCACGGAGGTAAGGCAGATGTTAAGGCATCATATTTCTACCAACAATCATACAAATTCGCGGTAGCATCGAATCAAAGCCTGTTTCTACAGCCATAATTGAAGAAGATCCCCAGGAAGAATTTCTCGTTGCTGCTGCCGAACCAAAACCATCTTATAACGTTGTCAAGCATCATCAATCCAGCTGTCTACAGAGTGTAGCGTAAAACTGAATGCCGCAATATATCCTGACTCCATACTCGCCGCAAAGCAGTGTATAGCCAGTGCCAAAGCTACAGCGGGTGTTAAAAATATTCTTGCACCACACACCGTGTTCGAATGCATAAAACAAATGCAAGAAGTTTCAGTTTTGGGCATAGGCGTCGACGTATCGAACCGTGACTGAAAAAATGTTTCCTTTAGTTGTTCTGTACTTTACTGAAACTAACGGAATCCAACAGAAGCTTTTGAAGTTAATTTCGCTGAATAATGAAACATCGGGAAAAAAACTGTAAATTTTTGTATATACATTTTAAGACAACTGCAAATTCCATTACATAAATTAATCTTTTTGCGGAGACAATACCAACTTCGGCCGAGACAATACCAACTTCGGAGGGTTTAATCGACGTGGCCGGCACAATGTGCTTCAGCAAATTAAAGGTGAATTATGAAAACACGTAGAAGGAACTAGCTGTCCTGCCTACACTCTCCAAAATACTATGTCAAGCGCTACTGGACTCTTTACCTATCGACACTGAAATAATTGCCATGAAAATATTTAATTATTTTTCCGATATGCACGGTAAGGACAGAGAAGATGAAAGAGGTTTGCTTATACGTTGATGTCAATCAATAGACTCTTCCATTTCATTCAAAAACAAGACAGCTGTCGTTAATGTCAGCAACTGTGAGAATTCATACGCTTTGGATTCCATTAAAACAATTTTTTGATGCCAAAGACAGGCCCCCTAAAATAATTTCAGATTTTTTTAGCAGTCCAATCATTAAATGTATCTGCAGCCAAACTTGGCTCAGCTGAAAAAAATATATATATAAAGTGTAGACAAGAATAAAGTCTTTGTAATTGAAACAAGAAAAATATTAATCGACATTCAAAAATGTCTGAATGAAAGGAAGACTGCCAATTTTACTGGCATGCAAAGCAAGAAGAATTTGAACAAATTAAAGAATGATAACCCCAATCAGGAAATAATCAATTTGATTTCGAAATCTGAGGAAGAGAAAACGGAATTCTACCCATAGCATTTGTTTTCTTTTAATAAATATCAAGTATCTGATTGGATAACGCCATCTGAAACTCCAGATCTGATGATTGAAAACACTGTTATATACCTGATTAAAAATGGTGTGAAGATTTCAGGCGACAACTGTTTTCAGGAATATATCTATCTGAAGAGCTTTTTAGAAGCTAGGCTTAACTCGAAAGAATGGAAGTCTAAACACTAGGTGGAAGAGAGGTGAATTTACTTCTTACGGAAACTGAAAGCACTGAACGCAAATGCCAACTGCTAAAATTATGCGAGTACTTGTTTTTTGTGGAAAGAGTAGTTTCGCTGACGTAGGCCCAGTGGTCCGATGAAAGAAATCGACTGTCGCTAGGGACTATGGAATCAGTCTTACAGTTCCAGCTTAACTACAAGGGGTTTTACAATTACGTAAAAGGAAAAACTACTTCTGACGCAAGAAGTTCCATGTAATAGTGTTCTAAATAAAAAGTAATTATATTAAATAATTTTTTTATTTCATTTCTACACCCCCTACCTCAGAGTGTCCCGACGAGGTTCCAGCTAGATATGGCAACCCAAGCAGAAAGGGCGAGGCGAGGTCGCGGTGCGGCGTGCCGTCCGCGTCATGTTGCGAGTAATTGGCTCCTGTCGCCCGGCCATCCGTCTGGCTTTCGACCCCATCGGGATACGGCACAACAGCTTTGTTACGGCTTGGCCCAAATGTTCACCAAATTGAGTAACAACGTCGACGATTTCAATTTTAAAAAAATCACGCAGACTACGATTCCCCTGCCACAAAGTCACAGACATGGAAAGGTAAGTTTTGCAAAATCCTGAAGGAGATATCTTTAGAGGACCTTAGCAATGATAATCTTCCTTAAGAACTGGAAGGACAGAAGATGATACACTTCCTGAAAATCTCTCTGACTTCCGGCAGAGGTCCGCGGGGCGAAAGTATGTATCTCAAATTAATAAAAACTATCGCTAAAACGCATCTCATAGAATCTGTAACATTTCAGGAAACCAATGGAGACTCAGTCACGAAGATTTAAGGACTGAAAACTTAATCGGTAATAAAAAAACCAAACCATTTCAAATCCTTGGACTACTTCACATACAGCCGAAACAAAGCAATTAAACTGAACGCTTAAGGCCCATTTAAAAACTGCGGTAGTTGGTCACTGCTGGCTACTCTTTCACGAAGCATAACTTGCTTCTACGATGGGTGGAATACTCGTGTTATACTCGTGCCCCAGAGATAGCTACGGAACTATGGTCCAGCTTGGACATGTCTCGGAGGCAGAAATGGGAAGAAACAGTCGAAAATATGGACTTTACCCAAAAATATGGACTTTACCCACTCGAGTAGGAAAGCATGGAGTCTTCTGAGAAAACTGGAAGGAAGTGCACCAGCATGCAGAAAAAATTCCTAAGTAACACCAGACCAAATTGCTTCTCACATCATTATTACCTCAAGAGTGCCTCCTGACAAGAAACATACAAGACATATCACGCCACAGCTACGTGACCTGAAAAAGATGGCATCTCCCTCATCTGAGTATACCCATCCCTTCACAGTTTCAGACATTGACTCTGGACTGAAGGACCTCAAACCTCTTAAGGCGTCTGGATTCGATGGTATCCATCCAGAATTCCTGACCCACATGGGAGGAAAAGCTAAGAAATGGCTGGCAGAATTCTTCACTGACATCCTGCTGACTGGTCAACTTCCATTGGAGTTTAAAAAGGCGAAGATAATATCTGTTCTGAAACCTGGCAAACCCAGCAACATGGCAGAAAGCTATCGTCCCACTGTCCTACTTAGCTGCTGCTACAAGCTTTTTAAAAGGCTAGTACATAACAGAATAAGTAGCGCTATCCTAGAGAACGCTCCAGTTGATCAGGCTTCACACCAGGGCTTAGCTGCTGCGACCAAGTATTGTCTCTCACATTCTTCATGGAGTCAGGAAACCAAATGAAGAGGGAAGGCCTTTTCTACAAATTCCTCCGCATCATACCCTGTATGAATAATGGCTCGACTGATTAACAGCATGCTAAGCGATCGAGAGTTCCAGGTAATCACTGGAAGCACCATAAGTAAGGAGAGGAAGCTGAACAACGGATTGCCTCAAGGATCAGTTCTCTCACCATTACTCTTCAACCTATATCCAACTGATCTACCTGACACTTCGTCCAGAAAATACTGCTATGCCAATGATCTGGCTCTAGCCGTACGACACCAGGAAATGAAGACAACAGAAGGGATTCTAACCTATGACCTGTCTGCATTAGATAATTACTTCAAAATCTGGACACTCCAACCCAGTGTGAGTAAAACAGAAGTGCGTTGCTTCCATTTAAATGATCGGTTGGCGAACGTAAAACTGGAAGTAATTTTCAGAGGCAGAATTCTTCATCATAACTGGAACCCAAAATATCTTGGTGTCATCCTGGATCGTACACTATGCTTCAAACAACAACTTCTTAACTTGGCTCAAAAGTTGAGGACTCGAAACAACATCCTCCATAAGCTAGGGGCAACTACCTGGCGATCTTCAGCAACCACTTTGTGATCTTCAGCTCTGGGCTGGGGGTACTCAAGTGCTGAGTATTGTGAACCTGTTTGAAGAGTCATCATACAAGGTTTGTTGACACCCAGCTGAATACCACAATGCGCATAATATCTGGCGCAATCAGAACTACTCCAGTTTATTGGCTTCCACTGTTAACCAGTATAATGCCTCCTGATCTACGCAGATGTACTGCCCTTATGAGAGAATTCCACAAGATCTCCAGGAATTCTAACCTACCCGTGCATAGCGACCTGTCACTTTTAAATCATAAGAGACTGAAATCACGCCATCCAACTATGTGCGATGCTGCTGGCATGGTTCCTAAGGATTTCAAACCTCTTGAAGAATGGAAAGGTCGGTGGGAAGCAATGGCAAATGTGCGCCAGCATACCATCATCCAGGTGCTAAACTTCCAGGTGGATTGGACCTACCACGCAAGACCTGGACTACTCCCAACAGAATCCGTACCGGCCATGGCCGATGCAGGGATGCTCTCTTTAAGTGGAGAAAGCTGCCTAAGCCAGCCTGTGACTGCGGGGCTCCATACCAGACTGTTCACCACATTTTCAGTGAATGCAGGATTCGAGTCTATGACGGTGCTGAAGAAGACTTCCTGCTAGCAACTCCAGATGCAGTGCACTGGATTGAAGGACTGAATATTCAGTTGTAAAGACAAACTTAAGTTTCTTGTGTGTTCAATATGAACGTATGTATATGTTTTTTAATCTTATGATACGTGTGTATTAGCCATACGCTACATAAATAATTGTACATGAAATGTCGCAACTCACAAAAAGAGAGAACCTGGCATATCAATGGTATTACTTTAAATTAGTGGAATCTGTCACACCGTGTAAATATCCACAGGCAATATGAATTGGGCGAAATCGGAAAAAGAAATAAAGGACTCAAAATTTGTTCCGACAGTTCTAGGCTGGTGTAAGCTACCTAAAATGGAAATTGCAAACAAGGCAGCAGTGCTACCAATTCCAGTTTATTGTTTCAGTTTTTGGAACCTTTACAAAGTCTGCTGTATGACAGCAAACATTGCAAAAATTCAAAGACTAACAGCTACCATTGAAACAGGTTAGAACAGCCAGAACGATGCTCAGGAATCGCATGAGACGATCTTTGGAAAATTGTTAAGCCCGTGAGCCTGTCCTACTATGTAAATTTAGAGAACCGTATTTCACTTGAGTGTGCGAGATTTCTGTTTCTTCCCTCATCACTTCAGTAACATATCATAGGCATAAAAGGGGGATGAAGGTGCATGTCAAGTTATATAAGTTACTTTTAACCAGTTCTTTTCACATATGGAACAGCACAGTTACTCTTACAGAACAGTGTTAATATTAGTACGAAATGCCCTCTGTCATGCACCACACAGTGGCTTTCAGAGTATATTTGTACATTTAGATTTGTATGTACACGCGCTGAGTGTGTAGACTTTCTTCCCAATGACAAAAGTCGAAAAAATGTTATACGTTGCTATAACTTGCACTGGAAAAATAGCTCTGTCATCTATGGCGCAGCTTTCGTCGTATGTAGGCTAGCGGTGGGGGAAAACCGACCGATTAAAACTGTTGCCGCTATTTTAGTTATGAATAAATGCATTTTTCGGCATTTCTTTGGTCTTGATCATAACAGATGCTTCTTTATTTTTTACTAGTAACCGGGTAAAGAAAAAGAAATATCAGTTAGCTATAGCAGCACTGCAAAAACTTTGTTTTTAAATAAATCCTTTTTAAAAACAAGCAATTTTTGTTCGTAAAATTTCCATTGCTTTGAAATATTGCGTTATTACAGAAAACTGGGAAAAACTACAGCATTGCTGAGTCAATAAAATACCTGTTAATATGTGGCAGGGTCTATTCGATGGTCCGCGTGGACACGCAGTGTGCGAGACCTGCCCCATCTGGTCTATATTATGTTAAGTTTCACGCTATCGTCGCCGGACATTAGTTATATTATAGAATGGCACCATCCCTAGTCTGCAAGTATTTTACAAAGTGCTGTATCAGTGAACTACAGTGCCCCATTCGCTTTAAAAAATAAAGACTGGAATGAGCCACAACAAACTTCCGACATCGTATAAGGAGACAACAGTTCATTCATAGTTTACATTCTATTTTTATTATAGTTCATCCGTTGAGTGGGTCTACATAGTATGCCTTTATCTGCTTGAGGTCGTTGAAAACAGACAAAGTAACACGAAAAACAGATTTCTCCAATCTCAATTTTCACCCTTCAGAAATAACGATTCTTAATGACTAAGTATTGGTACGATCCTCGATTACAACACGATTTTTGAGTAATTTCACAAAATCAGAATCAACAGAAGAATACTGGAGACTTTTTGTAATATTCCACCACTTATCGCTTTTCGAGAAAAGCAACGAATGGGGAATGGGCTAAATTCTCTTATATTTGCCTATTTAATTAAATATTTTTCGTTCTGTGTATCTCGAAACTGAGTCAAATTTTTTCGATCTTTGTTTCATTTCTGCACTTATTACAGAAAATAATGGGAAAAAACTCAAAATCAGTTATGTCAGAAACCAGTTATTTTGAGCGGTTCAGATTAAACCGGCGCTGAAATAATCCAAAACTGTTGTTTCAACGGTAACAGCCGTCCCTGACGTAGGCATATTTGTGAAAAGAAATGCATGCATGAAGAAAGACGCTTTCTTCATGCATGCATACTGCATGATACTGTTTGAAGCGTATAATGCTTGCTCCCACTGAGAAAAAGAATAGGCTCATGTGTTGACTATTGATGCAACAGTTCAACACGGAACCCGAAGCGCAATGCAAGATTGTATTCTTTCCAAACAAAAGCACCTCCAAGTGCAATACAATTTACCCGAATGAAATCCCTTTCTTTAATCCCTTTAATGGTAAAACCATGCATGAGCAAGTGCTAGAAATCGACTAGATGCAAAGAATGCATAAACATTCTAGAATTACGGCATCCATTATGAAGTTACAAGCCCCTGCCATCACTTTATATTTGTGATTCACACACCACTGCACGTTTCAAACCACTTTCCGTAAATGAAATAAAAGCTTGCGAATGTAAAATTAAAAAACATACAATCGGGGTAGCAACTCGCCATTTCAGTTACTTTGAAGACTGAATGAGCGAAAAGACGGTTAGTGATTATGTATGGAGATATTAAGTAGAAACTATCGAGCAATACTCTGGACTGAAAACACGGAAGAATCAAGATCATACATAAATACTATAATGCAGTGCCTGCGTTGTTCAGAATTACGATTCAATGCTCCTTTGGATATGCATGGATGCAATATAAATTATTGTGTACTAGTACAGGTAGTGGACACATTGTTGACGATATATGGAAGTTTGGGGGCGACTGTTAAGCGTGCACGGATAGCCTAACGTAAGGCGACCGCTCGTGATACACTGGCAATCCTGGTCAAGAGACCCAGTCCGGCACAAATTTTCATTGTCGTCATTCCATGATACAGCTGGTGATTGTCCATATTCGAAAATGCGAATACCTTATAGGTAATACATAGAATAGTGGAACTAATTATTTATTCGACGCAGCTTTGTACACCGTTGTATTTCCAATTAAACACAACGTGTCTTGAAATTCGTACTTTGCTGAGGAGGGCGGCATTGAGTTTTAAAACGAAAATATCTTTCTTTCAAAACATTGTATGGGTCAGCAGGGATCGAAAAACCCACCGATTAAAAGAGATGCCGTTGTTTCGGTATTTATTTGGTCTCGCTTATAACAAGAGTTTTTATTTTTTACTAATAAATAGGTAAAAAACCGAAATTCCAATTAGGCATCACCAGTGCTAAAATGTTTGGTTTTCAAATAAAACTATTTAACAAAACGACTAATTTTTATCCGTAAAATTCGCATTGCTTCGAAATATTGCTTTATTGTAAACTATGAGAAAAGCAAACAAAGTTATTTTAATAACGACGTCGAGAGAAACGAGCAACAAACACATGGCATAAGATATGATTCAGCATTGCTGAGACAATAAAGAACTTGTTACGATGTGACATGGTCTGCTGAATGGTACGCATGTATACGCAGTGTGCGTAGAACGCCCCATCTGGTTTTCATGGTAGTTTCTTGTTGTCGTCGTTGGACATTAGCTTTATTGGCACCATCCCTAGTCTGGAAGTACTTTACGATGTGCGGTACAAATGAAATGCAATGCTACATTTCTTTTAAATAAGGAGAAAATTGATAATTCATTCACAGTTTACAATAAAGATTGAAAGTAGCCGATCTGTGGCCTCTGTCGACGTATCTGCTCGTAGCCCTTGAAAACGGACAAATTAACACGAACAATAGAGTTCCTCAGTTTTTAGCCTTTAGCATTAAATATTCCTAATGCCGGAATGGTGGTATGATCCTTGATTACAAGATGATTTTAGAGCAGGCTTTCAAAAAATCAGAATCAATAGGAGAACGATGGTGATTTTTTGTAGTATTCAGCCCCTCATGACTTTTTATGAAAAGCAACGAATAGTGGATGGAGTAAGCTTTCTTTTACTTGGCTATTTAATGTTGTTGTGGTCTTCAGTCCTGAGACTGGTTTGATGCAGCTCTCCATGCTACTCTATCCTGTGCAAGCTTCTTCATCTCCCAGTACCTACTGCAACATACATCCCTCTGAATCTGCTTAGTGTAGTCATCTCTTGGTCTCCCTCTACGATTTTTACGTACCCTCCACGCTGCCCTCCAATACTAAACTGGTGATCCCCTTGATGCCTCAGAACATGTCCTACCAACCGATCCCTTCTTCCGGTCAAGTTGTGCCACAAACTTCTCTTCTCCCCAAACCTATTCAATACTTCCTCATTAGTTATGTGATCTACCCATCTAATCTTCAGCATTCTTCTGTACCACCACACTTCGAAAGCTTCTATTCTCTTTTTGTCCTAACTATTTATCGCCCATGTTTCACTTCCGTACATGGCTACACTCTATACAAATGCTTTCAGAAATGACTTCCTGACACTTCAATCTATACTCGATGTTAACAAATTTCTCTTCTTCAAAAACGCTTTTCTTGCCACTGCCAGTCTACATTTTATACCCTCACTACTTCGACTATCATCAGTCATTTTGCTCCCCAAATAGCAAAACTCCTTTACTACTTTAAGTGTCTCATTTCCTAATCTAATTCCCTCAGCATCACCAGATTTAATTCGACTACATTCCATTATCCTCGTTTTGCTTTTGTTGATGTTCATCTTACATCCCCCATTCAAGACACTGTCCATTCCATTCAACTGCTCTTCCAAGTTCTTTGCTGTCTATGACAGAATTACAATGTCATCGGCGAACCTCGAAGTTTTTATTTCTTCTCCATGGATTTTAATACCTACTCCGAATTTTTCTTTTGTTTCCTTTACTGCTTGCTCAATATACAGATTGAATAACATCAGGGAGAGACTACAACCCTGCCTTACTCCCTTTCCAACCACTGCTTCCCTTTCATGTCCCTCGACTCTTATAACTGCCATCTGGTTTCTGTACAAAATGGAAATAGCTTTTCGCTCCCTGTATTTTACCCCTACCACCTTCAGAATTTGAAAGAGAGTATTCCAGTCAACATTGTCAAAAGCATTCTCTAAGTCTACAAATGCTAGAAACGTAGGTTTGCCTTTTCTTAATCTTTCTTCTAAAATAAGTCGTAAGGTCAGTATCGCCTCACGTGTTCCAGTATTTCTGCGGAATCCAAACTTATCTTCCCCGAGGTCGGCTTCTATCAGTTTTTCCATTCGTCTGTAAAGAATTCGCGTTAGTATTTTGCAGCTGCGGCTTATTAAACTGACAGTTCGGTAATTTTCATATCTGTCAACACCTGCTTACTTTGGGATTGGAATTATTATATTCTTCTTGACGTCTGAGAGTATTTCGCCTGTTTCATACATCTTGCTCACCACGAGTTTTGTCAGGACTGGCTCTCCCAAGGCCGTCAGTAGTTCCAATGGAATGTTGTCTACTGCGGGGGCCTTGTTTCGACTCAGGTCTTTCAGTGCTCGGTCAAACTTTTCGCGCAGTATCGTATCTCCCATTTCATCTTCATCTACATCCTCTTCCATTTCTATAATATTGTCGTCAAGTACATCGCCCTTGTATAGACCCTCTATATATGCCTTCCACCTTTCTGCTTTCCCTTCTTTGCTTAGAACTGGGTTTCCATCTGAGCTCTTGATGTTCATACAAGTGGTTCTCGTATCTCCAAACGTCTCTTTAATGTTCCTGTAGGCAGTATCTATCTTACCCCTAGTGAGATAAACCTCAACATCCTTACATTTGTCATCTAGCCATCCCTGCTTAGCCATTTTGCACTTCCTGTCGATCTCATTTTTGAGACGTTTGTATTCCTTTTGGCTGCTTCATTTACTGCATTTTTATATTTTCTCCTTTCATCAATTAAATTCAATATTTCTTAAATTCAATATTTCTTCTGTTACCCAAGGATTTCCACTAGCCCTCGTCTTTTTACCTACTTGATTCTCTGCTGCCTTCACTACTTCATCCCTCAAAGCTACCCGTTCTTCTTCTACTGTATTTCTTTCCCCCATTCCTGTCAATTGCTCCCTTATGCTCTCCCTGAAACTCTGTACAACCTCTTGTTCTTTCAGTTTATCCATGTCCAATCTTCTTAAATTCCCACCTTTTTGCAGTTTCTTCAGTTTTAATCTACAGGTCATAACCAATAGATTGTGGTCAGAGTCCGCATCTGCCCCTGGAAATGTCTTACAATTTAAAACCTGGTTCCTAAATCTGTGTCTTACCATTATATAATCTATCTGATACTTTTTAGTATCTCCAGGGTTCTTCCATGTATACAACCTTCTTTCATGATTCTTAAACCAGGTGTTAGCTATGATTAAGTTGTGCTCTGTGCAAAATTCTACCAGGCGTCTTCCTCTTTCATTTCTTACCCCCAATCCATATTCACCTACTACGTTTCCTTCTCCCCCTTTTCCTACATTCGAATTCCAGTCACCCATGACTATTAAATTTTCGTCTCCCTTCACTACCTGAATAATTTCTTTTATTTCATCATACATTTCTTCAATTTCTTAATCATCTGCAGAGCTAGTTGGCATATAAACTTGTACTACTGTAGTAGGTGTGGGCTGCGTATCTATCTTGGCCACAATAATGCGTTCACTATGCTGTTTGTAGTAGCTTACCCGCACTCCTATTGTTTTATTCATTATTAAACCTACTCCTGCATGACCTTTAATTGATTTTGTGTTTATAACCCTGTAGTCACCTGACCAGAAGTCTTGTTCCTCCTGCCACCGAACTTCACTAATTCCCACTATATCTAACTTTAACCTATCCATTTCCCTTTTTAAATTTTCTAACCTACCTGCCCGATTCAGGGATCTGACATTCCACGCTCCGATCCGTAGAACGCCAGTTTTCTTTCTCCTGATAACGACATCCTCATGAGTAGTCCCGAATGGGGGACTATTTTACCTCCGGAATATTTTACCCAAGAGGACGCCATCATCATTTAATCATACAGTAAAGCTGCATGCCCTCGGGAAAAATTACGAGCGTAGGTTCCCCTTGCTTTCAGCCGTTCGCAGTACCAGCACAGCAAGGCCGTTTTGGTTATTGTTACAAGGCCAGATCAGTCAATCATCCAGACTGTTGCCCTTGCAACTACTGAAAAGGCTGCTGCCCCTCTTGAGGAATCACACGTTTGTCTGGCCTCTCAACAGATACCCCTCCGTTGTGGTTGTACCTACGGTACGGCTGTGTATCGCTGAGGCACCCAAGCCTCCCCACCAACGGCAAGGTGATGGTTCTTGGGGGGGGGGGGGGGGGGGGGGGACTGGGGCTATTTAATGTAGTAATTAGAATTTATGTACCTTGAAACTGAATGGGTCAACAGTTTTCACTCCATGTTCCGTTTCTATGTGTATTAGAGGAAATAATAGGAATAAAAAACAAAAATAGGTTACTTCAGAAACCGGTTATTTTGAGCAGTTTTAACACTCATATCGAACCGGCATAACCGAAAACCTGTAGTCTCAGCGATAACCACGATACCTATACCGAAGTATGAGATGTTATATCAAAGCATGGTTTAATCTAATGTCACAAATCGTGATGGGGAAATCGATAGGATTTAACAAAAGATTGTTTTTCGTTCAGCCTTTTTTTTTAGTCAATGAAACTAGTCTGTGTGGCCTCGTTAATTAGGTTAATTACTTCCAATAACTCTCCGGGTTTGATGTGTTTCACTTTAACGTGAGACAATCGGCTGTCCTAGGTCTTTGACAGTTACGCCAGTTACCGCTGTCTCAGACTTTCGAGTGGATTCGCTTAAATATTTGTTAACGTATTTTCGGAGAGGCAAAATATGCACTTTTAAAAATGAAGTATTTACAAAATGAATGCATTTATATAAGAACTTTTCGTTCTTCTGGCATTGAATATTAAATTCTTGTTGGTTAATAACTGTTGCAAATTTATGTTACAGGAAATGAACAAGCCCTTTTTATGTAAGTTTATTGATGTCTCTGTCTTGTCTTTCCGCTGGTCTGCACTCATCACTGATAATACTCTTTCGATAAATGCTGAGGTGTGTCAACAGCAAGCACATACGATACAATTCTTTGAAGTGCTTGGTGCAGGGTTGCCTACTGTCCAGTTTTAGATTGGACAGTCTGGTTTTTAAATAAAAACTGTGGTATTCTCGGTCGAACGTCCAGACCAGACGTCAAAAGACCGGTTTTCGGGCCCCCCTTACTTCAGGCTAAATTCACATTTGATAATTTCATTTTTTAATTTTTTTACCGAGGCCAACTAATGAAAATGGAGTCCGTTAAGCTGTTCAATTTTATTATTCTTTGGTTTTAATAGTTTGCATCAGATTGTGTTACAAGTTGGGAGCACTGTGGATTTGCCGCAAAAATTTGCAATGTATGTATTTTAATGTAAGTTGGCGTTCAGTTGTTCTACAAGCAGTGTAAAAGTAGTCGAAGAGGCTTTGCATTTTCATTACACAGCGGTGTCCATTGTCACCCACTCTCGTCAAGTCATTAGAAGACCGCTCCCAAAAGAACGAACTAGGGAAGACAAGCCAATAACAGCTTGTAATTTCTTCTGACAGCTACATGTCAATTCCACGTGCAAAATAAAACAATTTTACAGTATCAGTCTATGTCTATTTGTTCTTTTGCACATTAATATTATGTAGCGGCAACAAAAAAAAAAAAGCCGCCAGGTCACACTTTCATTTTACTATCGCTTCTTGCAACAGAGATCCACTAATTTTAAACGGAATACCGCTGTCGAGCAAATGACAAATGCCCACTATTGCGCGCTGTTGCTTGATTTAGGGCAGTGTTAGGTGAACCGCACATGGCATGTGTGTCGTTTAAAACTGTAGTGTTTAAGAACGGCATTGTAGTGACTGAATGATAGTGTACGTATATAACATCGCATTATAGTGAGCTTCTCAAATGCAGCAGGTTAAAAAACAGTGCGGTGTCATATCAATGACAAATGGCTACGAGAAACAGACTTTTCGGGGTGGCTTTCGAAACAAGATGAATATACCGGATACTCTTACAGATGCCGTGCAAGTTTTACAGTGAAATACGGCACAGTGAAAGCGGTAAAGCTTCACGCCTGTACCAAGATTCATTCTGAAGAAGTGTGGGGTATGTTAAGAAACTCCACTGTTCAGAGGTATTTCGCGTCAGCGGGAAAGAGTCAGGTAGAGTATGTGTCAGCAACGGAAATATTAAACACATAATTGAGTGAAACATCATAACAGTTACCTTTCACAAGACTGTGGAAATACTCTATTTCTGGAAATACTCTATTTCACAACTTGTTTAAAGATTCGAAACTACCATCCAAAATTCCCTGTCGACGGGCCAAAGCTATAGTCGAGAATGTATTGTTCCCACATTCTCTGCAACAAATTCTGAAAAATAGCTGGTACAACTACATTTTCGAGTGCCCGTGATGCTTCACATAAAGGAAATAAGAAATTACTTCCAGTTGCTTTCCAGCACTTCGACCAAGAAATGGGAACCACTTCAGCTGTTATAGATTTTTACGAAGACGGCGACGAAACATCAACTTCTACAGCCAAGAAGCTTACGGGCTGCACACAACTGTTCCGCCAATTTTGGGAGAAACCAAAATATTTTCGTGGAGTTGGAGGGAAAAAAAATATTTGTAGCACCACACACCACATCTTATTGCACGGCACTGTCACATGCATATACTGCATAATACTACGAAATTTAGTGTATTTAATGAGTTTTCTTCAAGAGTGAAGAAGGTGAGTGAGCTGAAAAACTGAGTTCCTACTGTAAGACTACAACACACTACTAAGGCATGTTCCTGCACGCTCTTTGACACTTTTTTTTCTGCTTCTGAGAGACTGCTCAGAACTGGTCATTGTTGAAATACTATTTTCTGAGCCAGGGTGAAGACAACACTGCCAAATTCATTTGGACATAAGTAGCCTGTGAAAACGACAGTGAAGTGGACGATGAAGTAGTACCACTCCCAGAGGTTTACATTTATTTTGTCCACAATGTTATGCATTTATTTAATACAACCGTAAAACACGTGCAAAATTATTACATACAGATAACTGAAATAGTCCGTATTCCTGTAGCTGAGTACAGAAATTTTTAATACACAAAGAAATAATTTCTTCCGATATTCAAGATTCATAAGAGTTGAAAAAACGTCCGCAATATGAACATGAAAGAGAAGCTCACCAAGTCTACACTAGGATTCTAGAATATGTAGAAAAATGACTTCTGTGAAGATTCAATTTTTCAAGCTTAGCTCCAGTTAAATCCCGAAGAGTCCGTTAAAGTGGTGAACATAAGGAAACTTACAGATCATTTCAAGATAAATATAAACGGTGAAGAACTATTTTTTTGCAATATGTGCACTGAATGACGTCTTGCCATTCATTAAGGAATTACCAGACTCAAAGATTTAAAACAACTAGGTGGCATTGTTTAAGAGATGCAAAGCACATAATTTGCTGGAACTCGTTCAGAATGTGTTAAAAAAATCGCATCGTCCAATGCGTTTGTAGGGCGTATTTTTCTGTGCGATGCTAAATGAAAGAAAACAGATAAAGTGGAAATGGTGAAAGCTGAACTATTTGTGAATTTTAACTACCGTATGCAATGTGCTGAATTTGCTAAATTTCTCAAATCCAACAACAGGAAATAACTTGTTAAAGCCGTGAAATCGGAAAAGAAGTATAACTTCACAATATAACTAGCAAAGAAACTGGAGGCTCGCAGAAATGGCTGACTTCGCAGTATTAACATTGAGCATCGTATGCTTCCTGTTGTAGCGGCTACAATCTATGTATTGTGTAATGTATTGTGAATAATAATAATAATAATAATAATAATAATAATAATAATAATAATAATAATGATAATTATAACAATAACTGTAATATAATAATAATGAAACATTCTTGGGTTGTCCGGTTTTAGGTCCAGTTAAATTTCTGTGTCGCAATGGAATATAGCAAAAAAAAAAAAAAAATTATGGCGATTACTTTTCACATATTGAACAGTTTAGTTTGTTCACCTGTCTCATTTTCATGGTGGTGGTAAGTTCTTAGGAACATAGGGACCAACTGTTGAGGTCATCGATCACTAGACTTCCACACAACATAATCTGAGTTAAACTTACACACACACACACACACACACACACACACACACACACACGAGTGAGCACTGGAAAATCCGACGGGGGAAGCTGCGCGAACAGTGGCAAGGAGCTCTCATTTTCATTTCACTTTCCTAATATTTTAAATTTTTGTACATGGGTGGAGTAGCAACCGTAGAATGAAGTCATCTTGTAAAAATAGTAAACAGTCAATCAACTGCAAATTGAAGGTTTATTAAAACCCCTTTACCATGGTATTAACGTTTATGGAAACCTCTTCTTCAGAAGGAAATATAGGCAACTGGATTACACGTTGTGGCACAGGTGCTTTAAAAGATAGCCGAGAGACGTCGGTCCAATATAAAATTTCACCTTCGTAACAAATTAAAATAAGCACTGGTGACTGTCATGTGGTATTTCCTCACCACAGTAGATGGGCATTGATGAAGTACAATATGACAACAACCATGCTATCGATATTTTAATTTATTATGGAGGTGAAATTTTATATCTGACTGACGCCTCCCTTTATACTTTACCTTAGCTCTGCCGCTACATGTAATCCAGTCGTCCCTATTTCTTTTTCACGAAGACGTTTTTATACACGTTGAAACAATGGTAAAGGGGTCTTAATAATTTTTTTCCAATTTGTAACTGTTTGGCTGTTTACTACTTCTACAAGAAGATGCCGCTAATATGTAGTACATGCTGCTAAAGAACTATAGTTTACTCAAATGATATTTCTGGCAGATTGATGTTTTGACTCAATCATCAATGCGCGTTTAGATGATGCGGTGTTACTCGCCACAGACAAGAATCCGAGTTAAGGTCTCGAGAATCTGCTAGGAAAGTTCATAAAGTGCTCCTTGAAAGACTATTTGCATAATAAATTCGCAACAACGATGTATTCGTAGTAACCTAATTTCTACAAGCTGCAACGGATTTGCGCTTCTAAATATTACACTCTTGCAGTTTAAAGCAGCAGATATCTAGTGGAAGGAAAGACTGTTCCTACCACAGAGAGAACGGAAATAATTAAAAATGTTCGAAACAATTTTCCTGAAGTGTGATACCGTTACAGAATGCACAAATTATTAAGGAAGGTAGTTCCTCGCATTACGCAGACGAAAGAAAAGCTACGAAATTCTTCAATTTATGAAACAGCCGTCTCTCGTAAGGTATAAGCTTCATTAATTTCCACGAGATGGACTTCACTCTCGAAGCACGACGTGGAAATCAATTCAGACAAAAGGGCATCATTATACTGCTCTTCATCGCCGCAAATTCATTTCCTGACTGGAAAATGGAGCCTAGAAATTGGGAGTAAAATTTCCTCTCTCCTTCCTTTAAGTGTAAGATACAATTTCTTTTGCAAACCGGCAGTGGCTCATAATGCAATGCGCCAAGCAATCCGTGTCCCTTAAACAGGATGCTAAATTCAATCAAGAATTGGGAAGAGCCATCAATTAGAAAAGCCGCTGTATCGGTTACACTCGACAGTTATCCCCGCCGCCGATGCTCGTTTTACTCACTGTGCCCCTTCTTAAGTAGTCACTGCGTTAACCTGCGATGAGAAGATTTCACAAGTGTTTCATCGTCGGATCAAGCTGAAACGAAACACAGAAAATAAAACAGGATGAGAGCAAATTCAGTTGTAGTGTAACAAACTGTATTTACTCTGAAGACTCTCTTGACCAACAGATTTCTGCATTAGTCCCGACTGATAGCAGTGGTAACGGTACGTATATGTACTGTTGCGTACGGAACAGTGTAACACAATAAAAATTATAAAGGCTACCACTGTTGCACGTAAGAGAAAAGAGAAAGATCAGAAAACTGATTTCAAAATTTCAACTCACCGGCAGAAGAAGGAAATACGCAAATATTGTTTTGTGTGTTATATGTCGAAATTAACAGAAACGTTGAAGCTACGTACAGGAAGACAGAAAGCCGCTTTGGGAAGGAAATGCAACACAGGTTTAAACCTAGGAAGTGGATTAGAAAGACACGTCTAGAAAGCACAGCCATTTTGAAGTAGTTGTGCTACCCCATAGCATGCTGGAAGAAGAAGAAGAGACTGACTTGGATAAAGTAGATGATCATTAATGCAGACACATCTTGTACAGATATGAATGATTTGATCTCAACCACAAATAGAAAATTAAGAGATCCTTTGACATTAGGAGGGACGACACGACGGGCCGCACGTGCATGGATCTTATTATTAATTGGCAATCTACAAAAATTAGTTTTTTATGAACCCCCTATACCCTAGCTACAGTAAGGGCGCGATAAATTAGCATAAAAAAGTACGCACCATTCGGAACACTTCCTGTCGACTGTTCCTGTTTCAGATTTCTGCCACTGTCAGAGCCTACAAAGTTTGGCACTTTAATTTCCAAACGCCGTGTTGTGTTGTCTGTGTGAGTGGATGATTGAGTGATTAACAGTACTTACACTTATATCTAAATACATTATGCAATACGATACAGTCATAAATGTTTCTACTCACTGCGCTGTATTTCAAGGCCATTAATTAATATAATGTTCCTTGCTGCAAGTAAGTACTGCTTTTGAAGATGAACGTCTCTGTAAGACGCATTCACTAAGTTGTGTTACGACTGCGTCGAAAATTTTAAGTAGCTGATCGCACCGAGTTGTCAGCACTGGAAGATGAACAATAGAAAATTCCCTCTCACACCCTCTAACACCGCAGTGGCCTCTACTTACCCCTCTACCCCTAAGGTAATCGGCCAGTTTTACTTAATACGGGCAGAATTTAGCAAAATGGTTCAAATGGCTCTGAGCACTATGGGACTTAACTTCTAAGGCATCAGTCCCCTAGAACTTAGAAATACTTAAACCTAATTAACCTAAGGACATCACACACATCCATTCCGGAGGCAGGATTCGAACCTGCGACCGTAGCGGTCGCGCGGTTCCAGACTGTAGCGCCTAAAACCGCTCGGCCACCAAGCAGCCTCGAATTCTGCAACGCCAATTAAAATGAAGCACATATCAGTCTGTTGCTCCAAGGTTTTTTTTTTTTTTTTTTTTTAACTGGGTAGGATAGGCATACTCTTAAGATGGTGAGAACGTTTTTAGATTCGACCGTTATTCCTAACATGCATATTATTATAAAAAACTCGTAAACCCTCCATTCTTTGACGTAAAGTATGTAAGCGAAAAAAAATCATAAAAGATTTGAAATTATGTTTAAAGCTTCTTTGAAGTCGCTAAGTTCTCCTAGTATCAAACATTGGGCGAGTATAATCTGGGTAATTTGCGGTCAGTTTACCGCAAAAGTTACGTTTTTCAAGCATCTCAATGTTAAAGTAATATATTCTGAGGTGTGTCGTACGGTTATATAATTTTGCAAGTAGATTCAGTGGCATATTTTCATACTACATGCGATGTGTTACAATACAGCTAGTAGTAAATTGTTTACAATTTCTATTGTTGGTGCACCAGACTTGCAATTTTAGGTATCCTCAGTGTAGCAAGGAGGCATGTGACAGGTGGAAGTACGCCGCGCTCTCGCAAAGTACATACCTGTTTTACACTTGGGGTTTCTGTAGTCCCAACACGTGCCTTTACTTAGTATTTATTCACAATATGCGAATAGTCATTTCCTTTTGTTTCTTTTACTTATAACAATAGCTCGCTTTTTCAGTGGTGAGGGCATTTTACAACGGTTAGAAGAAGGCACTGACTCAGAAGTCAAAACCTAGAAAAAAATAACACAGAAGAAGAGAAAGTTGTTGATATTAGTGGTCACGATTCGCTACACAGTGAACACCTTTCTGATTCTGAGATCGTGTAAAGTGAGGCTCTTCTTGTGAAGAGGAAGGAGAAGAAGAAGAAAGCACAGGGAACTATTTTTGCGGTAAGAACAGATATAAATGGAGAACGTCTGCCCCACATGCACCTCGCATACGGCAATATCGTACGAGAGGGAGCAGGACTGAATGGACCAGCTGCTTGTAAAAATGAAATGTCGCCAATGGAGAGCTGGGAACCATTATTTACCAATGATGTGGCGGACTGTCGTGTACTATACCAACAAAAAACTTGCGGCCAAATATTCAATTCCATCATTATGGGCTTACCTTTGATTATTCTGTTTACTTCGATATTCAAGTCAATTCATGAACATGTTAAATCGCTATGGGCAACTGATTTTACCGGTAGAGATATTTTTCGGTGTGTAATGGAAATAAACAGATTTTATTCACTTCAATGTAATTTTTGATGACAACACAAGAGAAGAAAGAAAATCTACAGATAAACTGGCCCTGACACGAGAAAATTTTGAAAAGTTTATTGGCAGCTGCAGCGTGAACTATTCTTGTTCAGGATATTTGTGTGTTGATGAAATGTTGGCAAAATTTCGAGGAAAGAGCTCTTTCAGAATGTTTATCACAAGTAAGCCTAGAAGAAAATATGGTCTGAAAATGCATTGTATTTGCAATGCAGAAACTCATTACTTATATAATGCGTTTATATACTCGTGAAAACTGCTTACCTAAAGAAATATCCCTTTCGCAGTGCCAACGCAGGATGTGCCAAAACTTGCAGGGCCATTCTATGCAACTAATATAAATATCACCGGAGACAGTTGGTTTACGTCTAGATGAATTATTGAACCGAGGAATAACGAAAGTGTGTACCGCACGAAAAAAACAAACGAGAAATTCCTCGTGCGTTTTTGCCTAATAAAAGACGACCCACTGAATCATCATTATTAGGATTTGTGCGAGACAAGGCGTTGGTGTCATTCGTTCCAAAGAAGCATAAACGTGTGGTTTTACCATCTTCTATGCATTACGAAGTGACTGTGAATCAACAATCAATCAAACCTGAAATTCTCACGACCCGTCCTCACAGCTTTACTTCCGCCAGTACCTCGTCTCCTTTACAAAATTCTGTTAAAAAAGGGTTTAATTAGAAGTTAATTTTTGAGTTGATTTTTATGTCATTCAATATGCACTACAAAAATAAAGAACTAAAAACACATGCTTTTGTAGTAACTCAAAATTTCTCGTAAGACTGATTATTGTAATCACAATAAGCGATTTAAATAACAAATAATATTATGCAAATATATCAATATGCAAGTTATTTCCAACAATTATTTATAACCATACCTAAATCTTGTTGGGGCCCTCCTAGACACCACATGTGACTGTTCGCAAAAACAGCGCGTTTACTTAAAGGTTAAAGTTTGAAGCGCTAAGTGAAAAGTGGATCTTTATAAAACTGGAGTAGGTGTAACTAGTTTGGAAAACTGGAGTAGATGTAACTAGAAGCCTATGAAACATCAGGCTGATTAACACCTTATTCAAAATATATAGGCCGACGAAATAAGACATGAAAAATAAATAATTAATACGAACGAAGTTTCCGGATAGCCCCTACCAATTAGTGGACATCATACGAAAGCATGCAGAAACAGTTAACCTGGCACTGACAAATACGGCTATAGGAACATTTGCACGAGCATCAAATATAGGAACTTGATAACCCGATTAAAAAGGGCGTTGGGTGTAGTAAACATGCAAACATTAATATATTTTTAGAAGATCGTCTGCGGGAAAGATGGGAGCTCATTAAGTCCCATTAATCCCTCTGTACACCATAAAATGAGAGGGAATATCACGCAAGAAACAAACAACGGCCTCTTAATGCAATGAGATTGAAAAGAGCAGGATCCAGAGTGATACAGTCCTTTCAATGGCGTCTCAGGTGTGCTGATTACGACTAGTGTAACTAGATAACTTCGGGGACAGTCGAACACCTTTTTGTCTTACTGAACACGGTAGGCTGCAGGAGAAAAAGAGGGTGTTCATTATCGTAAGCCTACGACACGTGGCTGAGGACATACCAGGTTTTCCAGTTCGTTCATTTCTTGCATGTATCTCCCATATGACATCATTAAAGTTTCAATTTTAATGCACAAGCTGCATCACTTAATGTGTCCTCGACGCAAACGTACCCAGTCGTCTCCAGTAAAAGTATACTCAAACCGTTATTAGAAATATATAGAGTACCAACGAGGAAATCTAAGCATGGTATAGTCTTCCGCCCTTCACAAGTACGGCATTACTCTGAGTGCCCTACGCCTTGTACAGAACGGAACAACTAAATACACAAAACAATGACTCGCATGTAATACTGCAACTAAACTAAAAACAGAAAAATTGTGCTTTCCGTACACACGGAATTACAATATAGTAATGTCCACCATCTGAAGGTAAGAATGAGCCACATATATTCCGCAGGAATAAATTGTTACCACTTCCACCTTTATTTTGATTCCATCGCAGAAACAGTAAACATCGAAAGAATCTGAAAAGAAGACAACGAAAAACAAGAGAATAGAGATGAATGTTCGGAAATCCGTTAGGGCACTGTGTTTGGGAGCGTCATTACGCTCTTGACCAAAGGATGGTGCAGGAGCAAATTAGCGGTGTACTCCTATTAAAACTACTTTGTGACTGACAGGTTGCAGTGCTGCCGGCATGCAGCCAGCCACACTTCACACGTAGCACAGTCAATGACGACCAAAAAAACGTCGATTGGGCAGAAAAAGGCAAATTTCAGTACAGTGGTAGGAAGGCGTGCCATGAACAACATAACAAAAATCCAAACCGGTGGGGTGTGTGCGCGGTGGTTAAAGGTCACTTCTTTAAATTTTTCTTGGATAACTCGAAAATCGCAGCTTCTAACGAAAATGTTTGCCAGTACAAAACATTAAAGTTCCTACAGAAATGTCCTATTCCCTTTCTCTAGGACTAAGTTTCCGCGGTAAAAATCGCAAATTATGAAAAATAGTTTTTAATATTATATTAAATGAGTATACAACGTCTAAGTGCAGTAGAGCGGTACTAAGGGATAAATTGTGTTCTGGACATGTAACAGGGTGAATGGGGTGGGAGGGTAGAAGCGCGAGGTAACTTCGGATCGTGTTCATGCAATGCACTCTCTTCATGTATCTGCTAACTGAAGAGGAACATGTTATTTCCTGTCCTAACGAAACCACTACGTCACAGGAAGCAAATACAGAGTGTTTCACGAAGTTACACCGACCCTCCGCAGCGCGCCTTATGCATGTTTATTTTCCACAAACTCCATAAACACTGCCTAGAAAACATATTAGTTACTAATAATACTAGGGCAAGCAAGGCATATGGACATAATCTGCATGAATCTCTGCATACTACTCTTCACTGCTAAAGGAGACACTGGTTCTTAGTCATCCTGTAAAGTAACTGTAGCGTTCTTTCGAGAAAGGCAACTTCCCCCATCACGAGCGCTGCTCGCTTTTCAATTTGCAGATACCTCACCACGATTTGCTGTCCTGTTCTGTCAAGTGCGTAAACAAAATAGTTTATTGAATTTGTGTTTATACAGTGGAATTATTTTTAGTTATTAAATGCGTAATTATCTGCAATTGTTAAGTGAGCTATTTTGTAAAAAAGCTCAACAGCTGGAGCTGTGAAGTGTCTACCACACTGAAGAGCCTACCCCAACCGTAACATGCTGTCAATATGTATTCGACAATGTCAGTTTCATTTTCGCCGTCAGTTTCATTTTGTGGGCTATCACTGGCTAGAATACTTTTCCAGCATGAAGGGTATCAACTCTCAGGTCCCCCAATTATTTGGAGACGTCCAGAAGCCTAGATTGTCTCCCTCTGCAACAGAATTGGATCACCTGTGTCTTATTGAACTTCAGATACTTTAACATAAGTTATGCACTGCATTACAACAAATTACTGCCCTAAACATGAACACGATCAGTCGCATTCCACCAGACATATTCACACTCACCTTGGAAGGTATACTGTGGATGTGTGTTAAAGGAGTGCAACTCAGTCAAGTCCACTCTAAAGGTGCGAGCAGTTCATATATTGTAGAGAGTTATGCAGTAACACGATTATTAGTGAGGGAAGTGTAGTAACATTCTGGTCATTCATTAATTCAGTGACTACAACACGGTAAAAAGACTTTACTATGCGTTGCCAACGATAGACAGCAGCAAGGTGCCAGATTTACCAACCCAGTCCCCTTCCCAACACTATAAAGGTCACTGACATCATCATCAGAAATTATACACTTCGCAGGCACTGTTTGTATTTATAGGAACGTATTTTACAAACAAGTTCACTTAACAATTGCAAATAAGTACTCATTTTATAAACTGAAAATAACTCCATTATATAAGCACGATCTCAGTGAATTTATTTTGTCTGCTCACATTTAAGACAACTGGTCAGCAGATCCTGTGAAGGTTTAGTCTGTCTGTAAACTGAAAAACGAGCAGCACTCTTGGTGGGGTGAAGGTGCCTTTCTGGGAAGAACGTTACAGCTGCCGTACAGGGTAGCTAAGAATTAGTTTCCCCTCTAGCAGCGTCGAACAGTGTACAGAGGTTTACATACATTCTGTCCATACGTGTTTTTTGCGTTAATATTATTAGTAATCATATCTATACTCCATACAGTGTTAATGAAGTTTGTGGAAAATAAACACACCTGGGCAAGTCTGCGCACTGCGTCACCAGTGGTTGATAAGGCACACTGCGGAAGGTTGATGTAACTTCGTGAAACCTTCTGTAGGTGCTTCTTGTGACGCAGTGGAATAGATGGAGTGGGAAATCATCTGCTCCCTCTTCAGTTTGCAGACCTATGAACGAGTGAACTGCGTGACACAAAACGCCGTAGCGACCTACCTTCCCTCGCACTTCTATCTTCACCTCTGCCCTTTCCACTCTGTTACGTCCCCAGAACACAATTTATCCCTTAGTACAGCTCTATTGCATTTAGACGTGGTACACACATTTAATACTTGTTCTTAACCCACTTCGTTTAACAGTAACAATTATTTTATACCATTAAAACACTATTTCTAATAACTTGCTATTCATCCATCCCCTACAACGCGGAAACTATTAGGCCTTGAAAAAAAAAATAGTAAGGTCTTTTCTGTAAGAAATTTAAAGTCGTTTATTTGTACTAGGAAACATTTTCGCTAGACGGCGTGGTTTTCGAGTTATTCAAGAAAAACATAAAATAGTGACCTCCAAACGCCCACCCACTACCTAACAGGTGTTTAGTATGCTGTTCACGACGTTTCCTCCTACCACTGTAAAAAAATTTGCGACTGAACGAATTTTTCTCCTGATTCCCCTTCGTTGACTGGACCAAAGGTTCCTCACGTACCAACAAAGCAAGCAACACTGAGAGCACGTGGCTCTCGAGAAATAACTACGATCGGATGGTGGCTCGCCCCTACCACTCGATTGGCTGAAATGTCAATCACAAAATTCAATCGGAGTATAGTAGCTCCGAGCAGTCCACTAGCATCAACTCCGCGCGCTTCAGCAGGCTCCCAGTCAATGACCATAGCATCCCACTGAACATCCCCAGCAGCCACAAATACAGCAAAAGAAACCGATACTGTTATTTGCAAGAACGGTATTGGGCAATCTACTTAGCGATGATAAAACCTAACAGCTATCTGACAGTAGGAAGACAACTAGTGGGCGTGGTAACCCCTTAATGCGGGCCGACCGCGGTGGTCTCGCGGTTCTACGCGCGCAGTCCGGAACCGTGCGACTGCTACGGTCGCAGGTTCGAATCCTGCCTCGGGCATGGGTGTGTGTGATGTCCTTAGGTTAGTTAGGTTAAAGTAGTTCTAAGTTCTAGGGGACTGATGACCACAGCAGTTGAGTCCCATTGTGCTCAGAGCCATTTGAACCCTTAATGCGGGCCGCTGAACTCTGTAATATTTTAGAACCATTTATTCATTCGCTGTTTCGGTTAAATGCAAGTATTTTATTATTGTCAGCACCTTTTGGAAGCTAGACTTTTAGAATACGCTCTTTGTCTAGAAAGAAACGTCCTTATTCCCCGGAAACGGGGTTATTACGCAGAGAATGTAGAGCAAACACAGATTTGAGCTCTTAACCAAGGGTCTCTGTCGCGCTACTCAGGAAACTGCAGATGCCTCTTTCATCATTCTCCAACACACACTCCGAAAGCAAATGCGTATGTTAAGTCATAGTCACATTCTATGGATTCGAGAGCCGTTGAAAACATGGCGAAACAGGGCACTATCAGCTTACGTTTCAGAGCTGCAACGAATCGAGATGAATATTAACTTTAGTCATATCTCATGATTTGCGGCGAAGCGGTAGATTCATATATTTGGTAGAATCATATTTAGTGGAATCGGTAGGCACAACATTCAGTTTTCAGAATGTACACAGAGGTATACGAGCAAATTAAAATGTGTGTGTTTTCTCGTGTGTGACTGATTTTTAGACCGCTTTCTCAGTCCAGGCAAGCATAATTTTTTGTTAGACATTTTAGAATCGTACACTAATTTAAAATATATCTGTGTTAATTCTAAGAGTCAGCGCCGTTTGGTTCCTTATTTTGGAAGTGTCGCCGCGTTATACAACAAATGCTGAAGAGACGGTGCATCTTTTCTTCGGCGAACAGTTGACAGCACACTCAAGGCAAAAGAGGTGAGCCGCGGGCACCACAAGAATAATGACCACACCATGATGAAAAAAGGGGACACACATCCTTGCCCAGGGCAACGACTGGGTCGAGCATAGATAGCACCGATACTGCCTGCCTTCAAGCGAAAAAACTGCATATGGTGAGTGACACACTCATCGCTATCTAAAAAACCTTCGCTAGCCTCCGGCTAGTGCGGTAAAATGTCGAGTCGTTTGTATGTTGCTTATAGTTATTTGACAGCAATGCCATGAAAGCACACGTACTTCATATTCCGATAAAGGTCTCGCTTCTTACCATTTTTTTCTAATAATATAAAAAGTTTATTGAAATATTTGTTGATTGGAAACATTAATTTTTTCCAATTAAGCACTGATTAGGAGAGACACCATAGCAATCTATTGTACCGTAGATTTCCCACCTGAAATCAGTTTCTGGCGCACACGAACTTCTGGAAATATAGCGTTGGCAATATTTTCAAATAGGGGTAATAATTTTATTGGAAGCATTTTCGTGTAATGTTTAATGATTTTTAGTAACTAATTTATTAACACTAGGGCGCTGCGAATTTCGTGCAGAAAACTGCATCGTCTGCTAACAGTTTCATGGAATTTCCGCCGTTTTCCTCTACATTATTTCTATATAATGTAATCTGTAATGGCCCTATCAAACTTCCCTGGCGTACTGCTGAAATTTCCCTGTATACATTTTGTTCCGTTAATAACGTCATGTTAAGTTCTATTTGCAAGGAAGTCGTACCGATTATCAGTCTGGTCCGATATTGGGTAGGTCCGTATTTTGTTCACTAAATGACTGAAGTCAAGGCAACACCAACTCGGGCGCTGTTGTCCACAGCGTTCTGGATCTAATGGACGAACAATAGAAGCTGAGTTTCGAAAAGATCTCAGTTTGCGCAAAGCATGTTGGTTTTTTAGAGGAATTTTTTTCTCCCGAAACTTCATAACATTTGTCAAACATTTTCCATAATTTACAACATAATTTTACGTCAGTAATACAGGGTTGCAATTATCAGTTCGTGCCTACAGTGCACTGTACCAATATGTATCAAAAAGTCGCGAGCAGACATGCGATTTTTGAGGCCGTCATCCATCGGGTTCTATTGGTCACAGAGATAAGGGGACACGTGTTTTGGCTACCCTTCGCCTAGCGACCATTTGTATGCCTGTCGCAAGAATGAGCATACTGTTGCTTTCCTACAATACAGGGTCGAAATTTTAACATTACTCACTTCCACCAGCTCAAACAATTTGATTAAATCGGTCGGTTCTTTTACTTTAGATATGGTCTAATGTGGACCTATCGCCGGCTATAAAAGCACCATTTGTTCATACGCGGTTCCTGAGAAAATCCCAATGATTTTTGTATACAAAAAATACCAATTGTGGGGATGGCCACTTCTGTAATTTCTACTCACGGCAAATCTTAAAAATTATTACAACGTGTACTTAGGATAAAATTCTCACGGGACTGCGTTTTTCAATATTATCATCCTTTACCGAGATACAAGGTCGAAAGTTACCATATTTAAACAAGTAATATCCAGTCAGATCGCAAATATTCTGAAGTCATCAAACTATGTTTTAGTCAGTAGTAGAGTACTGGGACTCCTGATACAATACTGATATCATGCAAATTAATTAAACTGATCAATTAATTGCCCCCACCAACCCCCGTCCCCCAGCCTGCACAGTCTTCCCCGGCCCTCCCCTCTCCCCCCTCCAGAATCTATCCTACTGGTGCGACTTTCTTTGTCCCAGAACTGTGCTGATGTCCCACTCCACGCCCGACCTGGGAATTGGCGGGAAATTAAGAAGGCGATGCCGTTTCTGGGACTAGAACCCTTGTCCTTGTGGATGGATAGTCCAAGTGCAACTCTACCCCCGCCTCCCCCCCCCCCCCCCTCAACAAAAGCATGGAAACTATCCAGATGCAGTACAGGAAGATTAGACTAGACTTCATTTATTTTGTTTGTAAAACTGAAGCAAAACGTGGTCTTAATTGTGTAATTAATCATAAAGATCACGCCTAATTACACAACTAAGTACATACTGTTACACAAGGACTGCCTAAAATCGCAATACAACTCAAAATTGCTAATGCCATACAACTGGTGCTATCACGCTGGGAAAAAATTTCACAATACCATTCGAAACCAAACTCTACCCTTCACCTACAAGCTGCACGGAGGAAAAGGCTTTACTTACTTTTTTGTAGGAAATATGTTCCTCTCACGAGAAGCTGGTGTTGGACGGAGAAGAGTTTAATAAGCATATTTCTTGTAAGAATAGGGCTGAGAACTATATCTATCGCCGTTTGAAGTCAGAGTTCGCCAAAGATGCCTCATGCTCCAGCCTGGGTAAAAGAAGGCAAAACTTGCTACCACAACTGATGGAAAATGCTTCACTGCTTTTAATGGCGAAGTTTTCGTGAAAAAGAAAAACACAACTTGTAATCAACGGGTCATAATGCAACACACATACTGGTGAAAATCGCCGTCCGAAAAGACGTTCACTCTCCTCGATGTACGATCACAAACTGTCGCAATCAGAGGCCCTCTTGCCTACCCTCAGCACTCCCAGGCATTTGCAAATGGTCTACTGCTACTGCTGCACGCCTCGCGGTTTTTCTGCGGCCTGTCGTCTTCCGTCGACGGACGCGCCATGGTCGCTGACCACCTTGAGAGCGCCATGGTCGCTGACCACCTTGAGACGACTGTCCTTCGCCAACACAAAATCATGGATAGTCAACTAAACAACAGGAGATAAATGGATGGCTGCTCCAAGAGCAAGTTGTTTGTTCGTCTTTTCTGTTCACAGCTTTGTCCCACAAGCCGCAACCAGACCAAAGCACAGCTGCCTAGAGCGACCACAAACTGCCCCCACAAGAGCCCACCATTCTGGGGGGGAAACATTGCAGTGTAACAATTGTTATTTCATGTCAACGCAGGTACTATAATCGATTATCTATTAAAAAGGAAAACACAATCGCGATGATAATAAATACCCCCTTTCCACGAAAATAAGGGCAATCCATTTTCTTTTACTTTTATGTGCAAAATCGGTATAGTTGTTTCCTGTCTCATTATTTTGCAACATCCAACGAAGCGCACTGTCGCCTGTTACAGTTGACCTAAAGTCAGAGGTCGGTCTATGTACCCCCTGTACATGTCCACTCTGTCTATAATTGGAGAAAAAACTTCCACTGTTTTCCTGCGAAAATTACCTGTCACCACCGAATATACTCGTTACTTCGAAACCGTCAACGGAGTAAAGAGAAAGCGAGAATTTCAACTCTGAAGAAAAAGCATTTATGGTAAGCAATTTCTTTCAATTTGATGGACAAACTACACGACCCTCTCTCGCGTTCAAATCAGTGTTTGTAAATAAGCTCTCATCTGCGTGTGTATTACAAACATTTCAGACACATGAAACAACATTACAAATCCAATCTCTCAAGCCATTTATCACATGTCGGAAAAAACAATCATTTAACGCTTGACAACAGCAAGCTATCATTCAAGAGGACGTTGCTGTTTTGCATACCATGGACTGTTCCGATTTGCTAGTGCGATGCTACGTGACACTGGCGTTTACGAAACAAATTGTGAGGGAGCATGTCTTGTAACAGAAGCTCCTAAAAGATTTTATGTCTCTCTCTTCCGATACATTGAAATCAGATACTGCCTACGTGCTTAAATCTGAGATTTTTGATCCGTAACTCACCTCTGCCTACTCATCAGTAAAGTTTCTATCATACAGCAGATTATTGGTTTCAGTTTTGTAAGTAATTTGATAATCACATCCTGTTTCACGCAATCTACTCACATGTTGGGAAGAAACACTATTATCTGTGGGTTCCACAACGAGCTATAATTAAACTGGTGTCTATAATTAGAGGTTATGAGGTATGAGATAACAGAGGAATTGCGGTAACACCTATTTTTCAACAGGCAATCATGATGACGATAATAAAAACAGTAATGATCCCACGAGAACAGATACAGCCGATTTCTATTAGTTTTATGAGCAAAGGTGATGTAGTTTTGAGAGAACTATCTGCATTCAAACTTAGACCAGTCATCCAAGCAGTTACAAAACTAAACCAATAATCTGCTGTATGATAGAGACTTTGCTGAAATGTAGGCAGAGGTGAGTCATTGATCAGAAATGTCAGATGTAAGCACGTAGATGGTATCGGAAGAGAGAGAAAAGGTAAAATTTTACAGGAGTCTCTATTACAAGACAGGCTTTCTCACAATTTGTTTCTTAAATGCCAGTGTGATGTAGCATCGCACTAGTAAAACGGAACCGTCCATAGTATACAAAACAGCAACGTCCTCTTGAATTATAGCTTGCTGTTGTCAGATGTAAAATTGTGTTTTTTTCGACATGTGATTAATGGCATGAGAGATTGTTCAAAAATGGCTCTGAGCACTATGGGACTCAACTGCTGTGGTCATTAGTCCCCTAGAACTTAGAACTACTTAAACCTAACTAACCTAAGGACATCACACACATCCATGCCCGAGGCAGGATTCGAACCTGCGACCGTAGCAGTCCCGCGGTTCCGGACTGCGCGCCTAGAACCGCGAGACCACCGCGGCCGGCTGAGAGATTGTATTCTGTAATGTTATTTCATGTGTCTAAATGTTTATAATACACGCGCACATGACAGATTATTTACAAACACTGATTTGAACTCGAGGGATGCTCTCAGGTCGTGTAATTTGTCCATCACGCTGAAAGAAATTGCTTATCACAGAAGTTTTTTGTTCAGAGTTTAAATTCTCGCTTTTTCTTTACTCATATGATGGTTGCGAAGAAACGAGTATATTCTGTGCTGATCGGTAGTTTTCACAGCAAAATAATGAAAGGTGTTTTTTTTTGCGCATTTTACTCAGGGTGGATGTGTATAGGGAGTACATAGCCCGACCTCTGACATTTTGGTCATCTGCAACTGGTGGAAGTGTACTTCGTAGGATGTTGCAAAATAATGAGACGCAAATTGTATCCCGCAGTCAAACGTAGAAACTATACCCATTTTGGTCATAAAACTGAAAGAAAATGGATTGCGCCTATTTTCGTGGAAGGACACTTTACTACTGTCGCGATTGTGCAGCCGTACTTCAGCCAGGTTGGGGGGGGGGGGGGGGGGCGGCAAATGTGGCAGAACTGCTGTGTCCACAAATTTTACGCTTTTATGCTGGAAAAAGGTCATCGCCTCAAGACTATTAGCAACCGCGGCAAGCTCGTCCATTGGCGGAAGGACGGTATGCCACAGAAAAACCGCCATTGCGCGGCGGATGTAATTGACCATTTGCAAAAGTCGTGTTACCACAGTAGTTGGAAGGAGAGAGACCGAGGGATGAGGGATGAGGGAAGGTAAGAGGGCCTCTAATTTTGGCAGCATGTGTTCGTACATGGAGGAGAACGCACATTCAACTGCCGCCCATCTGCGGTCTTTTGGGACGATGATTTTCCCCAGTGCACGTGTTGCATTATGACCCATTCATTACAAGTGTTGTTTTTTTTACAACAATTTAGAACTGTAATTAGAGCAGTGAAGCATTTTCCATCAGTTTCAAAAGCATGTTTCAGCTTCAATTATCTGGGCTGCAACATGAGACGTCTGTAGCGAACTCTGACTTCAAACAGCGACAGATGCAGTTCTCAGCTGTATGCTTACAGGTAATGTACGTATTAAACTTATCTCTGTCCAACACCAGCGTCTCATCAGTTCAACATGTGTTCCACCAAACAAATAACTAAATATAATACACTCGAACCTTTTTCCCCCTCCAGCTGGTAGATGGAGTTGGAGAACATTTGCCACTAGTTTCGAGTGGTACAGTGATTTTTTTCCCAGCAGAATAACACTAGTTGTATGACATCGTCACTTTTTGAGCTGTATTGCGTTTTTAGGCAGTCCCTGTGTTTCGCTGTGCATACAGTTGTGTTATTAGGACCAATCTTTATGATTAATTACACAATTAGGTCTGATCTTTACTGCACCTTCCCAACCAAAATAAAGAAATTACACTAACCTAAACTTCCTCTCCTGCATCCGCGCAGTTTCCAAGTGCTTCGGTGGGGAAGTGCTCTTCGGCTTTTCAACCAGAAGGACCAGGGTTCGAGGCCCAGAAAGGGCACCGCCATTTTTAATTTCTCGTCAATTCCCAGGTGGGTGGGTGGTGTGGGATATTATCACAGCCCTGGGAGAAAGAAATTCCCACCACAATTCGACATTCCTGCCAGTAGGTGGGGGAGGGGAAAACTGAAGGATAGGGCCCACATACCGGCTGGTCAATTTCATTAATGTGCACATCAGTTCGATATCAAAATTGCACCAGGAGCTCCAGTACCCTACTATTTTAGTCAGCATATTTTCACAAATAAAACTTTGTGAAACGCTGTTTCAAGCTCGACGTGATACAATGGCAAAAAATAAAATAAAAATGGCCTTAACGTGCCTAAAACTTAAAAATGACTATCTTAACTATGTAAAAGGGCGAAGACTGCAAATATTTCCAGCAATTTTTTTTTTCTGTTTCAAGATACAAATCATAAGCCGGGCATTTTCGGTGAATTGAAACCGATGCACTGAATATAAAAAAAATCTAAACCAAATTATTTAGTGCTGTTACACCACAGAACAGTAAAGGATAAGAAATTAATCAAAACTCATTCGCACTTTCATACGCAATATGAAGTTAAGCCGGAGAAACAGGCTAAAACAGGAAGAGCACTGGCACGTCGCAAGTAGATCACGGACACAATACGACGTCATCCGCTGAGGTACAAAATATGCATTAAGTAGAAAGAAAACTTCAACAGAAAACTAAGGGAAGAGAGACAAACACTTTCACTGGCTCGTTCGTCAATTCACAGTAATAGCACTGGGTTCTATGATTATGATACTGTAGTGAATGTATGTCTCAAATGCTTCAGCACAGTCTATGAACTAGTGAAAGATGTATTCGAGGCAATGGTCTTCACCTAATGAACTTCACACTGCTTGCCACCTACTATCTACTGAAACTGACTGTCTTCCGACAACACCACAACGCAGGGTGCTGCCAGCACTAAACTTCAACGCAGAAGCCAGTAATAGTGCTTCTTGGAGTCTACATTCCTGTTCAACACCCGGGCACCTGCAGGTGCTGAAAACACCAGGGTGCTAGGGAGAAAATCAACCGGGCGCACGACAAACGACACCAGGTACATCGCTGATGGGTCACCGAGGATCATCGTAGTAATCAGAGTGGCCCCGAGGACACTCCAGCGGCCAACTACAGACGAAACTTTCGCATTGGTCAAGGCTGCCGCCTTCCAACCGGAAAAGGGCGCCAACGTCGCTAACACCACCACCTGGCCGCGCAGCTGATTAAACATACGTCAGCTAGAATCCAACAAGCAGCTTAATGAAGCATCGACCGAGGCTGGTGCGGGGAGCGACGAATTTTATACAAAGCGAATAACTGACTGTATTTTAATAATGTTTTACTAGGGCCCAAAATACTTTACAGGTTGCCAGCAGCCGTTCTGACCTCACACTGGGGTCTCCGCTCGGCCCCCCTGCAGTGTTAACCTTTCATTATATGCACAAACTTGTCGTTTATGGGTGTCAGCTGTATAAACTTGTGTAAGTATATAAATAATTTTTTACAAATTCATTGACCTACAGTATTCGTTCTATATAACCAACAAATCCTTCTGTAGTTGGGAGAGTACGGGAACCAGCAGAAAAGTGCTCCTTTCGGAGCACAAAAAGGTGTTTATGTTCCCCTTTAAAAGACTCTGGCAGTAGAACGGGGGAACCAGCTGCGTCAATTCTCTTTCCAGCTACCTCACCAAATATTTTGGCATACGAACATATTTGCCCTTTTGTACTGAAAGGGAGTGGCATTGTGTTAAGTGGAAGAGAGAGGGAGCAGACAGTAGCGTCGAGGGGGGAGAGGGGAGGGAGGAGGAGGGAGGAAGAGGGGGAGGGGAGGGAGGGAGAGGGGAGGGAGGGAGGGAGGAAGGGAGAGAGAGAGAGAGAGAAGTGGTGGTGGGAGAGAGGCAGTAGTTGTGAAGGAGAGAAATGGATGAAGAGAACAGCAGAGGAAACCCAGGAGAAATTACATATCGATGGTCAGTAAGAGAGAGAGTGTCAGTGAAGGAGAAATACAGGTGCGAGGAGATAAAAGCAGTCGGGCCAAATGAGAAAAAGGGGGGGGGGGGAATCTGGATTCTCGCAGATCGGCGAACTGTAACACATAGGTATGAGAGAGAGCGCATTTTGCACCGAAACTTCAAACACTTGGGTATGGGGGAAAACTTAAGTTGTACACCCAAGAATTTTTAAGCTGCAGAGATATGGTGGAGAAAATGGCAGTGAGAAAGAAAGACAAAATAAGACAGTGTAAGTGAGAGGACTCACTGGCAGTGGGATAATACCGTAAATCAACGCGAGAAAAAGGAGACAGTGGGAGAGACACATCAGAAGCGACAGTGGGACTGAGATGCTGAGTATGAAAGCTCAGCTACAAAGAGGAACTGGGTAAAAGAATTTAGAATGTTCCGTGTTGAAAGAGCACGAATAAGTTCGCATGCCACAATTTTTGATGAGCAAGGCGGAATGAAGACTGTGGCAAGTGGTTCCCCACTTTTGTGTGAGAGAGTTATAAAGAGGAACATATTCACCTTTTTGTGCTCAGACAGGAGCATTTTTCAGCTTGTGTCTATATGACCAAAGACCCTTCTTGGAAACAGGATTCACCTGCACTTTTTACCAATCGCTAAGAACCCTTCGCTACTCCAGCAATGAACTATTGCGAGCCGACGTGACTTTCCGCACTTAAACAATTTTAATATTTCGGCTTTCTTTGTGTCGGTGCAAGCACGATGACCTAGCGACGGAATATATAATTTCGATCCGCTCAGTGGCTTGACGTATTGCTAAAATTTCTTAGGATTTTTATCCCCGATCAAGTAGGAACATTTTAGTTTCGAATTCACTGAACGCTCCTCTCATTGCTCTCCGTACGTTTATTTTCGGCTTCGTTCGGCTTTTGTTTGTCAATTAGGCTTTGATTTCGCTTAAACCCGCGATGAAACACTCTTTATTGACGTAGTATCTTTCTTAACACAGCTGCTGAACCGGACATTTCCCATTCCTCACAACCTTGTTCGGTACATACTGGCCTACGGCATATAATGATTGGTGAGAGAATTCAAAACAAAGTATATTAAAGAGAGCAATAAAAAGATTCACTTTTGAATAATTTTCGAGGTAGTTCTCCACTTATAATTTGAAACAACCATTCGTATCTAATTCCCCAAATGCTATGAGGTCCTGATAGACGTTATTCGGCGAACACGAGAGAACGAGTCACAGCTCTGAAAAATGGGGTCGCTCCGCTAGAACTGTGGACAGGGTTGTAATTACAAGGGAGGAGAGATGTCGAACGCAGAGGTTGTTTCGGGGAAATTTTCGATTTGTTCTCCGTTGTGAATCGAAGCAGCGGGACTGGGCCCGGGCTCCCGCGGCGGCCTGGCCGGCGGATTTCCCCCGCGGCCGCACCTGATTAGTGGTCAGAGCCGGACCGCGCTGTTCGTCGGCTGCCCCGCGCTCACTGCTACACCCTCACACCGCCTACCCAACACCAGACAGCCATCTGCTCCACATGCGCCGCCTATCCTACTCTTCCTTCAGCTACAAGTCCAAAAAGCTTAATAAATCTAATACAATGTCTCAGTAACACCCCCTTATCTTCCAGCACAGAAAAACCACGGGCAGTGTCATCGCAACTACCGAACAGTTAAAAATAAATAAATAAATAAATACAAAACAGTGCAGGAAGACTGTGTATGTTGATAGTCACTGTCTTCTACAAAACGAAGAAAGACTTCAGTACTTAATAAGTCTCTATCTAGATGCGTCCTTCAGACATCAGCAACACTTCAACGCAACACAGTTGGTCATTAATTGTCCAGTTTTGATATGCAGGGTAAATCACCTAAAACTTGCACCGGAAATTAGAAGTGGTACTGATGAGTGGTTTTCGCAGAATGGATCGTCAGTGAGCGGCTCCTGCTGTTACACAAATCACCAGTATGTAATAATACTTAGAAAGTGTATTTTTTCTGCAAACATACGCTTTTAAATAGCCTACTGTCATTGACAAACGAGAAGGCAAATTACAACGTCAGTGGCGTTCGTTGCAGGATCCTAGTGTGAGTCGTTTGCGAGGTATCCTACTTTTGGAAAGTTCCCACGCGACACTTGTAAAATACCTGTGGCAGAACACCCTGCAGATCAACACAAGAGCGGACATTAGCTATGCGGATTCTGATCAGTAATGAGACAAGTGACCATCACAGGTTCTGTTCAAAATCACCACCGACAGCGGCAATACACGCTTGCAGTAAGGTATGGACCGACTGCTGCAGACGTGCTAGCATTTCAGCGACGATGTCCGACCAGTCTGCAGTAATATGTCGTTGCATACCCTCGTGTGTAGTTGTTAAGTCCTTGTGTGCAGCGTCCTTCAGCTTCGTGCATCCATTCGCCGTGTTTTAGGTGTAGCAGAACAAAGAGCACAAGTCGTCGTAGAACAACTGAAAAAACGCAGAACATGTTCCACATGTGAGCCCAAAAAGATGAGGAAGACGCCTTATGTTTGCCATTGATGAAAGACGCCAATTTGCCTTGAATACTCGTCAAAAATTTAGAGCGGGTGCAAAAAAAAACACTCCTGAGAATGAAACTAAACACCTACGAAATACTAGAGAAATTTTTATTTTTTTAAATATTTTAGAGTAGTTTTTTACGTTTTTACTATCACGCGTGTAATAAACAATAAAAATATAGCAAAGACTAAATTTTGAAGTGCAAGGTATTTGAATTTTTATATGAAGTACTGTTATATTCATTTTCTGCTGTTTTCTGTTTCGTAAAAACAAACTAAGATATTTTTTGTGCAGTATTATTCTAACCTTTTACATTAAAAACTGAATTGTTTCACTGAAATTACTGAATGAAATTTTTATGACTATTTGAATATAGCGCTCTGTCAGAGAGCATCGTGACAAATAAATGACATGGGAAGTTAAGGGTTAACGAAGTCGCTATGGCTTTCGTAGGTTATAATAAAATAGTGGTAATACAAAACGTAGCTGCAACTGCTTGTAAACAATGGCAGGGTGTATACATGGACAAGGAAAAAAATTCCCGGATTTTTCCCAGATTTTCTGGTTGAAAATACACTTTTCCCGTGTTAAGTGATAGTATACTTTTCCTTGGCACTGTAAAATTTATCAGTACTTTGAATGTTTATGGTTTTATATGGCGACGTAGAATTTCCCGGCACTTAAGAAAACGAAACTAAGGGGGGGGGGAAACACGTTTTGGAAAGATCTCTGATGTGCAGCAACATGTACGCTGCATAGTTTCGTGTTATGAAGGTATAACTTCGAATTCCACCAAACACCGCATGTTACTTTCCAAAGCATTGAAATCGAGATTGCGACGCGCTTCTGTAAGCCAGTCATAGCTCATGTCATGTGATCTCGCCAGCTGAAGACAGCACAGACCACGTGATGTAGTCAGCCAATAGCAAGATCACTAATAAGTAGTGCGAAAAATACAAATAGAAAAAGTTAATGGTTTAAATTAATATACATAGTGTTGCTACAAGAAAAACAAAGCTTTCACATATAATCGTGGTCTCGAAGATTAATAAGCTGCAAGTGAAGCTAAGCTTCCACATATGATGTTGATCTTTTTTGCGCATGTTACGCTTTGAGACGTATCACACAAATGTGCCAGTAAAATTTTTGATAACGACGTAAATTTGTCATCTTCTGGGTTCGAAATTCTTCTAGATGGTCGTCCTCAAAGAGTTGATTTTTAAATGAGTGTCAAACGCTCTGTGATTTAAGAAATTCATCGTACACTCTCGCACATAGTTCATCTGGTGTAAAAGGAAATTTACTTTCAAAAAGTAGCGCTTTTCAAACCACCATTTGCAATATTTTCCCGTGACGTGTCAGAAGCTGATTCGTTTCAGCAGTTGTCAGAGAGCGCCAGGTAACAGGCGCACCTGTTCTTGCACAGCTACGATGACGGAGGAAGCTCGTATGTTCGTACGTGTAAAACATACAAAGATTTTGCGCTATGTCACAAAAGAAACAAAACATCAGAATAGACTTCAAGAGTATCGGAATTTCGTGAACCATACTAAAATGCATAATTCGGCTTAAAGTGCACATTTTATGTCCAGAATCGGATGTAAATTTTCTTGATGTAAATTTTTTCGAGTACCACTACTGTATTGTCTCATGTTTGGTTCTTTATTATGGCATAAGGCCATGCGAGCTAGAAAATGGAAAATGTGCACTTGAAATACAGCGAACAGTTGAAACTAACCAACAGTGTGAAATTAAACACTTAGTTTCAAATAAACTGACTGCCTCATCGCTAAAGATTACTAAAAGTCAAATCTCTTTAGCAAACCGACAAAAATAACTTCATTATTCTGCAAGGCGATTAATGCTTGACTGTCAGAAAGGGGGAGAAAATTTTAGCCTTCCGTAAACATGCGAACGTATTTTAATTCATTTGATAGCTCCCAGCCACAGAAATCCATTTCGTTTTCATTTTATGTGAGAGCAATAAATGAAGAGGAAACAGCAAAATCACTAAACGTAAACACGGGTCTCGTGGAGACTACCCACCTCCCCACTACAGCTCAGACTGTTCTGTGCATCAGCCCCGGATCTACGACATTTCTGAGTACCATTACCAACCAGCAGAAGAAGAAGAAAAGATTCCACGAAGAGACGCTAAAAGAAATGTTAGAAACGGACGTTGCTTTTAGAATTGCTTTCTTGTATCATATGGCCGTACTTTCCATTGCTTATTGCTGGAGCATTTGTGGATGTACAGGCTTCTTGTTTAGAAGTTTGTGAATGAGTCCATCAAAATCCGTTTTCTCCGAAGACCTTTCCATGTACAATATGAGAGAGAGAGAGAGAGAGAGAGAAAGAGAGAGAGAGAGAGAGAGGGGGGGGGGGGAATTAAGATCTGGTCTTTTCACTGTGATGCTCGTCGTCTGGAGAATTGAATATTTATCCAACACCCGTACGATTTAACGGCAAGAAACCGTAGTATGTTGGTGTCCCTGGTCACACTGTTTAACACCTTTATGGTGATAACGTCCAAATAAATGGGGCAACAAGACACTAGTTTTGAACTCTCCCATCGTTCTAATGAGGTGATACATCAGTCTGTTGATTGTCGAACGTCCAGGGTTTCCAAGACATGATGTAACGACAGGACCCTTTTTTAAAATTTTCATTCAATTGATCAATGTGACAATGACAACGACACCGCGTCCAGTGTAACAGTACTTACAGAAATAAAAATGCGTAGAGCACAAATTACTCACCGTTCCGCAATACTTCACTGATTTGTTCCTTGGTGTTATGAAACTTCTGCACAAATATGTTACCAGAACTGCAAAAGAAAAATAAGGATAGTTTTAGTATATACAACACAGCCAGTTAGTAATAAGAAAAAGACGGACAGGCACAAGACGGTTCTTAAAACATTTACTGATACTCCTAGTACCAAAACTAAGGCTGAAAGCACTTCTTCTGAAACGCTGACGCGTCATCAGAGTTTAATGTAGGAATAACAAGACTAACAAGCAGGGCAAAGAGGCGTTATTAACCTTTCAACACAGGCGCTTCCTGATTGGCGAGCGCAGGCAGCATTCAGGCAACCTTAAAAGCCTTCACAAGGAAAATAGCACCGGAGCTACCAGGAAAACATGCACAGCTCCCTGTGAAGCAGCCGTCAAGCAGACGACAGAACCTGTAAGGGAGCCGTCGGGCGAGCCGGCAAGTAATCTTACAGCGAATCTTATGCCAGCTTGCACGACTACGTCGCGACAGTCCATTAGGTCGGAATTAGGACTGGCTAATCACGTAGAATAGAGGCATATTGAATTTTTCCCATAACACTGTTGCAGCAAATGATTAAACTTTTTGTTGTATTTTATGAATTTTAATTTCTCATTCAGAACGCCAGAGATTTTAAAACTCATCTTAAAGCCCCCAAGTCAAGACGCTATAACTTATCTGAGCATTACGTGTTCTCACATCTCGCCATTGTCGAACATGATCGTCTTGGTGGTCCAGGTGTTATGGTGTGAAGAGGCATAAAATTACATTGGTGTTTTGATCTCCAAATCTTTAAACACGGTACTCTCACTTGTCAACTTTATTGTGACGCTGTACTCTTAACACAGTCGCTTTTTGCTACTCGAGGTCGAAGAATGAGACGAACTTTATAGCAGCATTCTCGAAAATGTGTCTCACCTTTCATTCTCTCTCCAAGAGAAGAGAGCGGGCGCGTGTGGAACTTTGTTCTTTTGAGCCTTGCGAAAGTTGACAGTTGTGCAAGGTTAACCATACTTAGGCTATAAACTCAAACAAGCCTTAACAATGTCAAAGAAACAAACGAAACGCCGCCTTTCCTCACAGAATGCGACAACAGTCTACCACAGAACCAAACAATAGAGGCTAATCTTTCTAGTTTCAACATGCTGTAACAATATGTCACTCACACAAACGATATGCCGTGTCCCTCTCAGCTAGTGGATCTCATTACTGATCGTGTCTGCGTGGTTCACTTATTCTTGTCAAATGCACACTGTGTATCTTGGTGCATTTTAAGAAGTGACGGATCAAATTTGTCTTATGGCAGAAAAGGGAACTAAGTCCTGGTGCAACTAAAAATAGACATACAAAATAAACAAAATTTGATACTAAAATAGACGTACCAAATAAACAATTAGAGGAGAAGTGGTAAGTGTTGTATAATTGTTGCAAAATGCAGTATTCTGGAGAACTTCCATTATTCGTAAGTAGACGATACATTAAGCCTCCGTTACTCGCGTGGTCATTCTTGACACGTTTACTTGCGCGAATTAAAGGTATCATCCACAACATAAACGGTGTATTTGGCCACTTTCATAAGTATATATGAATTATTTTAGAAGTGTTTTATTTAAGTCTAAATGTAACACATTTAATACACAAATACAGTAAGGTATACACTCGGTTTTGGCCGGCCGGTGTGGCCGTGCGTTTCTAGGCGCTTCAGTCTGGAACCGCGTGACCGCTACGGTCGCAGATTCGAATCCTGCCTCGGGCATGGATGTGTGTGATGTCGTTAGGTTAGTTAGGTTTAAGTAGTTCTAAGTTCTAGGGGACTGATGACCACAGATGTTAAGTCCCATAATGCTCAGAGCCATTTCAAACACTCGGTGTTGAACATTTTTGGCAACTGTTCTTCGTGAATAGCTCCACTGCCTCTAGACAGCAGCCGAACACCTATCAAACCTGACGCATCTGAAGTGCAACCTGAATCGATTTTCACAGATGCATAAGGCAGCATCATTCAAGTCCGTTGCCCAGTGAGTTATCCCACAACTTGGGTGAACTCTTTCTAGAAAGTCTCAGAGATCCACACAGATAGCAGAAACCAATGAACGTTCAGATCTCTCTGACATGTGTTTCTTAAGCAACCGTTTCCCTCGAAAAGTTACCACGAACTTCATTGCCGTAAATACTACTACTACCTACTGCAGTAAATTTTATCCAAGAATAACGTCGTAATATCTGTCTCTGTCGTTGTTATACGAGCTTCATTTTTTGGCCCACCTAAACGCGTAATATTACAAGATTTTGTTCTAACATTGGTAGGATATTTACTTTTCCTCCATTTGGCTATTACATCGTTTGTTGAAAAAAATAAGGCCTATTGAATTACTTCTTCTGGGATTCAAATACATTATTTTCTGACACTTACTGTTCTGTGCCTAAATCATGACAGCTTTCATAAACACAATGTTCGTTCTTTGAGTCAGTACTACCACTGTCAGATCTTCATCACTCAGCCCATACAACCATTCCAGTTTTCATCTAAGGTGTAATTTTTTTTTAGCTTTGATATTTATTCTACAAAATGGAAGTATATGGAGTACTTACTTGTCCTAAGTAAGTATTATTGGTACAAAGCAAATTAACTGTATTCAGTTTAAAAACCTCTAAAATTACGCATATGAAAGTTGTATTGGATCTAGGAGAGCAATAAAGAAACATTTGAAAGTTGTGTTGAATCTAGGAAAGCAATACAGAAACATACACTTGTCTTGATTCAGAATGTAGTAACAATACTCGTGCAAATGTAAGTGTCCTTCAGGCTATGATTCATAAAAAAAAGCAAGTAGTAGACCTGATAGCCATTGATGGTCGAAACTAACGGATGGAGAGATAACATACATGTAATGAAAATGGCGCGTACTACATCCAACATATTTAGACAATAAAGACCGGGAAAATCAGTGTGTCATCCGCGAGAGTAACGGGCGAAGGAGGCATGAAACCTCGGCGCAGCATAAGAAATCACTGCGAGAGTCGTTAGAGGCACCAAATTTTATCAAAGTCTCGCCTGCATCCTGTAAAAACGCTGAGGAAAGTGTAGTAACCGCTACGATACATAATCATCTACATAATAAAGGAGGACAGGATTGCACAAGAAATTTCCCCGGAATAAAAGAACTTGTACAGACTTAAGGTATCTTTCTTTGACCAACCTAACTTTCAGTGGAAGTGCAAATTGTGGAAGTTATGATAGTATGCATGATATGGAGGATGCATTGTGTAAAATAATTACTGAGGATATTTTAGCGAAATTAGAAGTCAGCTGGATGGTATTCTGTTATGATAGACGAATCTTCTAATATATTTTTGAACATTGTGTGGCCCATCGATTAGTTCTAGCAAACAGTCAAGCAGCTGAATACTGTTTGAAGCTTTTATTAAACTTTCCAGATATTCTGAACAGAATTTACAGCTACTCTGAACAGTCACCAAAGAATTCGAAAGCATTAAAAGATATGCAAGAAATAGTTAATAGACCACGAAAAAATTTGTTATAGTAGCTTGCTCTCATTGAGAGAGACGGTAAATTCACAGTATGCACATTGGAATTCTTTGGTATCTGTGGAGGAAAAAGATGAGTAGCTGCTGGCTTGCTAAAAAATGTAAAGCGTCTTAAATTTTTGTCAGTATTGTCTTTATGAAAGATGTCATGTTTCTCGTTAACAAACTGTGTTTGGCATTTCAAAAGTCAAATTTAAATCACAGAGCATACAAAATTGCTTGAAAGGAGGTATACATGGGCTTGAGGACCTTAAACTGAAATCTGGTCCTATTCACAGCTCTTTTACTGATAAAGTATCTCCGAAATGTCAAGAAGATGGGTCTAGTTTCTTGGAAACATGATACAAGATTCATTGCAGCACATAAGTGTTATAAAGCACACGGTTTGCAAATTTTTGGATAATCTGTTTATAAGTTTAAATGGGAGACTAAGGTGGTTTAGAGAAGATAGGAGTTGTAATGTACTGCGTCCCAAAAACTACAGAAGTGATGAGTATGGCAACAAGCAAATCACAGACATATACACACTAATTCTGCACGTCTATAAATTTAAATTATCTGTTGTTGGAATGCGCATTGTTTACGAAGGTGGTGTACAGTAGATTCGTCAGATGAGAAAACAATTCCCTCTTATGGATTTAATTATAGAATACGCCACTAGTATTCCCTTGCACACAACTGACTGCGACGGACGATTTACCTGCATGAACAATATAAAAACAGAAATCGGAAATCGTCTTTTTCTGGAGAACGTTTGATTCTGAAAAGGCATACATTGTGTGGAGCTTGCTTGAAACCCACATATTCAAATGCGATGTGATATGGAATATGTGGATCTACGTGAGTAAAAGTTAATGTAAAAAAATAATTATTTCGCAGATTACTGTTGGCTTATTCAATATACATATATTTCACTTTTACAATCATCTTTAATAGTACAATTTATACAATTTTCTACCAGCAGAATTTTGCACAAATGTACATTTTGATCTGTGCATTTTTTGTGAACATTATTTTATTTTCTAGCTTAAACGCTTCTCCTACTCCATGAGCGTCTCTTTGGGAGAGTATTTGGTTCTGACTTCATTTTTATGAATGACATCACGAGGTGGAGGAACTTCTGGAATGAATGTATAATCAGCGAATGGACTGCCCTGCCAGTTCTCCTGACGTGTGTACCATCGAGAACGTGGGGGATACGGTGGGAAGACGTATTGCAGCACGTCCACATACACCAACGACAACCCAAAAGCCAAAAGTAGTCAACTGTGCAGGGGAGGGGTGTGTGGAACGGCCCATCACGAGACCACCTTTGCTACCTTGTAATAAGCATGGGTGCACGTTGCAGACCATACACTGCCGTCCGTTGTTGATCACACAACACATTACGGGCCATGTCCTGTCTTTTGTTATGTCCAGGGGCATCATAAATCGCAGCGACTTGAGTGTAATTATTGTCTTCGAATAAAAGGGTCATTGAGCTAAACTCTAGCATTTCTTTCTATGTACGGTCCCAGTTTTATCGAGCAGTGTTATTTAGCACCGACACATCGTGCACATCTTACTACTTCTCTATCAATGTAATCCTCCGTTAATCCCAGCTCTTGTATTTTGTTCTTGTGTAAACTGCAATCGGAAAGGCATGTTTCGGGGAACACTGTTTTCATACTGTAACTGTAGCCATCTCGAAATCTCACTTTCGATGACCACCCCCGCAACTTATTTTTTAATCAGGAAGAAAGAACCGTCATTTGTATTTTGAATTTTGTCTGGGAGCAAGCAATTAAAACAGGAAACATATTCGTCTCCTCTTCTGTGCTCACAATGTCGACGTGTATTGTGCCAAGGTGGTTGGTCGGAAGGGTCACGGTACGAGTAGCACTTACAATAAGGTCGGAAACGCTAGTCGGAAAATCCATATAGTCCGCTGCTCTATCTGAAGTTGCAAGCTAGATGTATCCCTTGTTAGAAGCAGTTTGCGACTTCACGTCGGCGGGCACCGTGACTAACACTGATGACCCATTATAGCTTTCTAGATAGTAAATTAACGTAGCTGAGGTAAGTAAACAAAAACCTGGAAGTTGACGGTAACTTATAATCTTCTGGCACTATTTTATAATCATGCTCACCCACAGGGCATATTATGCCCAAAAATGGCTTAATGACCACTTTGCACATGATGGTATGGCCCAAAACGACGCACTTTGTATTTGGCGGGGCGTGCTGGAGTAATCTGTGCTTAAAGCTCTCCACCCGTAAAACGTTACAGACAAATGACACTTAATAATAGGACATGATTCAATATTTCTGTGGAGGTCAGCATGTTGCTGGTTGAGCATCTGTCGCACCAAATGAATGCAATGTGAGGATCCATTTTCTGTGGCTATCGGGTTTCATAATGGTTCGTATAACTTACCAGCACAATGAACGTTTTGGTATCCTATGTGTTAACAGATGTATGGAGCGGGGTTTCAATTGTCACGTGCTTGTGGCTATTTGCTTGTAGAGCACCAACGCAAAACATACAGCACTACTGTGTTTAGATTGCTGCTGACTGCTAGCATAAACAACTGAAGCGATAAAGAAACTCGTACTGACATGCATAGTCAAATACAGAGATATGTAAAGAGTCAGAATATGGCGCTGCGGTCGGCAACTTCTATATGAGACAGTGTGTGGCGCATTTGTTAGATCGATTACAGCTACTACAATGGCAGGTTACCAAGATTGAGTTTGAACGTGGTGTTATAGTCGGCGCACGAGCGATGGGACCAGCGTCTCCGAGGTAGCGATGAAGTGGGGATTTTCCCGAACAATCACGTCACAAGTGTACTATAAATCCCCGACATCGCCGCGGCGAGAAAAAAATGCTCCAAGAACGGGACCAAGACGACTGAAGAGAGTCGTTCAACGCGAGAGAAGTGCAACCCTTCCGCAAACTGCTGGGAATTTCAATGCTGTCCCATCAACAAGTGTCAGCGTGGGGAACCACTGAACAAAACATCATCGATATGGCCTTTCGGAACCGAACGCCCACTCGGGTACCATTGATGACTGCATGAACAAAGTTTCATGCCTTGCCTGGGCCCGTCAACACCGACACTGGACTTTTGATGACTGGAAGCATGTCGGGAGAGTCTTATTTAAAACTGTATCGAGTGGATGGAATTGTACGGGTATGGAGACAACCGCATAAATCCATGGACCCTGCACGTCAGCAGGGGACTGTTCATACATCTACATACAGGTGACACGTACGTAAGCATCCTGTCTGGTCACCTGCATCCATTCATGTTAATTAAGCATTCCGACGGAGTTGGTCAACTCCAGTAGGACAATGCGACACCCCACACGTCCAGAATTGCTAATTAGTGCCTCCAGGAACACTCTTCCGAGTTTAAACACTTCCGCTTGAGCATATCTGGGATGCCTTACTGCGTGCTTTTCAGAAGAGATGTCCATCCCATCGCACTCTTACGGATTTATGGACACCCCTGTAGTATTCATTGTGTCAATTTCCTCCAGCACTTCAGGCATTAGTGGAGTTCATGCCACGTCGTATTGTGGCACTTCTGCGTGCTCGCGGGGGCCCTACACGATATTAGGCAGATGTACTCGTTTCTTTGGTTCTTCAGTGTATCTTCGTTGTGAGAATACTCTATGAAAGTTGAACTGATTCGTTATTCCTCTGCACGTGACGGTGTTTTCTTGAGTACAGAGTCATGTTACGCTGCCACGGATTTATCCCGTGAAATGCCGTGTCGTTATAAATTCAAAAACTCTGTGTACACGTATCTGCGTCAGTAACGAACAAATGGTTTTACAGATAGCGCAATGTTATCAGATTTCAGTAACCAGTAATATTACAGAGTGCTTGATAAAATTATAATCTTCACATTTGCAGTCCCATTAAATAAATAAATAAATAAATAAAAAAAATCATTTAGTGCAGCGACAACTCCTTTGGGGACGATGACGAATCGTTATGTCTAGAAATTTAATTACCAAACAATACTATCGTGTTACGTTCATCGTCACAGGAAGTGGACGTGCGGTTCTAGGCGCTGCAGTCTGGAACCGCGAGACCGCTACGAACGCAGGTTCGAATCCTGCCTCGGGCATGGATGTGTGTGATGTCCTTAGGTTAGATAGGTTTAACTAGTTCTAAGTTCTAGGGGACTAATGACCTCAGAAGTTGAGTCCCATAGTGCTCAGAGCCATTTGAACCATTTTTTTGAAGGACAATTTTTTTTATTTTATTTTTTTTTTATTTTTTATTTTTTTATTTTTTTTCTCATCAGTCTACTGACTGGTTTGATGCGGCCCGCCACGAATTCCTTTCCTGTGCTAACCTCTTCATCTCAGAGTAGCACTTGCAACATACGTCCTCAATTATTTGCTTGACGTATTCCAATCTCTGTCTTCCTCTACAGTTTTCGCCCTCTACAGCTCCCTTTAGTACCATGGAAGTCATTCCCTCATGCCTTAGCAGATGTCCTATCAGCCTGTCCCTTCTCCTTATCAGTGTTTTCCACATATTCCTTTCCTCTCCGATCCTGCGTAGAACCTCCTCATTCTTTACCTTATCAGTCCACCTAATTTTCAACATTCGTCTATAGCACCACATCTCAAATGCTTCGATTCTCTTCTGTTCCGGTTTTCCCACAGTCCATGTTTCACTACCATACAATGCTGTACTCCAGACGTACATCCTCAGAAATTTCTTCCTCAAATTAAGGCCGGTAGACTTCTCTTGGCCAGAAATGCCTTTTTTGCCGTAGCGAGTCTGCTTTTGATGTCCTCCTTGCTCCGTCCGTCCTTGATTATTTTACTGCCTAGCTAGCAGAATTCCTTAACTTCATTGACTTCGTGACCATCAATCCTGATGTTAAGTTTCTCGCTGTTCTCATTTCTACTACTTCTCATTACCTTCGTCTTTCTCCGATTTACTCTCAAACCATACTGTGTACTCATTAGACTGTTCATTCCGTTCAGCAGATCAATTAATTCTTCTTCACTTTCAATCAGGATAGCAATGTCATCAGCGAATCGTATCATTGATATCCTTTCACCTTGTATTTTAATTCCACTCCTGAACCTTTCTTTTATTTCCATCATTGCTTCCTCGATGTACAGATTGAAGAGTAGGGGCGAAAGGCTACAGCCTTGTCTTACTCCCTTCTTAATACGAGCACTTCGTTTTTGATAGTCCACTCTTATTATTCCCTCTTGGTTGTTGTACATATTGTATATGACCAGTCTCTCCCTATAGCTATTATATTGTCGAACGCTTTTTCCAGGTCGACAAATCCTATGAATGTGTCTTGAGTTTTCTTTAGCCTTGCTTCCATTATCAGCCGTAACGTCAGAATTGCCTCTCTCGTGCCTTTACTTTTCCTAAAGCCAAACTGATCGTCACCTAGCGCATTCCCAATTTTCTTTTCCATTCTTTTGTATATTATTCTTGTAAGCAGCTTCGATGCCTGAGCTGTTAAGCTGATTGTGCGATAATTCTCGCACTTGTCAGCTCTTGCCGTCTTCGGAATTGTGTGAATGATGCTTTTCCGAAAGGCAGATGGTTTGTCGCCAGACTCATATATTCTACACACCAACGTGAATAGTAGTTTTGTTGCCACTTCCTCTAATTATTTTAGAAATTCTGATGGAATGTTATCTATCCCTTCTGCCTTATTTGACCGCATGTCCTCCAAAGCTCTTTTAAATTCCGATTCTAATACGGGATCTCCTATCTCTTCCAAATCGACTCCTGTTTCTTCTTCTATCGCATCAGACAAATCTTCACCTTCATAGAGGCTTTCAATGTATTCCTTCCACCTATCTTCCTCTGCATTTAACAGTGGAATTCCCGTTGCACTCTTAATGTTACCAAAGGTTGTTTTGACTTTCCTGTATGCTGAGTCTGTCCTTCCGACAATCATATCTTTTTCGATGTCTTCACATTTTTCCTGCAGCCATTTCGTCTTAGCTTCCCTGCACTTCCTATTTATTTCATTCCTCAGCTACTTGTATTTCTGTGTTCCTGATTTTCCCGGAACGTGTTTGTACTTCCTCCTTTCATCAATCAACTGAAGTATTTGATCATACAATGTAAGCTTTCACGGCCGGTATTGTCTTCAGAGGGGCGCCCTCTGTACTGCCTATATAATCAGCGCTTCCTCGAGTTCTCTTCGCAGTTCGCCGCTTTACCTCCGAGGATGTCTCCCGCAGTCGGAGACGAAACGTCAGGAGAGAGTTTTATACTTCGACCACGCCCTATCAGCCCGGAAGTTTTAATTGAAAACTGAAGTATTTCTTCTGTTACCAATGGTTTCTTCGCAGCTACCTTCTTTGTACCTATGTGTTCCTTCCCAACTTGTGATGGCCCTTTTTAAAGACGTCCATTCCTCTTCAACTGTGTTGCCTACTGCGCTATTCCTTATTGCTGTATCTATAGCGTTAGAGAACTTCAAACGTATCTCGTCATTCCTTAGAACTTCCGTATCCCACTTCTTAGCGTATTGATTCTTCCTGACTAATGTCTTGAACTTCAGCCTACTCTTCATCACTACTATATTGTGATCTGAGTCTATATCTGCTCCTGGGTACGCCTTACAATCCAGTATCTGATTTCGGAATCTCTGTCTGACCATGATGTAATCTAATTGAAATCTTCCCGTATCTCCCGGCCTTTTCCAAGTATACCTCCTCCTCTTGTGATTCTTGAACAGGGTATTCGCTAATACTAGCTGAAACTTGTTACAGAACTCAATTAGTCTTTCTCCTCTTTCATTCCTTGTCCCAAGCCCATATTCTCCTGTAACCTTTTCTTCTACTCCTTCCCCTACAACTGCATTCCAGTCGCCCATGACTATTAGATTTTCGTCCCCCTTTACATACTGCATTACCCTTTCAATATCCACATACACTTTCTCTATCTGTTCATCTTCAGCTTGCGACGTCGGCATGTATACCTGAACTATCGTTGGTCTGCTGTCGATTCTGATTAGAACAACCCGGTCACTGAACTGTTCACAGTAACAGACCCTCTGTCCTACCTTCCTATTCATAACGAATCCTACACCTGTTATACCATTTTCTGCTGCTGTTGATATTACCCGATACTGATCTGACCAGAAATCCTTGTCTTCCTTCCACTTCACTTAACTGACCCCTACTATACCTAGATTGAGCCTTTGCATTTCCCTTTTCAGATTTTCTAGTTTCCCTACCACGTCCAAGCTTCTGACATTCCACGCCCCGACTCGTAGAACGTTATCCTTTCGTTGATTATTCAGTCTTTTTCTCATGGTAACCTCCCCCTTGGCAGTCCCCTCCCGGAGATCCGAATGGGGGACTATTCCGGAATCTTTTGCCAATGGAGAGATCATTATGACACTTCTTCAACTACAGGCCACATGTCCTGTGGATACACGTTACGTGTCTTTAATGCAGTGGTTTCCATTGCCTTCTGCATCCTCATGTCGTTGATCATTGCTGATTCTTCCGCCTTTAGGGGCAATTTCCCACCCCTAGGACAAGAGAGTGCCCTGAACCTCTATCCGCTCCTCCGCCCTCTTTGACAAGGCCGTTGACAGAATGAGGCTGACTTCTTATGCCGTAAGTCTTCGGCCGCCAATGCTGATTATTTATCAAAATTTAGGCAGTGGCGGGGATCGAACCCGGGACCGAAGACGTTTTGATTATGAATCAAAGACGCTACCCCTAGACCATTATGTTAGCTTATATTAGTACAAACGCGTCATGAGTCCCCTTCCGTAACTGGGCACCCACCGTGCTTGAATGTGGTGCGACGGAGCAGTGTTCAATACACGTTACTGCAATGGATTTTTCTCTACTGGGAGGAGTACAAGGAGGTTGTTTCAGCCAAGTGACGACCTCAAGAGCTACTTAGGTGAGATGTAGCTCCAAGGTTCGAATAGCGGGCAACGGCAGAGTACAGGGACTTGATGCCCTCCACATCGTATCCAAATTACGCCATTGGCAGAGGATGACGCAAAGGCTTGTCAGCATCTCGCGACCGTCATGGACTGATCAAGGAGGTTTTTTAATTTTATTTTTTTATACGTCAGCCAAGTAATATATAAATTAACACAGGTAAAAATGTTAATTCGTTTTTGAGATATACATCATTGTTCCGTATTGTAACCGACAAGGTGGGGTAGGGGTAAAGTGGTGACCAACCTCCGTTTCTCTCACCATACCATAAGGCGTGAACGAAGAAATAGTGTAACATCACGTCACAATTCTTAGAACCCAACACCGGCTGCTTGCGAGAAAGAACAACCTTAGTTTAAAACGTGCGCGAACTATGCTGGCCACCGCTTTGTTGGCTGACCGCAGGGCCTGGAAACAACAGGGTGTTTGCGGCGCTCCCTGCTCCCTGGGGTGCTGCCGCTGGCGGGTTATTTACTCGTTACGAGGAAGCATCTCGGCCTCCGGTGGCGGCACTCGCAGGAATTGGTTCATCAGCTAAAGGACCCCTCCTTTCGTCCCGTCCTCTGTGGCAATTCAGCTAATTAGGTTCCGGCGTGGAAACAGTAAGCAAGGGTCCTGTAATGTGCTATGCCGACCGTGCTAATTGAGTATCTTCGAGGAATCGTTAACAATCTTCTCTAGAAAGAAGTTTCCGAAGATCATAGGTCCTTCGTTAACTCTGAAACTTTTCTCACCTTTCGCACTCAGTAACTACTGGGAACCACACTTCACTGACTAGCGAGTATGTTTGCATTTACAGTGTTTACACTGTGTGCCAGGACTATTTACAAGTAAATGTTATGTAAACTATACAGATATACACGCTGTGTATCAGGAAGAAAAATGAATGTTTCAAATGGCTGTGACAGGGAAAGTTTCAAGACTTTAAAATTTGGCATATGTAGGTCATTTTTCATTTGAAACCCTATAATGTATATATCAATGTAATCAGGAAAGACTATAGAATTTAATAAAGTCATAAAAATTCCGATTTTTCCTCCATTTATAAGTACCCTGTATACTTAAAACAGTTTCATTCTCCATCGGCAAAAAACATGGGGCGGGAGGGAGGGGGAGAAAAAGAGGGGGGAGGAGAGAGGATTGGTGAGGGCCTAGTGTGTCACTGAAATGGAGGTCATCAGATGGAGTAAGACCTTAAGTGGCAAGGAATGATGAAGGAATCAGCCTTTGCTTTTCTGGAGGGATCATTCTGGCATTTGACAGAAACCTAAATCAGATGACCTGATAGGAATTTCAATCTTGCTCCTCATGAAATTCCACCTTTTTTTTTAACCACTAAACCAACTTATTTGAAAATACAGGGGGGAAAAATCGTTTATTAGCATTCCATGCTCGCAAAGTCGTTTCACAGGTAGCGAAAATTTGCAACTAATTTTGGAGAGCTCCACTACACAACTAACTGTAATGTCTGTTAATCATCCAAAACACATTACAAAACTCATCTACTATTAATTAAGAAAAGTATGTCATGAAATGATAAGACAATGCGGCCTCGATAACGGTCACTGACACATTACCGATGACTGCCGCTGGAACGTTGAGTGGGGCACAAAGGATACTTTCAGAATTAATTGATTAATATAATAAACTAACAAGTTCCCCGAAAGTATGTCAGGATAACTGCCATATCAGTGCAAAAATGGAAGGAAACTGCTGCAGGCAGGTGAACAGACTGCTTAAAATTTGTGCCCGGCCACGCCCCGGACCTGTAGCAGCATTAGCGCCAATCTCATCGTAATGTGATTCATTCAATTGAGCTTCATGGTGCCGAGATTGGACTCGACGGCAGACATCGTTTAATCTGCGTCACATTCCATTAGCGTTCGAAGAAAGTTCACACAGCCGACAAACTACTAATTATAACCGAACAAAGCGTAGCAATGTTGATATTCTCGGCTCTTTAGTGCCACGGAAGACAGCAAAAGATGGAAAATGACTTTTTACCGAAAATATTTCCTCTTAAGCTACGTCGAAACACGTATGGTTGTATTTCGCACTGTTTCCAGCATTTACTGTCAGCCGGCCGCGGCCGCGGTGGTCTCGCGGTTCTAGGCGCGCAGTCCGGAACCGTGCGACTGCTACGGACGCAGGTTCGAACCCTGCCTCGGGCATGGATGTGTGTGATGTCCTTAGGTTAGTTAAGTTTAAGAAGTTCTAAGTTCTAGGGGACTGATGACCACAGCAGTTGAGCCCCATAGTGCTCAGAGCCATTGGAACCATTTACTGTCAGACAGACACAATCCGGGCGACGTTTTTGTTAAAAGGAAATAAATCTTTAACATTATTCCATTAATATATTAAATTTATTACCTGTTACGTTACGTCGTGCAAAACCTAACACACCCAAAACATACGCTGACAGTTCTACATACCAACATAAAAGTTGCTCAGTAATGGTACCATTTCTTAGTTTCAGGTTTGGTTCCAATTTCCTGCTTGTAGAATGTTCGTTTCAGCCGCATTTCACGTACACTCACAAGTGACTCGAAGAATCCTAATCCGTATCATTACATGGCTAAAACGGGGACAACCCCACTCGCAGGTTTGTTTTCTAACTGCTTCAGGGGCAAGCAAAACTGGATTCTCAATATTTCGTACAATTACTAACAGAATCTAAAATTTTAAAATGCTGTCATAATCTTTTCATTAAGACTTATAGTTTTATGGTAAAGCTTAAAAACAGAAAGAGAACTATTACTGTTAGGAACAGTGAACATGTCTAAGGCAGCATTTCCAACAAACTTTACATATGATTTTAATTCTTTACGAAAAACTGACTTGCTGACACCCAACCGCCCCCCCCCCCCCCCCCCACAAAAAAGTTTATCGCTTCCTGCATTTTCGCTCGTCGAGCAAGTAAAACTGCAACATCACTCACAATGTTTTAATTTATTACATCTTTACTAATACCTCTTTTCGCAACACATTTTGGAAGACAGTATTCGCACAGACCACTGAACATAGCTGCAAAATTATATCACTCTACGACAATTAGTTCCAGATGTACGACGTTTTGTACATGGAAGTTCGATTTTTTGAAGAATCAGGATTGGGAGTTCACTTGAAGACACCTAACTAAAATTTTGGTTTTGAAGGAAAACAATACACGGCTCGGCAAAAGGATCTGACGGTTTTAAATTAATAACTGGCTTATAACATTAAATTTAGAAACGTTTATTAATTAAAAAAGTCTTTGAAACTGAAAATTATGTCCAAGTGGTGTCCATCATTCGCAACGCTGTCAAAGTCCAGTCAAAGATGTCAAAAATTAGCCCCAAAACTTTGATTTGATAGATTTTCTGACGATGGCATCATTAAGTTCGCCAAGTGTCCGTGGTGTTTAAGGTACCACCATAGTACACAGTCAACGTCCGCGGTAGATGTACCAGTTCCATCCAGATCCAAGTCAAGCACCATAGAGAGGGCCAATAGTTGGATGGGTGAAAGTTCGGGTACGCTGCGTGCTGTTGACAATTTTCCTTTTTCCTTTCCGGCTGAGGGGTGGTGGTGGTGGTGGTGGTGGTGGTGGTGGTGGTGGTGGTGGTGGTGGTGGTGGTAAATTTCTTTCACAAGTCTTTGCGCCAATGTCCTGGATTAAATTCCGAAAATCTCCGCAGTGTCTTTATGATTATGGTACACACATGTCGACGTCTGGAAAACATGCGAACCAAGCAATGTCACCATGACGAGAAAATCAGTGAGAAACATAAATTCACAACAAGCTCCAAAACCGCAAGCACTGCGAATCTGTGTTGCTTTTGTTACAAGGCGAGGTCCCCTGGAATGGCATCGACGTTTTGAAAACATTTACACGGTGATGTTGGTTAAGGTTCCAGGTATCAGCCATTCACCCTGTTCGACCCTCGTTTATGATTAATCGACGCAGAAAAATTTGGGAATTTCGCGTGATGATCAACAGCTTTAATAAAGGTATGTTATGACTATTGGTTGCACACTTATCCACTAGCCGCGTTTTAGTGACTGTGTTTCCTGTGATAGTTTTCGTCATGACTAAACCAAAACGAATGTTTTAAAAAATACGAAACAAAGGAAACAGATACTACATAACAAATATAGCAGCAGTAAAATGGACGTGATAATCTGGTTGTAAATAGTGACAGTTCTTCTACTCCTCCGAGTGTTTCCATGAAAAAACTGCTGGGTAATGTAAAATACAACGCAGCTTCAAACAGTGAAACAAACTGCAATATCATTATTAATCGCCATATACTTATTTCAGCTTTGTGTAAAACGGTGTGTTGTCGTATACGTGGAGGAGAAATTGAAATTTCTGAAAAGCTGTCTCAACGCAATGGTCTGGTGTGCACTTTACAAATAATGTGTTTGAACTGTAAATGCGAAAAGACTTTTAAGACTTCAGAAGTAAGTGTAAAGAATGGACTTTTTGGCACTAATCTAAGATACTTCCATGGACTTAGATGCATAGGAAAAGGCCATTACGCTGGTGAGGTTCTTTGCAGCTTGCTGAACATCTCTAGTCCCCCTACAAAATCTGTCAAATATAACTCCATAGTAAGAAGTAGTGTCAAGATGTGTGCAATGGAGTCAATGATTACAGCAGCAGAGCAGGCTGTAGCAGAAAATATTATTCGACGGATCCTGGCAAGAGAGAGGTTTCCAGTCAAAGAATTCATGTGCATCTATTATCAGCATCGACAATGTGAGTGTTGGGTTTGATGTGATGGCCATGTACAGTTAGGGTTGTAGGCAAGCAGGCAAGAGTACTGAAAAGCAAACTAAGCGCACGAAATGAATTATCGGAGAAACTATGAAGGAACTAGTGGAGGTATCGGGGTTGCTTCTGCAGTGAAAATGTTCCAACGTTCCCAGCACGACCGCGCTGTTCTTGGGGATGGAGACTCACGATCGTATAAGTCAGTGGTGGAGAGTAAACCCTATGGTGATTTGTCAATTACGAAACTAGAGTGCATTAATCATGTACAAAAGAGGATGGGCACAAGACTACGTAGACTCAAACAGCACTTGGGAAGTACCAAGTTATCTGATGGTCTAAGTACAAGACGTCGACTGACTGATAGACAAAATGATCAGATTACATAATTTTATGGTATGGCTATTAGAAGGAACAAGGATAATTTAGATGGTATGAAGAGACCTGTTTGGGCAATTTATTTTCACAAGCTGTCTACAGATGCTGAACCAATACTCAACCTGTGTTCCACTGAATGGTGTAAACACTCGAAGGCAAAAGTAGACACTTTCCCGCACAAAATTACTATACCAAATGCTGTTATCCTTGTCATGAAACCTGTGTTTCAGTATCTTGCCCAACCAGAGCTGTTGAATAAATGTCTCAAGGGCAAAACACAAACTGCGAATGAATCATTTAACAACGTTGTATGGCCGAGGATACAAAAAAATGTGTTTGTTGGAAGGTTAGTCTTTGTACTTGGTGTTTTGGATGCTGTTCTTACTTTTAATGGAATATCTTGGCATTCATAAAGGTTAGAACACCACTATAAGTGTGATGAACTTGGACCAACTGCGAATCATGAAGGCAGAGATTGCATGTCAAAAGAAGCCATATCCAAGAGAAGGAGGGCAGCACTGGGTGAGGAAGATGGAGGAGATGAGGACTACCATCCAGGAGGATATTTTTTATGTATCTGTTGGCTGTATATTAAAAATTTTTCTTTAAACACAATTTTCTCAACATGACATTTTTTAGTATAAAAGCCCCTTTTTCTCAGAAACTTCTGAATCTACATCAATGAATTATTTACCACGTAACATAGATAGTACAATGATGATGTAGCTCTACTTTAGTAGTACTTACTGTAATAGTTAAAATTCAAGACATTAAAATTGTGAAAAAATACAAAAAACTCCATGTTTAGGGAAAAAATAATAACTTTTTCCAGTTGTTATTTTAAAGTGATTGTACAGCAATACAGTCACAAAACATGGGAGAACATGTGATAAAAACACATTCATATACTCAACAGTTCCTGAGAAAACGGGTCATTTATATAGCCAATTTAACATTGTCGAGATAGGGCGGTACGACTGCCCTTAAGGGTGTGCCAAAAACGGACAGTATTTGGCGCGTTTATGTAGAAACATAGATGACTTGCATCGGTATGCGGCAAAGGATGTACATGGATTCACCGCTACACATTAGAATCAAAACAACAAATGCAACAGTGGACGGAAGCTTTTCTTTAGCTCCAAAGAAGGCGAAGACGACGTCATCGGCGGGAAAGGTGGCAGGATCAGTAGTTTGGGATACGCTAATTATTCTAATAACTGACTACCTTAAAAAACGTAGAATATTATTCTAATCTTCTTACGGACCTGAATTTAAAAAATCTAGAAAAAGATCCTGGTTTGCAGAAAATGTTTTTTTATGAAGCAACGCACCTGCCCACGAAAGGGTCTTCGTAAAGGTAAAATTGAGGGAAAACACTATCTGGTGTTGGCGCACCTGCCCTGTTCCCAGGTTTAGTTTCTCAGACTTCCGTCTCTTACAAAAGGCCAGTCTTCCTTGACGGTCAGTGTTTTTCGCTTGCCGGCCGGGATGGCCGAGGGGTTCTAGGCACTACAGTCTGGAACCGCGCGTCCGCTACGGTCGTAGGTTCGAATCCTGTGGGCATGGATGTGTGTGATGTCCTTAGGTTAGTTAGGTTTAAGTAGTTCTAAGTTCTAGGGGACTGATGACCTCAGAATTTAAGTCCCATAGTGCTCAGAGCCATTTGTTTTTTGCTTAACTAATAAGCGATTGCAGCTATTTTGCAACACTCTCTAAGGAACACTTCATGATGGAATGAGGTCGTTGAAGTGTATGTAAGTAGAAAAATAAAGAAGGTTTTTGAAAACATAAATTCTCATTTTCGCAACTGTGTGGCAAAGAATTTCCCGTATCACCCTGGTATGCCTTACTCGCTCCGTTGCACCCGCACACGCATCCAGCAGAGGACAACCGGCAGGTGAGACCGCAGCTAATGGGGTGTGAGTGCCGTAACAACTAAGTATGCGGTGCGGCCGGACGCCGGGTGAGCCGCAGGCCTGGCAACCTCGTGACCGCCGCGTGCCTCCGCCTGCACCGCCCCCACCCTTGCCCACCTCTGCATCACAAACCCCTTAAGGTATGGCTGAGACAGGACCGCGCTGCCACTGTGTCACTCAGCGATGGACAGTAACCAAATTCCATCAATATGCTCTGCAAATATGCGAGATCACAACACTTACATTTTCGCTTGGTAGCGGCAATTTGGTACTGTAACGAAACTTCTGGGCCAACATGTAATCAGGAAACTGAAACGAATACATCAAATACGAGAATGCGAAATGGTAAAACAACTAAATTTTGGTACATAAACCTGGATTAGAGTAACAAAGTTAGACAGTTACTTGTTTACACTATAGCTGCTATAGCAACAACCAATCAGAGAATGAACTTGGTCACGTCTTCCATTCTGTTCACCGTTTTTTTATCGCTCTGCTACCTCGGATGCTACATGCCATAATCATTTGCAGGCGATGGTAACGTACCAACAGAGATTAGTTTTCATTGTTTGCATCTCTTCTCTGCGCGGTCTGTTACTATTTTGGAACTGAATGCCCTATACTAGTTACTAAAATGCGTAGAAGAGTGTGGCAAAGCAAACCTTGTACTGCATGTAGGATCAACGTTGCTGCCCAGCCTTGCTAAACAAGGCAGCCAACATTACAGCACAATGTATTCCAAAAAGTTCAAGAGATTCGTTTAAAAGTGAAACCAACGACGGCTTGGCTTTGTTGGTATAGCACTTTTTGCCGTTCAAGGGTTTCGGGTTTGAATTCCGGCTGCGTTCTTCAATTTCTTTTCTGAACATAAGCAGCATGAAATAAGTATCTTTCACTCTCGTTCTTTTCGCAAGGTGTTTGCATTAGTGTTCCCAATGAAAGAAAGAAGTGGTCTCTTGTGCAAAATTGGTTTGTAGAAGAAAATAACGTAAAATCATTTTAAAAACAATAAATGTGCAACTGTGTAAGGTATGGAAAGTGATGCGTAACTGTGAGCATAACTGCAAATGACACGAAAAATGTGTGCTGCAAAGTTAACAAGTGAAGAAAAAGAAAAAAAAGGAACAGTAAAGGAATATGACTTGAAAACTAGTGAATCTGACTCTCTAATATTATCTCTCCCCTTCTGGTGAGTGACGCCAATGAATTAATTTTCTTCTGCCTCTTCTTCACTGCCATCATACATACCAAGCCAAGCTTCATTGTACGAGTTACTGGAGATGAATTACAACTGTCGTTCTGTAACAATCTTTTGTATGTAATAGTCCACATGAAGTGGTTGTTGTCAAATTTAACTATTCTAACAGCTTATCCCACTGCGGTACTAGAATGAGTGAAGTTTAAAACATTCCACATAAACTGCAATAAAAGAGAGACTGGCTTAGAGTCTCCTTATTAAATATTCCTAGCCTTAAGGAACTATCAGGGGATGGGCAAAAAAGGAGAGAATAAACTTAGAAGTTCTTTAAACGCAATTGAAATTGGTATAGGAATGTACAGAAAAACGACCTAACTAGAAAAAGTCAGTGAATTCGACGAATGCCTTTACAGGTGGTTTTTAATGAGGAGAAGTGAAGATGTGCCACTTGCCGGGTCAGACATTAAAGCCTAAGCTGAAAAATTTCACTTGTATTTGCATGTTAACAAAGATTTTATACTTTCCGACGGATGGTTTTAAGATGAAAATGTCGCGATAGAATTTGCCAAACGACCACTGAAGGAGGAAGCAAAGTCTTGAGACAGTGAATCCGCCATAGTTTCCTGAAATTTAAAACAAATTAATGGTAGATGAAAATTTCGAACGGTCATCGCGTGTATAATTGCGATGAAACGGCACTTTATTATCGATTGCTTTCAACCAGAACTCCGGATAAAAAATTAAAAAAAAGAATAAAAAAGAATCAGGAAATACGGCGTGATTGAAAATGAATAAAGAAAGAATTAAACTTCCTCTTTCCCACAACTAAATCGAGCAGCTGTAAGATAAACTTCTTTAGTAGGTAAAAGTGACAGCCCGAGATGTTGCAAGCATGCAAACTTATCATTACAATTCGCTTACAGGTACTTAAAGAATGCTTCGATGACATTTTCACCAATTGGTTTCAAGAAGAGTTTGTTCTATCAGTGAGAAAGTATCTACGGTCACTTGAGCTCTCAGAAGCAGCTCTACTAACCCTTCATAACTATCCAGCTCACCCATTTACTGATGTGTTGCAATCACCGGCGGCGTCAATTCAGCCGTGGGATCAGGGCATCAATGACAATTTAAGTCACCGTGAACTGCTCACTTCAGTATTAAATTCAGATGAAGAAATGGAAATGTTCTTTCAATCAGTAAAGCTTAAAGAGTGTTGCAAATTCAGCGCAGTCATGGCGTGCCAAAGCACCGGTCCGATCACAATTGCTGCAAAAAAGTGTCTCATTGCATAATACGCAACAGATGAAAGCTGTAGTAACATAGATGTCAACATGAGTGACATCCACTCTGCGTGTGACGTTCTACAGTGCAAAAATATTGATCTTGAAGACTTGAACCGTTGGGTACTCGTCGACAACGAAGAATCGTTTTCGGAGATCATAGATGACAAGGAGATTACTGACGCTGTTCGAAAAGAGAGTAGTGAAGCAGTCGAGGAGAAAGATGACGAAGCTGAGAAGAAAGTATCGATGTTCCCATTACACGTGAAATATTGGGTAATATTCACAAAGTGATTACATGGATGGAACGACAAAATGAACCAGACCAAACTGAGTTGTTGCACCTGATGTAGTACGCGCTAAAGAAAGGAAACGCGTGAAATGACCTGCCAAAGAAAGCTGACTTCTTTAAAGCAGTAGAATAATGACGTACTGTAGCTTTCAGGCAGTGTTGTGAATTATCATACTGTATTTTAAAAGTATACTTTATTCTCCTATTGAAACTGGTGTTACTGTTTGGTCGGCATTTGGTAAGTTTTCGCACTATTTCACTTCTAATGTTCTTCAAATTTAGTTGCAGGGGAATTTGGGAGATAACTGGACCCATTTTTTTCTTGCCTTGAAATTTTACTTAAAGAACGGATCTCTTTATTATTGCGACAACATTACTAACAATTCTAAATATACATTTGCGACGTCGATCTAGAACCAAATCATGTTTTCGTAGTCTGCCCTTGGGCCTTGTACTGGATTGCGTAGTTTGGCTATTATTTAATTTGAAACAACAAAGGTATATCTTCTGCAACTTCAAATGTTGAGGTAGAAAACTATAGTAACTTTTTTCACAGCCCTCATCATACATTTTAATGAGTTGAGCACATAATAGTGAACACTCATGGTAGTTCTCCCTTCTACTTTGACTTTTTTTTCACTATTTCTACATTTTCATCAGCACTTGCGTCACAGACAGAATCAGAGGAATCAATATACAACACACAATCAGAATCTTGAGAGTTTCTGCTGCTCTCTTCCGATATTTGGAGTTTGGCTAAAGGCTTTAATTCGTTGAACGTATCCCTTTTTGGCAACTGCTTTGATCTTCTGTCTTTTGGTGTCGATTCTAATTGTTGTTTAACTGGTCTATTCGTAAGAAAAGTTGATTTTCGTCTCTTTTTACATCTTGTTTTTCTTGCACCAATATTAAAAAAACATGGCCAAACTTGCACAGTACGCTGAATTTCTGTTTGATAATCTTTTCTGATGTCCAATATTCTCCATATTGTCATCTGCACGTTTGCTAACATCTTCCGCCAGTGAGTCGTCGGCATTTTGTTGTTGAGTTGGTAGAGGTCTATCCGTTGTACTCGATGGGAAAAAAAAATGTCAGTAAATACGTTTGAACTTAAAGATTCAATGCCACTAACACTAAAACCTTTCCAGAAGTTGGAGACAGCAAAAGCCAAAGGATATGCTACACCTACAAGGCTGCAACGTCTTATAAGGTAATTCTGGGGCCACTACCAGGAATCCCAGCAATAAGAGTTACATACGAAGATCTGCTATTCTATGCTTTCATGTACTGTGCAATGACATAATTTGTCTCCAGAGTTCTAATTTTTTTTCTCGGGGCATCGCGAGGTGCTGAAAATTATCCTCTCTCTTTCAGGAAGTCAACCAAGTTTTTTAAATATTGTATGTGCTTTAGATCCGTTTGCTCATTAAGAATTTTGTCTGTAAATACAAATGTGGGGATATAAATTTACAGTTCTTACAAAATATTCATTATTGTTCCTTTAGGCACAAGATGTAGAATTTTTGTTGCATTTTCTATTTGCTCTGCTTTGAATTTATGGTGCGGAAGTTTGTATAGAATGTGGATTGATTACTTTCAGTTTCACGTGCGTTCTTTATTTGAGATTATCTTACCTGTTTGTCCAAAGCAAAACTGGTTACAAACATGCTACAAGATACTTTACTAACTCCTGGGTTCGAGAAAATTGGGATTTTGTTATTCCTGATTGTATCTTCGTTTGCAGCGCGTTACGGTGCGGAATGCCCTTTTAAATTCGTCTCTTTACAGTTTTTATGAGATTTCCTTAAATTTGGCCAACGTATGGTGTTGTTACGTATGTACGTTGTGATTTTTTCCTTCTCTTTTTTCTATTTATATTTTGTGATTTTGAGTGTACGCCTTGATTATTGTCCTGGTATTACTGCAGAGTTAGAAGCATTCTGTTGTCGGTAATTTCAAGAAACTTTAATTTCGAAGTCGCAGCCTGCCTCTGGCCGATATATATGAACGCGCGACTCTCGAGGCGGCAAATATGCACATTGTTTTTCTGCGTTGATAAGGGAACGTCGTCTAACATTATAATGCTGACTGAATCAGGTATAGCATCGAGTTCGAATAATCCCACGCAGCGGAAGTTAATTCCGCGACAGTGTAGCGTAGACAGTTGTTTACAATTTTGTTGGGGGTTTGGGTTATTGCCAAACAACGATTTAAGGAATTACGTCGCTTCTCGGAAATTACGACCTATTATTGTAAATTCTATCTTTGGCTGTAAGCCGTTAAATTTTTGGTGGATCATTTGTATGTCTACGTATCTATGACAATACATCAATTTACCTAAATTGGGCCAGTTTCAATTGGAAAAAATTTCTTCTAGTCTTAATAAATACTAGGTGCGTTCATAAGTAATGCAACACATTTTTCTCTGAAAGCAGTTTGATTTTATTCAGGTTGCCAATACACCACATTATCCCTCACTCTTTTCGCTACAAAACCAATTTTTAACAATCACCATATTATTCCGCACTCTTTCGGCTTTTTTTTTGTCATCAGTCTACTGACTGGTTTGATGCGGCCCGCCACGAATTCCTTTCCTGTGCTAACCTCTTCATCTCAGAGTAGCACTTGCAACCTACGTCCTCAATTATTTGCTTGACGTATTCCAATCTCTGTCTTCCTCTACAGTTTTTGCCCTCTACAGCTCCCTCTAGTACCATGGACGTCATTCCCTCATGTCTTAGCAGATGTCCTATCATCCTGTCCCTTCTCCTTATCAGTGTTTTCCACATATTCCTTTCCTCTCCGATTCTGCGTAGAACCTCCTCATTCCTTACCTTTCGGCTACAAAACCCTAATTTCAACAATCTCCGTTCAATGTGGCGGCCTTACGCCACCTTACTGGGAGGGCCTGTATACCTGCATAGTACCACTCTACTGGTCGACGTCGGAGCCAACTTCCTTCTCCATCAATAACCTCCAAAGCATTCACGTACTCCTTCCCTCAGAGTGCATCCTTCAGTGGGTCAGACAGACAGACAAAAGCCGGGCTACAGGGTGGATGAGGAACCGTCCACTGAAGTTTTGTGACCACCTCTAGAATGCGCAGACCTGTGAGAGACCTTGCGTTGTTATGAAGTTCGTTTGCACTTTTGTGGCGGCGTACAAGCTGAAGTCGTTTCTTCGGTTTCCTGAGGATAGTATAATACACTTCAGAGTCCCATAGTCACTATCAGCCTGGTCACACGCAAGCAATCCCGCGGAGACAGTCCTCGTTTGCCCTTTATGGTTTTCTCTTAGTTAGCGAGGATCCCAGTGGGCATATAACTTATAAGTATCCCAATTGTTGGACGGGTGTGTCAGCAGGGACGTCCATTTGTGCAGCGAGGTGTTTGTGATCCGTCGCCCATCTCGAATGAGAGTGTCCGCTAGTTCCATATTGCAGGAGCCACAGCCGACCCGCACGCGGGAGATCGGACATGTTTTACACGACCTTGTTGCGACGACATCCTCTATCGCAACTTCATGTTACTATAGGGACTGAATATCCCACGATGTACCACAATAAATTCCGTATTTTTTTTTCAATGGAAATTTGCCACAGTATTGCATTACTTATTGAATGCCCTTCCCTTATCAGCAACTGTGCCTGCTATGCAAATACCCATTGCCATTCCACTAATTGTTTGTATTTTTTTTTCAAATTCGAAATAGTTTGTGATGCCGTGAGTTCCAGTAATTCAGTTATTTCATATGCATTAATAGTAGACATTTTTCTGTGGGATATTAAGTTTTTTTCTTTATTATCACATTGTTTCTGTCACGTGTGTGTGTGTAGCTGGTTATATCAAACGATATAAATTTTCCTCCTTAGGGGATATGTATGTCTTTTACAGTGTGAGCTAATATCTTAGAATTTTGATAGTGTATTTTTACTGTATGTATATAACTTGGTTCGTAATGTATTTAATTTCTTACCTGAAGTACAGGTTAGGCTATCAATGCAATTAATTGCAGATGGTATTTGAATCAATTTTTATGTATTTTGGGTTATGCTCATAAGGATGTGGTTTGGGGACTCATAAAAATATATGATTGCTGATCTTAATCTGAGAGGATCACTTTACAAATTTTCAATCTCAACACACACTCCAAATCAGTATTCTAATACATAAAAGCATAAATATCTGCGAAGACAGACGAAAGTCATATAACTTACATTTTACAATTTAATACGAGAAAATCTGTACATTGCATATTGCAGGATAGTTAGGAAATTACAAACTGCTGAAACCGGACTCGTCGTGTAGATAAATAATGGCCTAATAAATTCATTGTGCAGTAGAAAACAGAAAAATATTTAACACTGTATTCCAAAAGCCCCTCTGAATCTGTTGAAGTAGTGAAGACTTTACCGAGTAGTTCCAGCATATTGATATCTTTCATTACTTTTTCTTGACAATCAAATCGCTGAAGAATTTGCGACAGATAAAATGTAAGTTTCTATACACTTTGTTCTGAAGTTTATAGGAGAGTGTTTGAACATGTTCGCCTATAATTTTTTAACCCTAGTAGTGTATACCCTTTGAAATTGTTACAAAAAGTGTACATCAGGGTCCAATACAACGACCATTAATTGTTTGCTAGAGAAATTGCGAGAATATGGATTATTTTAGAATGAAATTGGGCCCTCATGTACTAAATTCATGCCACATCTCTTACGTACTTTTTCAGTCAGTATATGCTTTAATGCATCCAGAAATGTCATGGAAACTTTTCAATGAAGAAACTTGAAAGCTTTTCGGATCTAAGACTTCGTTTCTAGTTCAATTAGGTGAAGATAATATTCATTTAAGGAAATACACATACTACACGAATATTTTTGGCGTTCTCAATTATTCATAAATCAGTTCATTATTTCCACATTTATGGAATATGGACTACAACGTTTCGGCAGCTGGTAGGCCATTAGGGACAGCTGTATTACAACAGTTGCCATTCGTACAGTGGATAGTTTTCTTCATTCCTGTCTGAAATTAGACATACAGATCACTTCCGCCCGTAACTGCTGCAGGAGCAAAAGCTAGGGAATAACTTCCATCAAGGAAGTCACATACATTACTTTCACAGTTGAGTTGTTGTATCACTGCTTCCTGTTTCGTCTTCCGTTAGTGAAGCGTCATTCGTACGTGCCACTCCCACATAAATGACTCACACTCAGTGACAGAACAGTTATACAATGTATATTTGCGGCCACAGTGACCATTCAAAAAATAGTTCCGTCACATCTAACCCTTATTCTCCCAGGTCTTTTTTCTTTGTCACACACTGTCCCAGGTGCGGTCTGACAGTCCACTATATTTAAACAGCCATAAAAATTTCATTCAGCAATTTTAGTGAAAATTAAGTTACTTACGTGAAAGCTAACGTTAATACCACACAAAAAATATACAAAAAAATTTAAAGTTTATTTTTACGAAAAAATGCATTTAAGCAAAAAATGCACAAAATTAACATAACATTACTTGGTAATGTTAATGGGATGAAAATCAAATACTTGCACTATAAGTTTTATTTTTTGCTCTATTTTTTTATACTTGTAACAACAAAAACATAAAATAACTTCCATAAACAAAAATGAAAATTACACTAGTATTTTGCAGATTTTTAGATTCGTTCTCAGAGGTTTTCTTTGCACTCGCTAGAAATGTTTGTAGGGAAATCAAGTTAGACTGGCATCTTGCAACAATGACAAGGCATCTTTCTCTTCTTTTCAGGGTCACAGATGGAGCATGTTTTGCGTTTTCCCAATCTTTGTACGACTTTTATTCTTGGTTCTGCTATACCCAAAACTCAGTGGATGGTTGCACGAAGTTCACATTGTATGTAATAGTGGTTGATTCGCTTCTTATCTGTGATGTCGTCAATGAGTTGCCATTCTGTCCAACATGCGGATTAATAATGCCATTGGCCATCGTTGGAAGAAGCTTAGACGACCAGCGATATTTGTCTCAAGTAAATATATTTCCAGCAGAATCTTTAGCTAAAGATTAAGTGTCTACACTTCCGTCTTCATCATTTTGATCACTCGTTTCTTTCGAGGTATTCACAGGTGGCAAGATAAATTCGTTTTCTTTTTCGTACTCCCCCCCCCCCCCCCCCACACACACACACACACCACATATCCGCGAAAATAATCCGATTTCACCCAAACGTCCGAGTTTTAGAACGCCTTTGTCCGGGATCGGCAGTTTAAATGATGACAACCTTAGGTAGGGATAATGGTCCCGTCACACGTTCAATATTTACTGCACTACACTGGGTATTGGGCTGTAACACTTAGAACGAACACCCGTCTGAGAGGCAGATACAGTTTGAGTTTGTTCCGCCAGGGGTTCTAAAATCGCCCCATGGTTCTAGCCGGCTAAGAGGGTCTCATCTGGTGTTTAGTCGTATTGCAGTGGCCACGTGCCTCGCTGTGCCGATTTACCCAAGAAAATTTGCTTCCATTCTAGACACACCGCCTCACAGGTTCCAAGAAGACAAAATATTCACCCGCCTCACAGACTGATGTTCCTGAATTCGCACTACTGCACCTCACAGGCGGATAAGCCAGCTTATTCTATAAATCATTGACTCCCACCGAGCGTCACCTACCCGCATTATGCTTCGGACAGGGACCGCGGATTAAGTGGCGCTTGTGAGATTGTTGATCGGCCATGAGGCGTGCCGAGATAGTCACGCTGAGTCCTGGATGGCGCAGGGGTTAACCGCACATACCTAGTAAGCAGGAGATCCCGGGTTCGCATCCCAGTTCAGTTCGCATTTTCGCTTAATGTCTCTCTGTAGCTGACAGCATTGATCCCGCTGCAATTTACATGTAATATTGCTCATCTCTTGCCTGGCAGTTTCGCAATATCTTCATGTAAACCTTTTGTACACAATATTGCTCCACAATAAACACTGAGATGTGACGGCCCCGTATCAGGGGTCTTAACAGGGCGTATACAAAGAAGAGCGGCGGGAATGGTCGGTCTCTCTCTCTCTCTCTCTCTCTCTCTCTCTCTCTCTCTCTCTCTCTCTACTTCTGGCCATTAAAATTGCTACACTACGAAGATGACGTGCTACAGACGCGAAATTTAACCGACAGAAAGAAGATGCTGTGATATGCAAATGATTAGCTTTTCAGAGCATTCACACAAGGTTGGCGCCGATGCCGACACCTACAACGTGCTGACATGAAGAAAGTTTCCAACCGATTTTTCATTTTTCATACACAAACAGCATTTGACCGGCGTTGCCTGGTGAAACGTTGTTGTGATACCTCGTGTAAGGAGGAGAAATGCGTTTTCGACTTTGATAAAGGTCGGATTGTAGCCTATCACGATTGCGGTTTATCGTTATCGCGACATTGCTGCGCGCGTTGGTCGTGATTCAATGACTCTTAGCAGAATATGGAATCGCTGGGTTCAGGAAGGCAATACGGAACGCCGTGCTGGTTCCCATCGGTCTCGTGTCACTAGCAGTCGAGATGACAGGCATCTTATCCGCATAGCTGTAACGGATCGTGCTGGCACGTCTCGATCCCTGAGTCAACAGATGGGGACCTTTGCAAGACGACAACCATCTGCATAAACAATTCGACGGCGTTTGCAGCAGCATGGACTATCAGCTCGGTGACCATGACTACGGTTACCCTTGACGCTGCATCACAGACAGGAGCGCCTAGGATGGTGTACTCAATGACGAACCTGAGTGCACGAATCGCAAAACGTCATTTTTTCGGATGAATCCAGGTTCCGTTTACAGCATCATGATGGTCGCATCCGTGTTTGGCGACATCGCGGTGAACGCACATTGGAAGCGTGCATTCGTCATCGCCATACTGGCGTATAACCCAGCGTGATGGTATGGGGTGCTACTGGTTACACGTCTCGGTCACCTCTTGTTCGCACTGACGGCACTTTGAACACTGGACTTTACATTTCAGATGTGTTACGACCCGTGGCTCTACCCTTCATTCGATCGCAGAGAAACCCTACATTTCAGCAGGATAATGCACGACCGCATGTTGCAGGTCCTGTACGATCCTTTGTGGATACAGAAAATGTTCGGCAAGTCACAATATGCCAGTCACTACTCTTGATGAAGTGTGGTATCGTGTTGAAGCTGCATGGGCAGCTGGACCTGTACACGCCATCCAAGATCTGTTTGACTAAATACCCAGGTGTATCAAGGCCATTATTACGCGATTGTCGCTTCGCTTGAGTAATATTTGTTTCTCGCCGATCTTTTAAGAAAATCGTACCCTCTGTGTGTCATCCTTTCTTTCTTAAAAGATCGGCGAGAAACAAATATCACTCACGCGAAGCGACAATCGCAAGCCATCAGTTCCACATAGAAACGCCATTTACTTACATTATTCCTTGCACTTAATTCAACTGAGTCACACACATTACGCAACAGAACAAAATTCCTTCGTGATAAAGTTCGGTTCATCTATTATGGTCATTACGCCATATAAAAGCCACAGTTTTTGGCTGACCGGGGTTAGCGAAATGCATTACTGACCTCCTCATGAATCGACGGTTTACTCCAGCAGACACACCACCTGCTTTAAGGAAATGAAGAATATGTAATAAGCGTATAACGTAACTTAAAAATATTGGATATGTAAACAATACATATTCCGTTGGCTTTCGTAATTATTTTGAGAAGAAGGCCGGTCTGGTATGATGAACCCCGAAATTATTTCTATCCAGTATCATGCTATATATAAAAATAACAACATTGGTTGGCGTTTACACCGATTATCCACGTTCTTCCTTGGTTTAGCCATGACCGCAGAATTTACATCGTGACCTACAGTCTGTGTATTTTAATCATCCATCGTAAACACAAGGATCGTTTTCTTCCCCTTCAGTTGCTACAGACAACCGGAGACAAGTACATTGAGAAAGTTTCAGAGGGACTTGACTAAAAGTGATGGTACTATGCAGAAGCACGAGAGATGCGTTTTGTAAATGATTATGGGACAGCGGGAAGCCCCTCCTTCCTACTTGCAGCTATTGTCCATATTTGTCTTTTATGAAGATTTGTGAGGAGCTAAGAATACAATAAATTTTCTAGTTTACGTATATATTCACGTAGACTTGGCTCAAGTTGTTCTTGTCTGTTGTTGTGGTGGTGGTCTTCAGTCCTGAGACTGGTTTGATGCAGCTCTCCATGCTACCCTATCCTGTGCAAGCTTCTTCATCTCCCAGTACTTACTGCGACCCACATCCTTCTGAATCTGCTTTGTGTATTCATCTCTTGGTCTCCCCCTATGATTTTTACCCTCATACTGCCCTCCAATGCTAAATTTGTGGTCGCTTGATGCCTCAGAACATGTCCTACTGACCGGTACCTTCTTTTTGTCAAGTTGTACCACATACTCCTCTTCTCCCCAATTCTATTCAATACTTCATCATTAGTTATGTGATCTACCCATCTAATCTTCAGCATTCTTCTGTAGCACCACATTTCGAAAGCTTCTATTCTCTTCTTGTCCGAACTATTTATCGTCCATGTTTCACTTCCATACATGGCTACACTCCACACAAATACTTTCAGAAACGACTTCCTAACACTTAAATCTATACTTGATGTTAACAAATGTCTCTTCTTCAGAAACGCTTTCCTTGCCATTGCCAGTCTACATTTTATATCCTCTCTACTTCGACCATCACAAGTTATTTTGCTCCCCAAATAGCAAAACTCCTTTACTACTTTAAGTGTCTCATTTCCTAATCTAATTCCCTCAACATCACCCTACTTAATTCGACTACAATCCATTATCCTCGTTTTGCTTTTGTTGATGTTCATCTTATATCCTCCTTTCAAGACACTGTCCATTCCATTCAACTGCTCTTCCAAGTCCTTTGCCGTCTCTGATAGAATTACAATGTCATCGGCGAACCTCAAAGTTTTTATTTCTTCTCCATGGATTTTAATACCTACGCCGAATTTTTCTTTTGTTTCCTTTACTGCTTGCTCTATATTCAGATTCAACAACATCGGGGAGAGGCTACAGCCGTCTCACTCCCTTCCCAACCACTGCTTCCCTTTCATGTCCCTCGATTCTTATAACTGTCATCAGGTATCTGTACAAATAAGTAGCCTTTCGCTCCCTGTATTTTACCACCGTCACCTTTAGAATTTGAAAGAGAGTATTCCAGGTAACATTATCAAAAGCTATCTCTACGTCTACAAATGCTAGAAACGTGGGTTTGTCTTTCCTTAATCTTTCTTCTAAGATAAGTCGTAAGGTCAGCATTGCCTCACGTGTTCCAACATGTCTACGGAATCCAAACTGATCTTCCCCGAGGTCGGCTTCTACTAGTTTTTCCATTCGTCTGTAAAGAATTCACGATAGTATTTTGCAGCTGTGATTTATTAAACTCATAGTTCGGTAATTTTCACATCTGCCAACACCTGCTTTCTTTGGGATTGGAATTATTATATTCTTCTTGAAGTCTGAGGGTATTTCACCCGCCTCACACATCTTGCTCACCATATGGTAGAGTTTTGTCAGGACTGGCTCTCCCAAGGCCGTCAGTACTTCTAATGGAATGTTGTCTACTCCGGGGGCCTTGTTTCGACTCAGGTCTTTCAGTGCTCGGTCAAACTTTTCGCGCAGTATCGTATCTCCCATTTCATCTTCATCTACATACTCTTCCATTTCTATAACATTGTCGTCAAGTACATAGCCCTTGTATAGACCCTCTATACACTCCTTCCACCTTTCTGCTTTCCTTCTTTGCTTAGAATTGGGTTTCCATCTGAGCTCTTGATATTCATACAGGTGGCTCTCCTTTCTCCAACGGTCTCTTTAATTTTCCTGTAGGCAGCATCTATCTTACCCCTAGTGAGATAAACCTCAACATCCTTACATTTGTCATCTAGCCATCCCTGCTTAGCCATTTTGCACTTCCTGTCGGTCTCATTTTTGAGACGTCTGTATTCCTTTTTGCCTGCTTCATTTACTGCATTTTTATATTTTCTCCTTTCATCAATTAAGTTTAATATATCTTCTGTTACCCAAGGAGTTCTACTAGCCCTCGTCTTTTTACCTACTTGATCCTCTGTTGCCTTCACTACTTCATCCCTCAGAGCTACCCGTTCTTCTTCTACTGTACTTCTTTCCCCCATTCCTGTCAATTGTTCCCTTATGCTCTCCCTGAAACTCTGTACAACCTCTGGTTCTTTCAGCTTATCCAGATCCCATGTCCTTAAATTCCCACCTTTTTGCAGTTTCTTCAGCTTTAATCTACAATTCGTAACCAACAGATTGTGGTCAGAGTCCACATCTGCCCCTGGAAATGTCTTACAATTTAAAACCTGGTTCCTAAATCTGTGTCTTACCATCATATTATCTATCTGATACCTTCTAGTATCTCCAGCATTCTTCCATGTACACAACCTTCTTTCATGATTCTTGAACCAAGTGTTAGCTATGATTAACTTATGCTCTGTGCAAAACTCTACTAAGCGGCTTCCTCTTTCATTTCTTAGCCCCAATCCATAGTCACCTACTACGTTTCCTTCTCTCCCTTTTCCTACTCTCGAATTCCAGTCACCCATGACTATTAAATTTTCGTCTCCCTTCACTACCTGAATAATTTCTTTTATCTCATCATACATTTCTTCAATTGCTTAATCATCTGCAGAGCTAGATGGCATATAAAATTGTACTACTGTAGTAGGCGTGGGCTTCGTGTCTATCTTGGCCACAATAATGCGTTCACTATGCTGTTTGTAGTAGCTTACACGCACTCCTATTTTTTTTATTTATTATTAAACCTACTGCTGCAGCACCCCTATTTGATTTTGTATTTATAACACTGTATTCACCTGACCAAAAGTCTTGTTCCTCCTGCCACCGAACTTCACTAATTCCCACTATATCTAACTTTAACCTATCCATTTCCCTTTTTAAATTTTCTCATCTACCTGCCCGGTTAAGGGATCTGACGTTCCACGCTCCGATCCATAGAACGCCAATTTTCTTTTTCCTGATAACGAAGTTCTCTTGAGTAGTCCCCGCTCGGAGATCCGAATGGGGGATTATTTTACCTCCGGAATATTTTACCCAAGAGGACGCCATCATCATTTATCCATACAGTAAAGCTGCATGCCCTCGGGAAAAATTACGGCCGTAGTTTCCCCTTGCTTTCAGCCGTTCGCAGTACCAGCACAGCAAGGCCGTTTTGGTTAATGTTGTAAGGCCAGCTCAGTCAATCATCCAGATTGTTGCCCCTGCGACTACTGAAAAGGCTGCTCCCCCTCTTCAGGAACCACACGTTTGTCTGCCCTCTCAACAGATACTCCTCCGTTGTGGGCCATCTGTATCGCTGAGGCACACAAGCCTCCCCACCGCGGCAAGGTCCAGGGTTCATCTAGGGGTCTGATTCTTGAAGCTGAAATTCATTTTAGTGCTTCATGGTTGAATTGAAGATTGTTGCACAATTTTTGTTGTTACGTTAATATATTTTGTCATATTTTAGTATATCATACACATTCACATTGACAAAGCCGGATTTACACTGTTCGAACAAAATACAAAAATACGTCCGATCACATCAGAAGCTACCCTCTGACTCAGCGGAAATAACAATATTCCAATAATAATATACGAAAGGTTTTACAATTTTTCTTGACAAATGAATTTTTGTTAGTTTCGACTATTATTTCAGAAATGAATCCAGAAATAAACATAGTAAACAGTGCTACATTGCTTAATTAATAATAGAAATTTTAAGTGTGCCAAATAATTCGTAATTTCAAATGTTACTAAAAAAATAATTGTAACTTTACATTCAGAACTAGTACTTACAGATTACAACATCCAAAATAAAGTAATTCCTTTTCACAAGTTTTAGGTTGAAATGTAACGTACTGTGTATAAAATCATACGAAAGTTTTTAGAAATGCAGCCGAGATAATACTGAACTGTCCAAAATTGAGATAATACTGACTGTCCAAAATTCGAAAAAGAATACTGATATCCAGAACTACTGTTGAGGAAAAGTTACGGTAACGGAGGATGTCCCCTCACAAGGCCTGTGCTTGTAACTGCCAAAGTTATCTAGAAAACATATGGACTAGCTCCCCTTCGATTCACGATCGTAACAGGTCCACATAATTCCTTCGGATTGTTACCCATTACTCACATTCTCAACTACAACGTCAAATCTGCAGCAATTGCCAAATAACATGAGTGAAATTAGGGCGAATTTACAACAGTGAACTTTAATTTTAAAATCACAAAATATCTCCAATACGTTTAAACATAATAAGTATTTTCTGATACATGAACCAGGTAACATCATCTGCCGAGAAGTAAAATGGGCGTAAATGGGTGATGAATTTGAAATGGACGCATCTAAATATCACGAGTAACGTCTTAGTAATTGTACACTTGCCGGTACGTTGTAACGCCGGAAATTTATATCCTATTTCCATCTATTGTACTATAGATTTTCCCTTATTTTGTTACCTGAACATATAACATTTCTGTGTCTTTATATATTCTAATTGTTTTACTATTTGTATATATATATTTATGTCGATGTACAATTGGTTTGTTTTGTAAATATTATTTGTATTTTTACGCTGGGTCTTGCCTAAGGAAAACTATGGTATCGAACGATTACATCGATAGGTCGTGTGGAGAAAAAGTGTTTAGGATCTTTGGTAGTGTTAACTCTGCCGCGTGGAGCGGGCAGAGATGAGTGTCTGGCTGGAGGAGGGCAGTGGAGCAGTTGTGTTGTGTGACGCTCCCGCGAGTTGCCGCGCTTTCGGGGTTTGGCAGCAAGTAATTGCGCTCGAGTTACTATGTTAGTTTCTGACACGGTGTCGCGGACGGGAAGCATTAGCTGGCGCACATCAAGAGCCCGTTTCGCCTGGTGACCGTGTCGAGAAGAAGGCGCGCCAACATCCAGCTTCTGCAACAGCGACGGCCGACAATGAGGGACTGTCGCCACGTCCTCAATCGACGGCTTCAAACCTTCAATCAACCAACAAGGGAAGACTGGAAGCACGTAAAGTTTAGAATTGTATGGCAGACCTCAGCTTTTCGAACTGTTCCATTTTCGTAACTATAATTACAGCAACTTAGCATAAACATTTGTTGCTCATTGTACCAATTGCATTACCAAGCACGGTCCCTTCCTTTCCCGGAATGAACCCGACTGTCGTTGAAATTCAACGCCAGCATTAAAGTAATATTATTTCATTTCACTGCTTTAATTTCGATCTTCAGTTAAAGTATTCGTAGCTGGCTACAATATTTAGATTACGCAAGCACAAATTATGAGTGCGAGGTTTGTTACCATATTTTAGCTTACCTGTGAGTACAGCTCAGCTTGGTACGTACTAAATTTTACTATTGTCAATTGTTCAGAATCATTTAATTCAAGTTCAAAGTTAAATCTCTTATTTCTAAACTGCGTAGATTCAAGTAGCTTTTGAAATGATTGTTGAGGAAGCCCAAGACTAACCGTATTTGACTGAATTTCGATGTGCTTCAGAAACAAAGCTCACTATTAATTTCAGTCACTAAATTAACTTTCAATTTTCCGATTTTATTAATTCTTTTGCTAAAGTAAGTCAGAGTGTAGCGAAATTTATTACTTCTGACAAACTTTCAGTTTTCACACTACACGTGTCAACCTTCAGTTGCCACGCTTCTAGTGCTAATTACCTTTCTTTTTCAGTTACTGTAGTAATTGTCCATAGGACTGGCGACCGTAATTTCCCCAAAGCGCAAATATCTAATTACCGCTAGTTAATTGTTAACGCCACGGCCGCACATTTACTTTCTTTAATAATTTTATCCTTTTCTCAAAATTAATTTTCACCAGTTTCATTTGCATTATTCCTTTCATTTAGATGTAACCCTTTCCTCCCTCTTTACCGCCAGATAAACTTCGGTGACGATCGCTTTTCCCAAATTTCCATTAGGTACACTACGTTTAATTTTTCACTGTCATTAAGGTCGATAAGTGAGGGGGAGGTTACACGGTAGTAGTTGAAATATACCGTTATTCTCAAATTATCAATAAAAAAATTTCTGGAGGCGCCGGGTATCGATCCCGGTACCTCTCACATGCTAAGCGAGCGCTCTACCATCTGAGCTACGCCCCCAGTACAACGTCGAGCCGGTATCTTGAGAAGTTGCATGTACGTCCTTGTAACGGGACCTCGATTTCTTGTTACGTCACTCTCCGGTGAACGACGAAAGTTGCTAGGCTCGTACCCACTGGCGGAGTATCAAACGCGACTGGGGGCGTAGCTCAGATGGTAGAGCGCTCGCTTAGCATGTGAGAGGTACCGGGATCGATACCCGGCGCCTCCAGTATTTTTGTCGCATTTGTTGCTGCACTGAGGGTTTTTCGTTTAGCTGATGATCAAAAGTAAAGCCGTCGTCGTGTACTAGGCATAGTCCTATTTGGATAAGATACGTGGGTGTGCTGCCTCCGATTTTTTCATTGTGTTGTCGGTATCGGTTGAGGTATTAGATGCCGTGCACAATACTAGGTCGACTTTCGCGCTTTACTGCCACAAGTTACCAACCTCTGCCACTAGAGAGCTACGAGCTGAAGCTTATATGTAAAGGAACTATATCGGTGCGTAATAAACAGCGTGTTGTAATCAAGTTTCTAACCGCAGGAAATGTACATCCAATTGAAGTGCATAGAGGAATGAAAGCTGAGTACTTTTTGTGCGTGAGGGTTATGGGTTTCTTTACAACAATGCAACTGGCATTGAAAGCTAAGTTCACCTTTTTGACCCCGATAACAAGAGAGCAGCAATGGAGTTTACAAAGCATCACCAATGCTAAAAAAAAAGTGCAAGATCATCCCATCAGCAGGCTAAGTAATGCTCACAGAATTCTGGAATGTTCAAGGCGTAGCGCATTTGAAATTTCCTAAAGCCACTGTAACCTCTGCAAGGTACTGTGATCCTGGCATCACGAAATCGAACGGTTTTCCACACATGGGGCACCCTCTCTTCAGCGAGACAATGCCAGACCGCACAAGAACACTGCGACATCTGCAGCAATCTGACGTCTTGATGGCATCAATCATCCTCCATACAGTCCCGACTTGGCCTCATCCCATTTTCATTGGCTTCCGAAATTTGCTTCACTTTGTCTGCACCGTTTCATCACTATCAGAGTTGAGGTTGTGGCTCTGTCAACAATGTCAAACATTCTACAGTGAAGGTTTCAACAAACTGGTCTTTCGTTGGGGGAACTTTGAGCCTCGCGAGGGTGACCTTTACTGAGAAATAAATATACAGATATGAGGAATGGAGGTGTAGAATGCTAAATAAGAGTTTTCACCTACAAAATCCGGAGGCATTACTGTTCAGCTCGCACTCTTGCGTTGCTCACAAATCTACAGGCGTTTTACATGTTACTAAAAGTAGTGGAATTAAACAAGTTTCCAATGCTTCTCTTTTGGGCTGGGCTTCTCTTTAACGCTCGTGTGGGATTATAAATCACTCATTCTTACCCTCGTATTATTTTACTTCTTTCTGCTGCAAAAGAATGAACTTCAGCTTGTGAAGGCTCAAGTTCCAGGCCTTTCTTTTAAAACTATGATGGCGACTCAATATGACCCCTAATTTCAGTAATGATGACATTTTTATCTGTTGTTAACTTGTGTATAGATAACCACAGTCATCGCATTTTGTTTGGGTGAGAGTAACTTACGGTCAGAGGTCAAGTGTTCCAATCAAGTCCACATCATTAAGGGAATAAATTTTCCGACTGGTTGAGTGGAAGTATTTAAATCCCTTAGTTTCTTCATTTCAGCCTTTAATTTGTCCAGTATAGTGGTATTTGCCGAATTAACTGCAACTTTATAGTAACGTAATCTCCCGTTTTCTTCCCTCCTGCTTTTAAGTGAACGACTGCCATGAAGTCGTAGTAGATACCTCCAGCTTGTAGTATGTGGATAATGGGCCTATAAAATAGTGTGTTGTCCTTTGTTTTCCATCTCGTTTGTTCTTGCACGTAACGTTTCTTGTGTGGCCATCAACAGTCATTATGAATTCATTTCTTTGATGCATTAGAACATTTAACTCATATTTTATAAGAATTTCCTCCACTCCACAGCTCCATTGAAAATATGTTAGGAGTATAGTATATGGAAATGGTGCCGTGGTTTTGGGGCCAAGTTCAGCTACTTATCATGACATCATCAAATGAAGACAGGTATGAGACTTATGAACCTTGTTCAGATTTTGCCCTCGCTCTTTCACGTGAAAATTTTGTTCTCTTATTTAGGGAATTAAAATTTCCGGGGTTGCTTTCACAGCTTTTGATTTTGCTTTGCTTGTTTCTTGTTTATTCCAAATCCAATACCACACCGCTTGTTATTTATTGAAACGGTAGCCGATCAGGATGCAGGTGATTTTTTTCTCAATAGCAAGAATTATCAACAGAAAAGTTAATGTGCTTTGTTGTTTCTGGTAAAGCCGGTAACTGTAGCTGGAAATTTTGCTTTTCTTGTACAGTCTGTTACACCCTTTCTGTCCAGGACTTAAACCTGAGAACTTCACATCTTTGAACTAGAACATCTTCTGACAGTATTTTCTGTCTTATGTGGGGTCTTGGTAACTGTCTCTCCTTGTTCTCTCGGAGTACTTTAATGGAAGCATTTGGAAATACTGCGTTTTATGCATTCTTATTTCTCGGCTCTGTCCCATCAGATTTCTCTGACTGATTTTCTGGAGGTGTTTACGTAGTTGCATCCTTTGCTTCCAGAGCCCAGCGATACTGCAGGCATGGTATACCATTCGTTGTTATCTCATTGCGCTTCCGATCCAAGTAAAGTTTGACAAATGTATGTACACATGTTTGTTTATGCATGAAAACAGGGTATCACTATTGTCATTCATCTGAACCCAACCATCAGCAGCATCTCAAAATGAATGTGGTCCAGTTCCTCTAGAACACCTCTATTTCATTTCTGAATGTCAGTTCACCTTCACCACTTTCCCATTTCTTCAATTCTCCCCACTAATTTTTCTTCTTCTTCTTCTTGAATTCTTCCAGCAGACATTCTGCTGACGTAAGTTCTATTTCTTCAACTAATACATCTGAAACATCATCTTCCTATTCTTCATAATGGTCAAATTCATCCACGATATCAAATTCTCATGACGTCATGGATTCGACACCGTTCCTCACAAGAGTCTTCTAACCAAACTGTGTACCTACTATCGCCTCAGTTGTGCGGTTGGATTCACGATTTCCTGTCAGAAAGGTCACAGTTTGTAGTAATACACGGAAAGTCATCAAATAGAACAGAAGTAATACCTGGCGTTCCCCAGGAAGTGTTATAGGCCCTCTAAAAATGGTTCAAATGCCTCTGAGCACTATGGGACTTAACACCTGAGGTCATCAGTCCTCTAGAACTTAGAACAACTTAAACCTAACTAATCTAAGGACATCACATACATCCATGCCCGAAGCAGGATTCGAACCTGCGACCGTAGCAGACGCGCCGGCCACACCGGCCGGCATAGTTCCTCTATTGTTCCTGATCTATATTAACGACATAGGAGACAATCCGAGTAGCCGTCTTAGATTCTTTACAGATTATGCTGTCATTTACCGCCTTGTAAAGTCATCAGATGATCAAATCGACTTGCAAAATAATTTAGGTAAAATATCTGTATGGTGCGAAAAGTGGCAATTGACCCTGAATAAAGAAATTTGTGAAGTTATTTACATGAGTGCTAAAGAAATCAGCTAAATTTTGATTACGCGATAAGTCACACAAATCTGAGGGCTCTAAATTCAAATAAATACTTAGGGATTACAATTACAAATAACTTAAATTGGAACGATCACATAGATAATAATATGAGTGAAGCAAACCAAAGACTGCGATTTATTGGCAGAACACTTAGAAGGTGCAACAGATCTACCAAAGAGTTTGCTTGCACTACGCTTGTCCGCCCTATTCTGGAGTATTGCTGTGCGGTGTGGGATCCGCATCTGGTGGGACTGACGGATGACATCAAAAAGTACAAAGAAGGGCAGCTAGTTTTGTATTATCGCGAAATAGTGGATATAGTGTCACAGACATGAAACGTGAATTGGAATGGCAAGCATTAAAACGAAGGCGACTTTCGTTGCAACTGGATCTTCTCATGAAATTTCAATCACCAGTTTTCTCCTCCGATTGCGAAAACATTCTGTTGGCACCCACCTATATAGGTAGAAATCATCATCACGATAAGAGAAATCAGGGCTCGCACAGAAAAATTCAAGTGCTCGTTTTTCTCGCGTGCCGTTCGGGAGTGTAACGGCAGAGAGACGGCATGAAGGTGGTTCACTGAACCGTCTGCTCAGGCCCTTTATTGTGAATAGCAGAGTAGTCACTTAGACGTAGAAGAAGATTCTCTGCCTTCTTGTTGATCACTTTTTTGGGTGAAATCATGTTCCTCGTAGTCATTTCTTTCACTTCCGCTTTCTTCTACTTCTGCAAGAACTACATTTTCCTGTATTTCTTCATGACATCCACTTTCTTGGACTACCTCACAGTTCGCTTCATGTGCCACGCTATCACTTTCCCTGTCCGTACCGACACTTTCACTGTACCTATTCATCTTGTCTCATCCCAGGAATCTCTGCTATTGCTTCCATTTTCAGCGTCCGATTCCATTTTAATGCGTTTATAAAATTCGGCTGTTGCTTCCATTTTCACCATCGGATTCCATTTTAACACGCTTATAAAATACGGCTACTTCAGAAGCTAGAGAGCTTTCCAAATTCGAACAACTACACCAGTGAAAAGCAATCTAGAACCTTTAAGCCGAAGCTTTTGTAAGTCCTATACGTCTGGATTTCCTGAGGTTTTGCCTGTAAACTAAATCACGATGACCTGCAGAGTGCGAGGTTTCAGCAACACACGCTACATGTTTGGTTGGTTTAAAGGAGGGGAGTGGGGGAAGGAACCAAACTGCGAGTTCATAGGTCCCTTGTTCCCGGTAAAATAATTGCACAAGGGAAAGAAGGAAAGGAGACGTACAGAACAATAACAGGAGAATGGAAGAATCAGATAAAACGATGACCGTGGCTGGCCGACAATGAGGATAAAAAGAAAAAGCCAGTCACTCTGCGACACATTAAAACATGCAGCCTAAAAGCATTAGAGTGGAGAAAACAAAGGGACAAAGGACATGCGCGAAAACTTATATAGAATGATAAAACCCACTGTCACGTATAAAACGTAAAACTAAATTAGCCGATGAAATGTCAGCTAAAACTACTGGCAAAGAGTCCGGTAACTGAAGAGTCCGTCGCAGGGCAGCCAAAGAAGGGCAGCTCACCAAGATATGGGCCACTGTCAACCGGGCGCCGCACCGAGACTGAGGTGGGTCATCACGGCGCAGGAGGTAGCTGTATGTCACCCAAGCGTGTACAATGCGGAGCCGACAGAGAACCACAGAGTCTCTCCGAGAGGCCCGCGTGGAGGTCTTTCACACATTCGTAGTCTCCTTAATGGCACGCAGTTTGTTGTGCGTACTGAGGTTATGCCATTCCGTCTCCAAAGCCGCAAAACCTTGCGGCGTAGTACTGAACGCAGGACAGTTGCACAGACGCCGATCTCCATAAGCGGTTTCAGCGTGGCCTGTCGGCAAGTTCGTTGCCTGGGATTCCGACGTGACCTGGGGTCCAGACAAACACTAATGAATTGACTGGACCGTTTCAGGGCATAGGTGCACTCCTGGATGGTCGGCACCAAAGGATGACAAGGGTCGCACTGATCGGTAGCTTCTAGGCTGCTAAAGGAGTCAGTAAACAGAAGAAACGACTCCCCAGGGCATAAACAGATGTGCTCTAGCAGGAGATATAGCCACCAGCTCGGCAGTGAAAACACTGCAGCCATTGGGCAAGGAATGCTGTTCAACAATCCTTCATGGACGTACGCGAAGCCAGCGTGATCATCATCAGCCATCGAACCGTCGGTGTAAACCATTTCATGGCCTTGGTACATGTCAACAACCGAGAGGAAGTGGCAGCAGAGAGCCGTGGGGTTAAGAGTCCTTAGGGCCATGTAAAGGTCCAGGTGTGCGTGAATAGACCTGAAGTATAGGTGGTAAAGGCAAGGACTCCAGTTCGAAAAGAAGGGATCGGACACGAACTGTAATTGTAAGCCCTGACGTGGGCCGCTAATGCGCGAAATGAACCACCGTGGGTGGGAGAAGGAGACGGTAATTCGGATGCGCAGGAGTACTACGAACGTGTGCAACGTAACTGGCCAGCAGTTGAGCACGCCTAACCTGCAATGGAGGGACTCTGGTCTCAAAAAGGACGCTGGTTACCGGACTCTTCCTAAAAGCTCCTGTCGCTAAGCGGGCGCCGACGAACCATAAACCACACTTCCATAGTCAAGGTGGGATTGAAGGAGGACTCTATAGAGCTGCAGCAGCGTAGAGCTGCAGCAGCGTAGAGCTGCAGCAGCGTAGAGCTGCAGCAGCGTAGAGCTGCAGCAGCGTAGAGCGATCTGCACCCCAGTTGGTGTTGCTCAGGCAGCGGAGGGCATTGAGATACTGCCAGCACTTCTGCTTAACCTGACGAAGGTGAGGAAGCCAAGTCAATTGGCCGTCGAAAACCAGTCCTAAGAATCGGTATGTCTCCACTACAGTGAGCGGATCGTCATTAAGGTGAAGTTCTGGTTTCGGATGAACGGTACGACGCCAACAGAAGTGCATAACACACGACTTTGCGGCCGAAAACTGGAAACCGTGGGCTAGAGCCCATGACTGCGCTTTGTGGATGGCTCCCTGTAGGCGCCGCTCAGCAACACCAGTACTGGTGGAGCAGTACGAAACGCAAAAGTCGTCTGCCTACAGAGATGAGACGGACGGTCCTAAAGCTGCTGCTAGACCATTAATGGCCACTGAAAATAGAGATACACTCAATACAGAGACCTGCGGGATACCATTCTCCTGGATATGGGGAACTATTGGGGGGCACCAACTTAGACACAGAAAATACGAAGCGTCAGGAAATTTTGGATAAAAATCGGGAGCGGGCATTGGAGACCCCATTCGTATAATGTGGCAGGGATATGATGTCACCAGATCGTACATACACTTTTCGTAAAGCAAAAGAGACGGCAACAAGGTGTTGGCGTCTGGAAAAGACTGTTCAGATGGCAGATTCAAGGGACACAACATTATCAGAGGTGAGCGACTCTGGCGGAAGCCGCAATGACATGGAACCAGTAGGCCACCTGACTCCAGGACCCAACCCAACTGCCAATACACCATATGTTCCAGCAGCTTCAAACAACGCTGGTGAGACTGATGCGCCGATAGCTATCCACATCAAACGTCTTTTTACCAGGTTTGAGCCCGGAATGATGGTGTGCTCTCCCGCCACTGCGATGGAAAGACGCCATCGCACCAAATCCGGTTGAAGATGACGAGGAGATGTCGCCTGTAGTCAGATGAGAGATGTTTAATCATCTGGTTGTGGATCCGATCTGGCCCAGGAGCCATTTCAGGACAATGTGCAAGGGCACTGAGGAGCTCCCACTCTGTAAATGGGGCGTTATAGGATTCACTGCGGCGTGTACTGTACTAGAGGACTTTCCCTTTCACCCGCCGTTTGAGAGAGGGTGGGGTGATCCTCCGACGCAGAGGCTCGGGCATAGCGCCCAGGAAAGTGCTCTGCAATCGCGTTTGCGTCGGTAGATAACACGCCATTTATGTCAACACCCGGAACACTTGTTGAACAGATGCCGTAGCTCAGCCAGGCGGTGGAAAAAACCGCCAAATTTCCACTGGAGGATTACGTCATCTTGAGACTGGGAGGGTATGGAGCATTCAATGAGGCAGTTTACGCCTCAGGGTCACCTGCTGCCACCGACTTATTTCCTGAGCAGTCTATATCCATTGTCTCTGAGGGTCTGGCGAGATCTAGGTCCTCAGCAGACGCCAGAATCTCAACCTCATCCACAGAGCAGAGCCGAGGAAAACTTACGCTTCCTGACGGTTGGGGTGGGGGGTGTTGCTCCCGAAGTAGGTGGTGCAGAAAAAACAGGGAGGTACCCCTCCATCATCAAGGGGACAGGTGTAGTATTGTGGCTCTGAGAGGTGACAGGGGTTGGCGGAGCTGATAGGGCTAGAACTGTTGTAGCGCCAGTGTAAGACGATGTCATACATACAGGATGTAGGCGTTCAAATTTCCTCTTAGCCTCAGTGCAGATCAGTCGCTCCAGGGTCTTGTAAACATGATTTTCCTTTCTTTCTGGAGAATCCTGCAGTCAGGCTAACAAGTGAATGGTGCTCTCCGCAGCTGACACAGATAGGAGGCGGGGCACAAGAGTATTGGGATGTGATGGGCGTCCACAGTCTCGACACGTGACGCTGGAAGTACAGTGGGAAGACATATGGCCGAACTTCCAGCATTTAAAGCACCGCATTGGGGAAGGCACATAGGGCTTTACATCACAGCGGTAGACCATCATTTTGACCTTCTCCGGTAATGTATGTGGCAACCTGATTATACCACAGACACCAGTGGACACGCCGAACAAAATGTAGTCCTCACCGCTCTAAATTGGCGCGCAGCTCATCGGCAGACTGCAAAAGAAGGTCCCTGTGAAATACGATACCCTGGGCGATATTTATGCTCTTATGAGGCGTGATGGTTACAGAAACATCCCACAGCTTGTGACTCGCGAGTGAAGTCCGTGACTGGGCACAGGATGTTGTTTTGTTCAAGACTGACCCAGATCTCATTTTGGACAAGCCCTCCACTTCCCCAAACTTGTCCTCTAAATGCTCAACAAAAAACTGAGGCTTGCCCCATCAGCTATGCAACACAGAAGGTACCGGGGCGAATAAGACATACTGCCATTCCTTAGGCTGACGTTCCTCCCATGTTGTGGCCAGGGAGGGGAACGATTTGGGTACGTACTTCTGTGAGTTAAACTGAGACTGTGAACGCTTAGATACTGCTGGTGTTTGATCACCAGCAAGAGAAGATGTACTACGCTTCATCGCGTGTCATCCGCCCTGATACCACCCACTCCGACCTGGGACCCTCCCCACGGGCGCCGCGCAGCCGCAGCAAAGGCCACCTGTCAGGATGGCCATTGCCCGGAGTCCCGATGCCCCAGGGTGACGGCCATCCACTCCTCGGCATACATGGGGTGTTAACGACGCAGACATCAACAGAGCGATCCCTGTGTGGTCAGGGGCCAACCGACTTGCTATTGTGCTGGGTATCAGGCGCAACCAAGCAAACAAGTCCATTATCGTCAGCGTAGAAAACGATACTAAACAGTTGGTGGAAAAATACGCACCCAGGAGGGTGACCTCGCCCAACAGTTGGATAATGAGCAGAAGTGCAGATCCATGTAGAAGGATACTATAGGTCTCAGCACATGATGGACACGATGCACCATGTAAGGCGCCCTTCCCCAATTGGCTCGGTCTTCGGGAAAATTTTGAAAAGTGGAGGTAAAACCCTACAGGGGACCATCACATGAAAGCCGAAACGTTGACACTCCTTTTAGTTGCCTCTTACCACAAGCAGGAGTACCTCGGGCAGCAGCACTGTGCTCCATGTTATCATTTTTATGTATTCCTTCGCCTAGAGGAGTCACACAATCTGCATACCTTTCCACTAGTTCCAGTTCCCTTTGTATTTCCAATAAAAATATACAATTGTAGAAGAATATTATAACCTGGATTTTATGTAAAATTTTCAGAGTTTTTGAATATTCTAAATGTATGCATTAGAAGTACTCTTTACTGTTCTCGTCGTTATGAGATCACTGGTGCTGTAGTATACGGTATACAATTGTATGTTTTGGGGAACAGATATTGCATATATATTTACTAAAATTTACTAGTGATGTCATATTTTCCTTTTTGGGTCTCGGGAGTGATAATTTCACTGTGAATGGGCAAATGTTATTTTGTTTATAATGTAAACTAAGTACTCCTTTTGAGAAAATGTTCCAAGTAGTACAACACTATGAAGCACGAACAAAATATAGCCACAAAATCTGCTTTACGTCAACAATTTATAAGTACAGGTTCACGCGACTCATCCGCCAAGGAATTATATTCACCATTTGTAAGTGCAAACACTCATCTGTAGAACATAAATATAATTTATCTTAATATTGTCTTAGAAAAATATACTAATAAAAGAGTGTCGGACCAATCTCCCCTTCGTAAAACGCGTTTGCCCGAGTGTTTCATTTCCGAGAATCGTTAAAAAGTGAAAACGTTTGGATTTTAATAGACGAGACCACAGACGTTGCAGATCAGTGTGTATGTAGTGCAGTAGTCGGTACGAAAGGATAACATCATCCAACAACTGCAAAAATTCAATGGACTACACAGCGAAGCAGAAATGGTGAGCTATCCGGAAGGTTACCGTCTCGTTTCGAATATCAAGAAAATTTACATTAAAGCAACCACTAGAGTTTCAGTTATCAGAGAACTGGCTCCGAAGTTAGCATTCCATCCTCAGCCTGGTTTAACGGAATGGGATCCGTGGTTGGAGGCCATATGGTATTCTGTTCTGCTGAACGTTCCAATGGAAAAAAAAGTACACAGTTTAGTCTGGAGGACGCAGCTTCTACACATATAGTTCGAAAATGTTTCAACTCAAGTGATAAACAAAACTGCAGTACATCCATAGTCATTTTCAATCCTACCAGAAATCATAAAGAAACTGCAGGCTGGGAACAACTCACTGCAACGATAATTGTCACTGGTGAATCAGGTGTTGCAGACACTGTCCGTAGAAACACAAGGAGATGCAAAAATTACTTTTGATTTTCTGAATGCAGTTCTTGGTAAAAATACAAGCTATAAAACGGTGTGTGATGTTGCGAAACACCTGGCCGGTGAAATGTGCGAAGTGAAAGAGTAACTCAGTAAATGTCGTTTTTACTTCACAAAACCTCCTTTAGTGACAGACGAATAACGTTTCACTGCATAAAACATCAGGACGACATTTCTCGTCTATTGCAACGGCTGCATTGGACAATACGGTGCATTTCTAACATTTTTTTTTATTTCATTTCTCTAAGTTTTAGATTAAGAAGTGTACTACTTTTCTACAGTAACTGTTTAAAAATAATTAAATTATGATGAACTGATGACAATATTTGTTATTCGTAACATTTGTTGACTGGAACATTTTTATTTTGCATATCGTTTATGCATATTTTACCAATTTTTAGTGCATATATTGACATTTGTTTTTGCATAGAAATTCCAGGTTTGAGTATAACACTGAATTACATTATCACAATATTATTTTGTCTTTCTTGACTTTCCACAGCAACTGTGTCGACATATTTTGTATGTATTTACTCGGCTTGTAATTCATTTCAATCATGCTCTCCTAACAGCTCCCCAATACTATCGGCTACAATCTTTGAAATAAAGGGTGAGACAGGATGCACATTTTATTTTTCGCAGAGAGAGAGAGAGAGAGAGAGAGAGAGAGAGATCGATTGTACTACACTGACTCAACGAGTGCCCCGGCACAGGTTAGAAGGTATTGTGTCTTTTCCATTTATAAATACGATTATAAATTACGGCAAATATATTTGTGTTTTAAATACTTGTGAATGACATCTCGCAATAGGGTACAGAATGCATTAATTCAGCTACAAGTAGGACGCTAAATAGCATAACTTCCTGCCGAGCCACAACTGGAGAAGAATATTTGGGTTTTAAATACTATTAACGATAAGTTTTAAAACTCTTAACAATCTAGCGCTCCGTACGTACGCCGATGGTACATGTATGCAGATTGCGTTCAGTGGTTGCCTGGGAAAGAGACCGGGGCCGGTGGGCCCGTGCCCTGCCCGCCCCGAGATATGCGCTGCCGCGTTCCTCGCGTGCACAGCGCGCGTGTGAGGACAGGCCGGCATGCGGCACGCACACCACCAGTGTCACCACATCCCGACGTCCACCACTATCGGGGCCTCAATTCCTTACAGCTCGCATTGGAAACCACAGGTCGTCAATAAGCGCATAATGCTGGAAAAAGCATCCGACTGTGTCACGTAGTCCCACATTAAACAACAACAAATTTAATAGCTGTAAGTTGCGAAATGTTTGATAAAATGTTCTAGAATGGTAAGATCAAAGTCGTGGGATAGTTCCTCGAATCACAATGAGCGTTTCCTTTAGCTCAACGAAGTAAAGCAAGCTGCTGCGACATTAAATTAACGGTGAGCCCTATTTCATTAGCTGGCCACGGCACCCCACAGGCAGAGAAAGAGCCCCAATAATGCACTACTAGATTCATTCCGGTTAGTTCCTACGTCCAAGAACTCCCTGGCTCACAAAATTCTGTAATTCTTGACAGCTGTTGCAGGCTACGCTCTTGATGTAATCGCGGACGACTACCGCATTGCTTGCAATGCGCGGTAGTGTCTCATATCCAAACAGTTCCAATACACGGTTATCACTATGAATCGATAAATTTTAAACGATATATACATGTTATTTCATATGCTACATTCTTGTAACCAACATTTAAATGCTGTCAATATCCAGCTGCTTTTAAGCGCCAGTCCCGAGAACACTGCTTCTCCGATATTAGGTATGAGTAAGATCTATGTTCAGTAAATCGATGGGCACATAACCTGGGACTTAAACAGAAGCCTAAGACGTCATGGCGTTCCTTATATCACACAGAAAGCTGAGCAAGAGTATTTTTGTGAAATAGTTTCTCTTACACGCCCTGACGATATACAATTAAGCTGTAAAAAAACAAGATGCTCGTGTAATCCTTGACCATCATTTAAAACAGCAAACTCTAGCAGCAGGCAGGAAATCAATCTCTCTCTCTCTCTCTCTCTCTCTCTCTCTCTCTCTCTCTCTCTCTCCCTCGCTCACTTATACGCAACTTGAAAATTCAGAAAATCACTTCCACTTCCTCCACCAAAAAACATATTGAGTCACGGCTGTAATCTCGAAGTCATTACTACTGTAATGCAGTTCAAAATGCCAAAAACAAGGGAAACTCCAGACGACATAGGCTAATCCACATTTATGTGTGGTTTTCCAGCTGTAGGACAAGAGGGTCCCTGCACCCGCATTCGCTCATCCGCCTTCTTTTCAAAACGAGTGTGTGTGTGTGTGTGTGTGTGTGTGTGTGTGTGTGTGTGTGTGTTTTCTTATGGTGGAGGCCTCGACCGTCATAGTTTGTGAGTTATCACGATCAAGTTATTTTTCATATGTAAACCTCAATTAATTAGGAAATAATCAACATACACCTGCTCCAAAAAGCACTCGATAAAATATCTATCAGTGTGATGAATGCCTTCCTGACTGGAAGAACACGTCTGGGAAATAAGATGAGTCAGTGTCTCATTTCTTCGGTCCAAAATCTGCTTCCGTACTGTAGAACAAGATCGAGAGCATATCCTTTTTTAATAAAATTTCGGCGACTAAAATAGGCAGATTCACGCATTAGAGCTGGCCATTCCGATCACATTACAATTATACCATTGTCAACACTTGGTGCTAGTGTGGTGAATGTTTTATCTAGCGTAGTAGGCTATGTACACAGTAAGACGCTGTAATAGCGCCTCAACAAAGAGAAGAGAGAGATTCGATGTTTAAATGTTTTACAGCAACGAATACGTAATACTGTACTGAAAAGCAGTCACAAGAAAAAACGTGTACAAACGATGGTGAAGATGCAGACTGATTTGTTTGTGATCAAAGATTCGATGAAAATACCACGAAATGCTGCCATGCAATTCTGTATGAAAGAAAACAAAACTTAAGTTAGGAATTGTTGAGCCGTCAATGGCAAACGAACATTCGAGGCAATCCTAACAGGCTACGCTAGCCGTGTAGTAAGTCAAAACGCAACGAGCTCCACAGTCAAGAAGTACACAGCAGTTTGTTCTTGTGAACATTCACTGAAGGTTTGACGGAAATTACACGATTTGAATTTTACGCCGTCTGCACATACTTACCGCCCATGCCATGGGCGATACTTCAGCAACAGTGTCCTGATGCTCAAAAATCCGTGGACAGTGAAGAGAATTCGTCCCTTCTTCCGCTAGTTTCGACTTTGAATCTTCTTTTCGTTTACCTTGACATTCAAATTCATTCTTCAATTGCCAATAATACTATTTACTGATCTTTACTGATCACCTGTGCTCATCTTCTTCCAATTCAGATTTAACCTTCTATACTGAAGGGCCAAAAATAATGGTATAGCGATGCGTATTCAAATACAGAGATATGTAAACAGAAAGAATACGGTGCTGCGGTCGGCAACGTCTATATAAGACGTGTGTGGCGTAGTTAGGTCGGACAATGCTGCTATAATGGCAGTTTATCGAGATCTTATTGAGTTGAACGTGGTGTTACAGTCGGCGCACGACCGATGGGACACAGCATCTCCAAGGTAGCGATAAGGTAGGGATTTTCCCTTACGACCATTTCATGAGTGTACCGTGAATATCAGGAGTCCGGTAAAACATCAAATCTCCGACACTGCTGCGGACGGTAAAAGATCCTGCAAGAACGGGACCGACGACGACTGAAGAGAATCGTTCAACAAGACAGAAGTTGCAATCCTTCCGCAAATTGCTTCAGATTTCAATGCTGAGCCGCCAACTAGAGTGAGCGTGCGAACCATTCAACGAAACATAATCTAAATGGGCTTTCGGAGCCGAAGGCCCACTCGTGAAACCTTGATGACTGCATGAACAAAGTTGTACGCCTCGCTCGGGCCTGTCAACACCGGCATTGTACTCTTTATGACTGGAAACATGTTGCCTGGTCGGCCGAGTCTCGTTTCATGTTGTATCGAGCGGAAGGGCATGTACGGGTATGGAGACAAGCTCGTGAGTCCATGGAACCTGAATGTCAACAGGGGACTGTTCAAGCTGGTGGAGGCTCTGTAATGGTGTGGGGCGTGAGACCCCTGACACGAGACACGTACGTTATCATCTTGTCTGATCACCTGCATCCATTCATGTCCAGTGTGCATCCCGACGGACTATGGCAATTCCAGAAGGACAGTGCGAGACCCCACAAGCCCAGAATTCCAACGGAGTGGCTCCAGGAATACTCTTCTGAGTTTAAACACTTCCCATGAACTCCCCAGGCATGAACACTATTGAACGTTATCTGGTTCAAATGGCTCTGAGCACTATGGGACTTAACAGCTGAGGTCATCAGTCCCCTAGAACTTAGAACTACTTAAACCTAACTAACCTAAGGACATCAAACATACCCATGCCCGAGGCAGGATTCGAACCTGCGACCGTAGCAGTCTCGCGGTTCCGGACTGAAGCGCCTAGAACCGCACGGCCACCGCGCGTTATCTGGGATACGTTGCAACTTGTTGTTCAGAAGAGATCTCCACCCCCTCGTACTCTTACGGATTTATGGACAGCTCTGCAGGATTCATGCCATCAATTCACTCCAGCACTACTTCAGACATTAGTCCAGTCCACGCCATGTCGTGTTGCACCACTTCTGAGTGCTCGCGGGGTCCTACTCCATATTAGGCAGGTGTACCAGTTTATTTGGCTCTCCAGTGTATACACTATGTAGAAGATACTTACGTGGAAAATATTGTACAACCAACCAAAATTTCTGTGATAGTTGTCCATACAGTCCCATACTTCAAATGAAACATTAACTTTTCTCCTTCATTTTGAAAACAAACTTATTAGTCGGCAAAATTTTCTTTTCTGTGAATGTCTGGCAAAGAAAATTTGACGAAGTATTTCAATGGTGCAATAGGTGTCTCATGTTACGGGGCTTACAAGATATTTAAACTCATGAATAAAAGTTGGTTCTACTCTAATATGAAAGCGCATATTACTACGAGATATTATCAGACCTTTGTCTTTTTCAATAATAACTTCCACACCATATTATCTCTCTGTATCAGCTAGTCTATAACATCCGCTGTCTCATCTGCAGTATTCATCTGACTTCTTGTTAAGCCTCCTACCTTAAAATTTCCAAATTATGCGTACGCCTCTTTCATCGAGTATTGTATATAATGAATAAACTTGGAGGCATGAAGTAATCTGTCTCCGTCTCCTCCAATTACAATACTACTGGTGTCTTCAACGACCCTCAGAAATAATTTTTCTTTTTAATCGACGAATGGGCTGCAAATTAGTCTTCGATCTCTGCAGTCTGCTTTTGTAATCTCCTGGTATGTGGCTCAGCTGCCAATGGCAAAAGGCTATTTGCAACACAAACACCACTCCTTATTTGTCTCTAAAATCCTTTTCAGTATCACTCTCTGAGACCAATAACGAGGCTTGTGCCTTTTCCGCCCTAAATCCTAACTGATATCGTCAAACGTTTAGAAACCGTGCTTGCAATAATCTTACTATTTATGAAATAAGACATATACTATGTAATTACCGCCTCTCTTTGTCGTCGTCATCTCTGCTAGTACAGTCATTGTTACACCTAACAAATCATTTGATTATATCCTCACTTTCACAGACTTTATTGTTAAATGTAGTCGATGCGTGTAATCTACTATGTCGTGGTTCACTCAACGGATCAGATGGTGTATCATCATCATCATCATCATCATCATCATCATCACCAGCCTTTGTCTTTCGCAATTTATTAAGAGTTCGTACAATTTCTAAATGTTTTGGTTTGTCAGTTATCACTTCTTTTCTCCCCCGCTCCTAATAAATATCCATGAAATGTTTTGGTTTGTCAGTTATCACTTCTTTTCTCTCCCGCTCCTAATAAATATCCATGAGATCAGTTCTTATGACTGTGCGGAAACCGAATATATATCTCGTAGAATTTTAATATTTCTTTTTCGTAAGTGACTAAGTCGTTCATTGCATGTCACCTATCTACCACAAGAATTTAACACTCAAGTTGTTAGGGTCCGCTTGTTCTTCCTTCTGTTTGCTTCAGAATCTCCTACGCCACATCTTTTCCGTGTAGCCTCAGGCGACTGTGTGTATGTTTGCCCGAAGTTCTTTCGTCGGTACCGCACACGGTTGAGCGATTACGATTTTTATTGAACGACTTCTGAGGAGCGGTCCAGAGCGTGAAGCGAAACTGGAGTCCGACTGGCCAAGTAACGGCTTTGATACGTCTCCAACTACCCTACTGCGCCGGTTTTGGGTCAGAAACGTCCTGAAAGGGGGCGGCGAAAGCCACGAACTTTGTAGACGCGACTTTGTCGCCAACTTGCCTGCTTTCTAGCCAGCTATTCAGCAGCAACCGACGGTCCTCCTAAGAAGCGAGCACAGCTCTCTATAACTAAGGATGTTCCAATGACAAAAATGCGTTAGTGTTCAACACTAGCGTTATTTTACTAAGCTGTAAAGACTATAAATCTACTGAGACATCAGTTAAAATATCGAAAGTTCACAAACTAAAGGAGGTGTTTTAATTACAGGCAACCTGAATCGGCCAAACTAAGCATGAGCATCTAGAATATCATGTATAACAGTATTCTCAACAAGCGCCATATGATAATTACCCTCGTCTTCGAAAATGATAATTCTATTGTCAACTACACTAAACCTTTTGCCTACTTGACACGACGAACCATCATCAGACCTTGACTACCCTGCAAAATACGGAATTTTAATCACATGGAAATTTTCAAGGATCACCTTGAACTATACGATACATTATCAGAGGCAGCATTCTCACAATCTGGACGAAGTTGGAAAGGGGTTCGGAACTGATGCATCGCTAAGTTTACGATTTCGTCCCGCAGATGCAACAGCGAACTGCAGCTATTATCCTGGTTCATGTTACACCTACTAAGGCAAAGGTAACTGACTTAATTGGTTTGTGAGCAACAGTGCATTTCAGAAACCAACCGTATAGGGCTGCTATACCTGCAACTCGTCTAACGGGGGTTTATTGTTGAGCAGTGAGGGCGCTGATCTCTGTTGATATAGACATGGGAAGCTTTTTCAGAAAAGCTAACTGCGAGAAAATGCAGTTTCAAAATATTGTTGACATTCTCTCTAATGACATCGTACATGCCATATATTAATGTAAGTATATATTAATATTAAAATCACTTGTATCAATGTATAACGAACCAACAAATGCTCTAGCTGAACACTAAGAATAACCCAATTTTCAGACTTAATTGTATAAAAAGCAGTCAAATGGAAACGAGACATATTGAAAAAATTAAGTAAGCCTTTTATTAGTTCAAAAGTAATCGCCATAACTTAACACATTTACTCTACTGTGAGACAAGACGATCCATGCCTCCATGGAAAAATGTTTGCAACTGCCTACTGAACTTCGATTGCACCCAGACGTGCAGCTCTTCATCCGAAGTAAATTTATGGCCACAAATGCCTTTCTCTCATATGTCCAAAAACACGGAAATCACACGGGGAGAGATGTGGAAGAGCTTACGGCTTCCTAGCATAGCTTCTCCAAACTCTTTCAACGACTTCTTCTTGTAACTCAAATTGCAGCCAGATTCTGTAAAGTTGATATTGTGGTATCTGCGACTTATCACTCACTCTGACTTGTAGCAGATAACGCAATTTCTTGCTCACATCTAGCTTGACTTTTGTGACGGACCATTAACTGCAGCCTATTCACCACACATGACTTTTTGCTGTAGGCATTTCCGTCACATGCAGTGAGAGCAGTTCAGCTGTTCATCACTGTGAATAGAACACAAAAATATCTTTAGAGTTCACTCGCCTTTTCGTTCGCCTGGCGAGCTCGAGAATCGTACGGTCCTACTGCAAACCAGTGGCACCTGCCATATGTTAAGATTCACCAAAGTCTGCCCCTTTGTCACCTTTATCTGCTTCTCATGGTTCAGCATTCCGTCTTTGATCTGGCTGTGGTCCTGTCTGTCTAGCTAGGATTCAATATATGTACTCAATGCCGTTTATCATTGTGTAACGGCAGTGAAGGCTGCCCTCGGTTTAATATTGTGTTTCGCTCAGTTCTTATATCAGTGTATTTCTCTGTTACTCCCTACTTTCTTTCATATTAGTGTTGTGATATTCTCAAACATTTCCCAGTATCCAAACAAATCAGGGACCTCATCCAAATGGGAACATTAGTGGTCTCTTACACGGTCAGATCTGGATAAGAAATAAATTTTGAATCTCGGTTGCCTGTTAATATTACCATGGCTGCAAACTGGTTAAGTACTTTTGTATTCTGGCCGCCTGGGATTGCACAAGCAGTAGGAGATGACTTTGTGAGCACCATGAACCATGGACCTTGCCGTTGGTGGGGAGGCTTGCGTGCCTCAGCGATACAGATGGCCGTACCGTAGGTGCAACCACAACGGAGGGGTATCTGTTGAGAGGCCAGACAAATGTGTGGTTCCTGAAGAGGGGCAGCAGCCTTTTCAGTAGTTGCAAAGGTAACAGTCTGGATGATTGACAGATCTGGCCTTGCAACATTAACCAAAACGGCCTTGCTGTGCTGGTACCGCGAACGGCTGAAAGCAAGGTGAAACTACGGCCGTAATTTCTCCCGAGGACATGCAGCTTTACTGTATGATTAAATGATGATGGCGTCCTCTTGGATAAAATATTCCGGAGGTAAAATAGTCCCCCATTCGGATCTCCGGGCAGGGACTACTCAGGAGGACGTCGTTATCAGGAGAAAGAAAACTGGCTTTCTACGGATCGGAGCGTCGAATGTCAGATCCCTTAATCGGGCAGGTAGGTTAGAAAATTTAAAAAGGGAAATGGATAGGTTTAAGTTAGATATAGTGGGAATTAGTGAAGTTCGGTGGCAGGAGGAAAAAGACTTCTGGTCAGGGGACTACAGGGTTATAAATACAAAATCAAATAGGGGTAATGCAGGAGTAGGTTTAATAATGAATAAAAAAATAGGAGTGCAGGTAAGCTACTACAAACAGCATAGTGAACGCATTATTGTGGCCACAATAGACACAAAGCTCACGCCTACTACAGTAGTACAAGTTTATATGCCAACTAGCTCTGCAGATGATTAAGAAATTGATGAAATGTATGATGAGATAAAAGAAATTATTCAGGTAGTGAAGGGAGACGAAAATTTAATAGTCATGGGTGACTGGAATTCGGTAGTAGGAAAAGGGAGAGGAGAAAACATAGTAGGTGATTATGGATTGGGGCTAAGAAATGAAAGAGGAAGCCGTCTGGTAGAATTTTGCACAGAGCATAACTTAATCATAGCTAACACTTGGTTCAAGAATCATAAAAGAAGGTTGTATACATGGAAGAATCCTGGAGATACTAAAAGGTATCAAATAGATTATATAAAGGTAAGGCAGAGATTTAGGAATCAGGTTTTAAATTGTAAGACATTTCCAGGGGCAGATGTGGACTCTGACCACAATCTATTGGTTATGAACTGTAGGTTAAAACTGAAGAAACTGCAAAAAGGTGGGAATTTAAAGACATGGGATCTGGATAAGCTGAAAGAACCAGAGGCTGTACAGAGTTTCAAGGAGAGCATAAGGGAACAATTGACAGGAATGGGGGAAAGAAACACAGCAGAAGAAGAATGGGTAGCTCTGATGGATGAAGTAGTGAAGGCAGCAGAGGATAAAGTAGTTAAAAAGACGAGGGCTGCTAGAAATCCTTGGGTAACAGAAGAAATATTGAATTTAATTGATGAAAGGAGAAAATATAAAAATGCAGTACATGAAGCAGGCCAAAAGGAATACAAACGTCTCAAAAATGAGATCGACAGGAAGTGCAAAATGGCTAAGCAGGGATGGCTAGAGGACAAATGTAAGGATGTAGAAGATTATCTCACTACGGGTAAGATAGATACTGCCTACATGAAAATTAAAGAGACCTTTTGAGAGAAGAGAACCACTTGTATGAATATCAAGGGCTCAAATGGCAACCCAGTTCTAAGCAAAGAAGGGAAGTCAGAAAGGTGGAAGGAGCATATAAAAGGTTTACACAAGGGCGATGTACTTGAGGACAATATTATGGAAATGGAAGAGGATGTAGATGAAGACAAAATGGGAGATACGATACTGCGTGAAGAGTTTGACAGAGCACTGAAAGACCTGAGTCGAAACAAGGCCCCCGGAGTAGACAACATTCCATTAGAACTACTGACGGCCTCGGGAGAGCCAGTCATGACAAAACTCCACAAGCTGGTGAGCAAGATGTATGAGACAGGCGAAATACCCTCAGACTTCAATAAGAATATAATAATTCCAATCCCAAAGAAAGCAGGTGTTGACATATGTGAAAATTACCGAACTGTCAGTTTAATAAGTCACAGCTGCAAAATACTATGTCGAATTCTTAACAGACGAATGGAAAAACTGGTAGATGCGGACCTCGGGGAGGATCAGTTTGGATTCCGTTGAAATGTTGGAACACGTGAGGCGATACTGACCTTACGACTTATCTTAGAAGAAAGATTAAGAAAAGGCAAACCTACGTTTCTAGCATTTGTAGACTTAGAGAAAGCTTTTGACAATGTTGACTGGAATACTCTCTTTCAAATTCTGAAGGTGGCAGGGGTAAAATACAGGGAGCGAAAGGCTATTTATAATTTGTACAGAAACCAGATGGCAGTCATAAGAGTCGAGGGGCATGAAAGGGAAGCAGTGGTTGGGAAAGGAGTGAGTCAGGGTTGCAGCCTCTCCCCGATGTTATTCAATCTGTATATTGAGCAAGCAGTAAAGGAAACAAAAGAAAAATTCGGAGTAGATATTAAAATTCATGGAGAAGAAGTAAAAACTTTGAGGTTCGCCGATGACATTGTAATTCTGTCAGAGACGGCAAAGGACTTGGAAGAGCAGTTGAACGGAATGGACAGTGTCTTGAAAGGAGGATATAAGATGAACATCAACAAAAGCAAAACGAGGATAATGGAATGCAGTCAAATTAAATCGAGTGATGCTGTGGGAATTGGATTAGGAAATGAGACACTTAAAGTAGTATAGGAGTTTTGCTATTTGGGAAGTAAAATAACTGAAGATGGTCGAAGTAGAGAGGATATAAAATGTAGACTGCCAATGGCAAGGAAAGCGTTTCTGAAGAAGAGAAAGTTGTTAACATCAAATATAGATTTTTGTATCAGAAAGTCGTTTCTGAAAGTATTTGTATGGAGTGTAGCTATGTATGGAAGTGAAACATGGACGATAACTAGTTTGGACAAGAAGAGAATAGAAGCTTTCGAAATGTGGTGCTACAGAAGAATGCTGAAGATAAGGTGGATATATCACGTAACTAATGAGGAGGTATTGAATAGGATTGGGGAGAAGAGAAGTTTGTGGCACAACTTGACTAGAAGAAGGGATCGGTTGGTAGGACGTTTTGAGGCATCAAGGGATCACAAATTTAGCATTGGAGGGCAGCGTGGAGGGTAAAAATCGTAGAGGGGGACCAAGAGATGAATACACTAAGCAGATTCAGAAGGATGTAGGTTGCAGTAGGTACTGGGAGATGAAGAAGCTTGCACAGGATAGAGTAGCATGGAGAGCTGCATCAAACCAGTCTCAGGACTGAAGACAACAACAACAACATGTATTTCACTTTAACTTTATTAATTTTTGATCATACATTCGCTGCTGCTTCTTCAAACCCTAGGATTCTTTGCTTTCGATTCCGTTTCCCATACCAAGTGCTATACAACATGAATAGGCAGTTGCATTCTAGTTTAAAAGAAAGTTGATATACGTAACCATTTGCGCAATTTTCAGTGAATGTAGAGTTACAGCTATCTGAATGTTGAATGTTATAGATTGAACAAACCTCACCACGAGAGCACAAAAAAATCCACTGAAGCAATTTATTTATGAAAAAAAAATACATGAATGATTTCTAACAATCTAAATTAAATTTTCAAAAGCTCAGCTTAAGACTTCAATACAATTTTCAGCCATTTTCGAAACTTTTTTCTGTGTGTTTCTTTCAAGTGAAGACCACATAGGCTACTGCCACGAGGACAGCACTATTCATAATGTGAACCATTTATTTCTCTCTTATGTTTGCTTTTTCTCTGTAGATGATGTGTTCCGTCTACCCACTCTAACAAAAACCTACCTGACTACAGCCCATCGACTTTTTTTTTTTGGCCAATGAATGTAACCAGTGTACTCATCTGTCAAAAAATGTCAGATATAGATTAAATATGCAATATGCATACTGACAGAATGTGCTTAACTGAAGGAACATCTTCCAATAAAGGCAACTCGCTTTGCAGTAAAATTCCTCAAATAACCACTGGAACATTACTTAAAATTCGTCTCCACAAAAATTTCCACTGCACCACCAATGTGAATTATGGATACTTTTGAAATTATTATGCATGACAATAGCTCCATTGATGAACAGAATTAATGGATTCTGTTAAAAGTTATAAGTAATTTGCTGACAAGCTTCATCACCTATATGAAAGTGCAAAACATACATATAATCAAGAGGATACCAGCCACTTCGAGCCACAGCAATGTAATACTTGTCATACTTATGTACAGGGAACACCAACACATGTGCTTGCTATGGGACAATGTCCTACTTGCTGAAGAATGGTTTCCACTTCAAGTACAATCTTTCCAACTAAATGTTTTAAATCAGAGCACAGACTAGCTTCTATTTGAAGTGTAGATTTACACAAGGAACAGCCACTTGATGAAGTTCACCAGTCAACCCAAGGACACACAATTTTTCACCTCCTAAATAAACATACTCAACAGAATATGCTGCCAAATGGTCTCCCACAAGAAAGAAAGTAATTCTAAAACTCTCAATAATTTCATCACAGGTAAGTCATCAAGCCTACACATGAATATTTGGTATGCTGCTGACATTGATCTGTTACACGAAGCTTTAGTTCTGAAACTGTGATGGTGAAATCCCCGAAGTCCCTTCAATGTCCCTAATGTTGTCACATTTTTATATAGCTTTGATCTAATGCTGCAAAATTACTGTGGTGAGTGCGGAAAGGACAGTAGCGAACTGTCAGCTTAAAGTAGGGTGTTCAGAAGACAATCTATAGTTTTCATAATCTTCTCAAATATCAGATTCATCTTGAACAGTCATCCTCAAGAATCAACTTAAATATTAGATACTGCCATGTAAACTTATTTGAGCACACTGAGGTGCACCAACGAACTATCCGGTTGTAGGCAATGATTCATTGTAATGTGGTAACAGACTATGCTTAACCAATTTGATACTGGCTGTCATGAGACAAACAGCTGAACAATGTTCTGAACAAAATCTACACATTACTGTAATGTTCTCTAAACTGTACCATCTAACAGTAACTTCACACCTAACACTGGAAGGAAAGTAGCTATGTACAAGGAGGAGACTGAGAATGTACAGCAAAATAAGTCATACAGTGAAAGGCTCTATATCTCTAGCTCAGAGTTAATTTCCAGAAACTGTTTCCTTCAACTAACACAGAAACAAAGAGGATGAACTGAAAATCTGTGAGCCTCGTGTAAGCTATTTCTTGCACTGATTTCAAAGTATTTTAAGCAAGAAACAATTCAATTTTCAGTAACATACTTCTATACATTTATGTAATGTTGAATAGAATTTTTAACCTATATTACAGATATTGTTAATAAATTACAGACGTCTGCGACGTAAAAAATGTTTTAAATTTAGTAAGTGACTTTATAGTGTTTTCAATGCAGATTTCAGGAAAAATAGTGAAAAAATTCCATCATGTACAGTTATTTCACAAACTGCTTGTCTAGTTTTAGTTTTTTTTTTTTTTTTTCGATATTTCAGCACTCTAGTGAGTTTGAATTTCGATTTTTAGGATCTCCATGAACTGTTATTTAGCCATTTTTATACTAGATATACGTAAAATAGAGAGTAATTAGGAGAAACCAGCAGTATTTTTACGTCAGTGCCTGTCTGTCGTGCTGCCCCTTCCCCCGCCATCACAAAGCAGTGAGCTTCTGCTATTGTCCTTCAGTTCACAGTACCTTTTCACTCTGTGCTGTTCATGTGTTGCTGTTACTAGTGCTTCAAACTAGTGACTTGTTTTATTATGTTTTGAAGTTGTTTTATGGACAACGGACAATGGCTACCAGAGGATGTATAAACTCACCAGATTGCTTTTGCTACATTCGTGGTAACTATACCATTAAAAAGCAACAAAGAAACATTTCCGATTTTGTTGATTTTTCGCCTATTTTGGTATATAGTTACTCAGTCAAGATAAGCCTTGGGCCCCACACAAAGTTTGTTCAGTGTGTGTTGAAGAACTGAGGCAATGGTTTCAACGTAAAAAGCAGTCCTTACATTTTGGAATACCAATGGTTTGGAGGGAGCACAAAAAATATAGTGAAGACTGCTATTTTTGTTCTTGCAACGTACGAGGTTTCAATTTTGGGGGAAAAAAAAGGGGATGATATTTCTTACCCTAGCGTTCAATCATCCATTCGCCCTGTTCCTCATGGTCTGGAAGTACCAATACCCTCTCCTTCAGATTCTTTGGATAATATAGATGATCACGGGCCACTGGCTCAGCATGGTGACAATGAAGAAGACAGATTGTTACAATCCTGGCACAACCAATCCCATTCCATTCTCACAATCTGAACTGAACGATTTAGTTAGAGACCTAAGCCTTTCAAAAGAATTGGCAAAGGTTTTAGGATCTAGATTTAAAGATAAACATGTTGGCTCCAGGTACATCCTTTTCTTGGTATCGATTGACGGAAAAGGAGTTTGTATCTTTCTTCTCTCAAGAAGGTGACCTGGTGTTTTGCAGTGATGTTCCTGGACTTATGGCATGTTTCAAAATAGAATATGCTCCTGATAAGTGGAGACTTTTTACGAATTCTTCAAAAAGAAGCCTTAAAGCAGCACTTCTACACAATGGCAATAAGTATATTTCGATACCAGTTGGACACTCGGTTCACTTAAAAGAATTCTACGAAAACCTTGAACTGGTTTTAAGCAAACTCTGCTATTAAGACCCCAAATGGACACTATGTGGTGATTTAAAAGTGATTTCAATGTTGCTTGGTCAACAAAGTGGCTATACAAAGTTCCCTTGCTTTCTCTGTGAATGGGACACTAGAGACAGAAACCAAAACTACATAAAAAAAAGATTGGCCCTTGAGAAAAACCTTACAGGTAGGGGTTAAAAATGTTGAGAGGAAAAGCCTTGTCGATCCCAAAAAGGTGTTACTTCCATCACTTCACATTAAGTTAGGGCTGATGAAACAATTTGTTCAGGCATTGCAAAGAGAAGTGGAGTGTTTCAGGTATCTTTGTGGACAGTTTCCTGGTTTATCAGAGGCAAAGCTAAAGGAAAGAATCTTTGTCGGACAAGACATTAGAAACTAACGACAATCCCAACTTTGTTGACAAAATGGAAACAAAACAAAAGGCAGCATGGACATTTTTTAAATCAGTTGTTACCGATTTCCTAAGTAACAAAAGAGATCCCAACTACAAGACAAATCATCGCAGACATGCTCGAGCTTAAAGAGAAATGGAAGTGTACTGGAAATGTAGTTTAGAACATGATTTATAAATAAAATAAAATTTTATAACGTTGGAAAAAGTAATAATTTGCTTAAATTTTGTTATTATACCAAAAAATACTCCCCTTTTTGTGAGAAAACCTGACATAATAGAAAAAAAATGGATTGCATTTTTGAAATCAGCACTGAAAAGTACATAAACGACAGTTATCAAATTTCAAACAACTTTCAAACAAATATTCTTCTTCTTCTTCTTCTTCTTCTTCTTATTATTATTATTATTATTATTATTATTATTATTATTATTATTATTATTATTATTATTATTATTATTATTATTATTATTATTATTATTATTTCTTTCTTATCTCAGACGTTATGTCTGGTCAAAAGTAGAAAGTAACTTGCACCTTGATCAAGCGTTACTTCCTTTCAACAGTATGGTAATGTTATATTGCATTTAGGAACTTTCGGGTAACTGAACATGTATCAATAATTACGGATTTCTGTAGTTGTATATATAAGTTTGGATGTAGCTGTATTGCATTGATGTACTGGTGGATATTGTGTGGTATGACTCCTGTAGTTGATAGTATAATTGGTATAATGTCAACTTTATCCTGATGCCACATATCCTTGACTTCCTCAGCCAGTTGGATGTATTTTTCTATTTTTTCTCCTGTTTTCTTTTGTATATTTGTTGTATTGGGTATGGATATTTTGATTAGTTGTGTTAATTTCTTCTTTTTACTGGTGAGTATGATGTCAGGTTTGTTATGTGGTGGTGTTTTATCTGTTATAATGGTTCTGTTCCAGTATAATTTGTATTCATCATTCTCCAGTACATTTTGTGGTGCATACTTGTATGTGGGGACGTGTTGTTTTATAAGTTTATGTTGTAAGGCAAGCTGTTGATGTATTATTTTTGCTACATTGTCATGTCTTTTGGGGTATTCTGTATTTGCTAGTATTGTACATCCGCTTGTGATGTGATCTACTGTTTCTATTTGTTGTTTGCAAAGTCTGCATTTATCTGTTGTGGTATTGGGATCTTTAATAATATGCTTGCTGTAGTATCTGGTGTTTATTGTTTGATCCTGTATTGCAATCATGAATCCTTCCGTCTCACTGTATATATTGCCTTTTCTTAGCCATGTGTTGGATGCGTCTTGATCGATGTGTGGCTGTGTTAGATGATACGGGTGCTTGCCATGTAGTGTTTTCTTTTTCCAATTTACTTTTTTCGTATCTGTTGATGTTATGTGATCTAAAGGGTTGTAGAAGTGGTTATGAAATTGCAGTGGTGTAGCCGATGTATTTATATGAGTGATTGCTTTGTGTACTTGACACTGTGTTGCATCTCAGAGTTTGACAAAGCTCCAGTCCCTTCCCTTCGGAGAGCATCTATTCAAACTTGAAATTTCAAACATTTTTCCTCTCTTCTGCTGCAGAAAGTGGTATTAGCTTTTTTTTGCTTTTTTTATTGATGTATTTAGCCACCCAGCATGGCTGTTTTCTTCAGAGATCACAAACAGTAGCTCTGCCTTGCAAAACTGAATGAATATTCAGCAAGCCATCATGGGTATTCAATTCTTCATTCACAGACAAATGAAGAATTACTACTGTGATCCTGTTGCGTGGCAAAGGGAGGAGGCATCCTTATCAGAATGGGGGGACGGATGCCGAGCGTTTGTACCACTGCCATGGTTATGTTATTCTGGGAATTGGTGTAGGAATCTGCACACCGCGAAATCTGTAGGGCTGTATGAGGAAGTGATGCAGGAAAGACTGACAACACTATTTCAGCACTGCTCTGCTAAGTTTCACATCCATCCTGACTGCAGAACAGCACCAAAGTTGCAGCCACAGCTACAAATCAGCAAAATACTTGTTAACAGCAGGAGACACACACACACAAAGATGATGTGACTTACCAAACAAAAGCGCTGGCAGGTCGATAGACACACAAACAAACACAAAAATACACACCAAATTCGAGCTTTCGCAACCGGCGGTTGCTTCGTCAGGAAAGAGGGAAGGAGAGGGAAAGATGAAAGGATGTGGGTTTTAAGGGAGTCTTGTGTCTGTGTATGTGCGGATGGACATGTGTGTGTGTGTGTGTGTGTGTGTGTGTGTGTGTGTGTGTGTGTGTGTGTGTGTGTGTGCGCGCGCGCGAGTGTATACCTATCCTTTTTTCCCCCTAAGGTAAGTCTTTCCGCTCCCGGGATTGGAATGACTCCCTTAAAACCCACATCCTTTCATCTTTCCCTCTCCTTCCCTCTTTCCTGACGAAGCAACCGCCGGTTGCGAAAGCTCAAATTTTGTGTGTATGTTTGCGTGTCTATCGACCTGCCAGCGCTTTTGTTTGGTAAGTCACATCATCTTTATATATATACAGCGATTGCTGGAGCCACAGTATTTCCCGTTGAGCTGAGTGCTGTTAAACCTGCTGCTAAGAAAAGTCACTGATAACACAGTTGACAATGGATTTTTTTTTCTTAAAGATAAAGGGCTTTTCTGGTGTATTTTTGGGTGCTGTTTTGAGGTAAAGTACTTAGAATGTTCAGTAACATGCTGTTTTGACAAGAATTAAAATTTTTGTGAGGTATGCAACACTAGCTATTTAATCATTCCAATAGTACCAGTATTCTTTTGTGAAGGTATGCAATGTAACCTGTTACAAAAAGTGTCTACTTTTGTCTATTATAACACAGCTACATATATATGTAACGTCTGCTTTACATATTGTTTTTTCTTCGGCAATGACCAATAAATCGAACTGTACCTGCTTTTGGCAATTTCAAGGCTTCGAGAGATTACATTGATTTGCCTGATCACTTATGATGCAAGTGCTGCAAACTTAGAGTGAAAAAGCAGCACCGAACAATCTCGGACTTTGTGAAAGCAGTTCTATTTTGCATTCTTTGGCATAAAGATGCGTAAAGGTGAGGGAGTATCCCTGCATCCAGAGCAAACGGGACAGTCCTCCAAAGACAAGCACTAGTAAAAAAGGGGGAGGGGGGGCACTTGGAGGGGGGAGAGGTAGCACTTTCAAATAAGTAGGCAAATAGGTTACCGTGGCTAAGACGAAAGAATGGGGTTTTTGTCAGCCCTCACCTTCAGAAACTTATGGCAGACAAAACATCTGAAAACAAAATGAATGAATTTAATGATCATCTTGAATGTTCTTTAACACATTCACTCTCATGAGGGTGCCAAGAACCTCAGGAGTGGGTTCCTCACAGGCCAATCAGGGTGCCGGCTCCCACAGCTTTTATGACATTTTCAATTGACTCTGAAACAGCCCAGCCTGGCAGTGAACTCAGATCAGTCTTTTCTGTGGTCTTTGGGGCCATGTCACAATAGTACTTGCAGTAGCCACTATATCGCAACACCATTTTGTTTTAGAACACTGTCTTATGTGTGATGTGGTTCTGACGTGTTGTTTTCATAGTTATTTTGTTAGATGGCTGCAGTGGTGCTGCTTCTTGAAACTTGACACGTGGTTTTAGTTCACTATATAGTTTTCCTCCATGTTTTGTGGTTCTAGTGAAATATTCTTGTGTTAACTGTACAGCAAAGTAATTGTAAGTGTTGGAATAAGCGACAGAAGACTATCTCAAGTAACTATTTGGCATCTTCCGAGTTATTCTTTAGTAAATCATCTGCTAAATACAAAATTTGATTTGACATGTTATTGCTTTGCTGTCTGCCATACAGCAAATGGTGCCTTCTAATTCTGAAAGTAGTGGGCCACAGAAGTAGTGTGGTGCAGATGCAAGCCAAGGCCCCTCTACTGGTAAACTGATATGGAAAGATATATCTGATTTCTTGATAGAAGATGAGCTATTAAAAATTCTCAATGCTGCTGCTGATGATGATGATGATGAGCACTTGTTATCAGACAATAAAAGTGATGAACTGGAAAAAGGTAATGAGCCATTCATTTATACAACCTCTCTCTCCTCAATTTCTAGAAGGAAGTGAAAATGAAAATTGGGCTGAAGTGGACTGCATCACACTGGGGAACATAAAATTCAAAAGTATGGAAACTTTTAAATATAATGACTCAAGTTGCCCCGAGAATCTGAAGGATCTGCAGCCTATGAATATCTTCAGGGTTTTCAATTGGGGATGATATTTCAGGGTTCACTGTCACTGTAACAAACAGAAATGCTGGTCGGTTCTTGGTTACTGCTCAGCTTTGTGGTAAAGCAGAGGCTACGGCTTGGAAGGAAACAAACGCTGATGAAATGCTCAAGTTCTCTGGCATGATTATGTACATGGGGCTAGTTCACTACCCATACATTACTGACTGCTGGACACAAGTATGCTCTACGGGGCAATCCAGTAGCTAGAGCTATGTCCCTTAATCAGTTTCAACTGCTGTTGATATTTGTTCATTTTGAGGAAAACACAACCACAGACAAAAATATTCAAAATCTGGAAACTCCTTGATATGATCCAGAGTACATTTTGCTCACAATATGAACTGGTAGAGATGCTAGCAGCAGACCAGTCAATGATGCCCCTTCATGGCCAACTTTTATTTTATAAATACATCCCCAGCAAAGTGCATAAATATGGAATCAAAGTTTTCAAACTGTGCGACCAACGTGGTTACACACTGAGGATGATTGCTTGCACAGGACAGCTGCACACTGTCAGTAAAAATCTTACAAAAAAAGTACTTCCGTAGTTCATGCAAATATATGTAAACAAGGGCTGCATCATTGTCAAAACAGAAAGCATTTGCGCAAGCTGTCACAAAGTCCCAAACAGGAACAAGAAAAGTCACTGGGAGTGAATATAATGGGATATTAGTAGCACAATGGTGCAACAAGAGAGATGTCATATATCTCACTTCTAAACACGGCATCAAAATACAAACCACTGGGAAGAAAAGCAAGAAAACTGGCAAGGAAATATTTAAGCTTACAGTAATTCTTTACTATAACGCTACAAAGCAAAGAATCAATGTTTCAGACCAGATGTCAAATTATTTTTCACTATTGAGGAAAACAATATGATGTTACCATAAATTGGCATTTGAAACTATGTTCAACATAGAAGTAGCCATAGCAAAGGTAACAACAATCTGTGATGTCACCACTTACTAAATTTGCACAGTTCACGCTTACAGTAGTTTGATCACTATTGTTCTTCAGAAAGTGAGTGTTGTGTTTGAAGTGAGTTTCCTCCTAAGTGCCAAGTGAAAGGAAGTATTTTCTATACTCGTGTTTTTCTTTCATTTAAAGGCAATCTGTCTTCTATTTTAGTATTTAATGAAGATTCAAATCAAATCAACGTTCCCATCTGCAGTTTTCATTATTTTTTTTTAAAAAAATCTTTGATATTGTTTTAGATGCATTACATCTAACAGGTATAAATCAAGGACAATACATGAATTGCTGTGAACTGTGGGATTAAGACAGCACAGTCATGATTACTTTATGAGCTCTCTGCTTTGAGCTCTTACATTCGACAACTTGGAATGAGAGACTACAAATTGACAAACTAGCACCTATTCAGGACTTCCATCCAGAATTTGTCAACAACTGTCTAGCTCACAACAATGTCAGCAAGTCTGCCAATACTGACAAGATGTTGCATCATTTCAGGGACACTGAGGACTTTTACATCTAACGACCCTGCAAAATATGGGATGAAAATTTATACGTTGTGTGACGCCAAAAAATTTTATACCCTGAACTTAGAAATTCACTGTGACAAGCAGATGCCAGCTTAATGACATTCTGCAAAGATTAGCAACACCAATAGAGAAAACGAACAGAAATCTTACAACTGACGATTACTGCAGTAGTTACCCTCTGGCTGAAAACCTTCATGGCTATGGATTGACTTTCTTGGAAAAAAGGGAGGAAATTCCTTAAGGGGAGAAAACAAAAGCATCAGAGAAGTCCAATCATATCTCTTCAATTTTTAATATAATTTTTGTATGGCCTCAACTAAAAAGAACAAAGCTGTGATTTTTTCATCGACAATGCACAGCACAAATATAACAGATGAAGAGACTAAAGTCAGGAGTGAATTTGGACTACAATGTTACCAAAGGAGAAAGAGATACTGTAGATCAGATGTGTTCATCCTACAGCGCTTCTAGAATTATGCAATGATGGCCACTTGAACTTTTCTACAAACATATAGATATTGTGATAAATGATCAACAATCCTGATAATAAAGAAAGAAGATGAAAATTTGCTAAACATCCTGATCTTGGCCTGATGGAAAAGCATTTAAATCAATGGGTGTTACTTCAACCACTTTCCAACAGTATTCATGCCTTTTTGACCAAGTGCAGGCACGAAGAAGAGCAGTCCAAAGATCCGGCAAAACCTGGAATTTGTTACAGATGTAGCAGGCATGAAAAACAACAGAACAAAAACAATATGCGTGAAATGCATTAAAAATGTTTCCAAGAAACACTGTGTCACAGACTCAAAATGTGTGCAATGTGAAAGTGAGCTGCAGATGGAAGCTAACGTATTCACTATCATAAATAGGAGAGGGGGTTTATGAGTGATCCATTTCACAATGTGTTCTCTTGTTTATTTCTTTTCACACGAGTCACTGCAATTAAGCAACACAATTAAAAAAAATCATGAAGGGAAGAAAGAATACTGGCAACTTATAAATTACGATGACAATAACACACAACAGCGAAGGCAAGAAATAAACAAAAGATTATTTTCATAGAGCCATGTAATGCTAGGTATTCTCCATTAATATGCAGCTAGCAGTTATATGAAAGTTATTTTTCCTAGGGTTAAAAATCTAATACTAAGTGCTATGTAAAAGCCACAAGGTGCCTAAAGATGGAAGTTTGAATGGCTCGCCCACTGAGGGTAAATGAATTTTTCAAATGTTTGTGTTTGCATGAATTTTCTGGATATTCTGCATTACTTTGTGAAAAATCTTATGTGGTAAAGGGAAACCCTTAGCATTTCTGAACTTAGTGAATCAAAGAGCATTAGAATCACCTACAATTATTCAGAAAAAAATTGTAATGTATAAATTTGTAGACCTATGTAATCAGTGCTAAAAATGTGTTAGAATTTGGTAATAAATTAAAAGCTTGTACTCAAGATTCCAAGGGGGAAAAGTGCAGAAGCATTGCATTTTAACAGAAACCTTCCAATGAATCTAAGTTATCCAATCACCTTCCCAAACAGTGATTTTATATGATTGTTCCATTTCACAATGGTTCTTACAAGGGGAACTCCCCATTGCACCCCCCTCAGATTTAGTGGTAAGAAGGTCCAGTGGACAGCCCATCAAAAACTGAACATAGATCAAGCATGAAAATAGGAAGGTGTACTGAATTGAGAAAAAAAGAAGCAAAATAGAAACAGTGAACAGTCCATAGACAGGAACTGCAATACAAAGCAGTCTGAAAGAGCAATGGCATTGTGGTTAAGTGATCAGTGTTGGACAGCCAAGCGAATGAGCCGTATTCGATCCCCCCCTTGTTCCATCACCCCCCCCCCCCTCCTCCCCCCCCCCCTCCACCAAATATTCCAATTTGTGTCTGTTGCAAGGTGTAATGTCCATTTGCAACATTGAAGTGTTAGGAAGGGACCTATAATCACAGTTGATTCTGCACAACTCCTCTATTAGCAGCTAAAAGGATGTGGCTTTCAAATGGGCACCACAAACATTTCATAACAAGGCAAGAAGTCAAACGAATCCTCCATTGGAAAACACGTCTGGTGAGTCATACAAGGCATTAGTGAATGTTCGTGTGTCAAATGGTAGGAATCTCTTGCCAACAGGTAATTTATAGTCAGACAATTGAGTGAGATATGCCTCCTTGTCTAAAATAGGTGTTCATATGAATGTGAATGTGATCACTTCCAAGTAAATGATGAAAAAACATTGTAGTTTGTCACATATGCAGCAACGAACAAACGAAGCAGTTTCACAAACATACAGTTTCTGTGTGTTCTGTTAAAACATATATTTTTAAAGTTTTGAAGTTGCGTTCCATGTAGGAAGTACTGACTCAAATTCTTTTGTTGTAATACACACACCTGTTTATTTGTAGTTTTCATTTCTGTGAGACATCTATGTTGTTTATATCCTGATCTCACTATTCACCACATTTACTTGCGATGGTACCATATTGTTACCACACAACTCATATTCTATAACCAATGTATAGTACTACAACTACCGTGACCACAGAAAGAGAACAAACATGTCAATGACTGGATGGACAGTTCATAATGTTGTGGAAAAAAAAAAAAATAAAAATAGATGGTATGTAAGAGTTTTTAACACAGTTTGTCTGCCTGACAGTCCATCACTGCAACCACTTAACCATGACTCTCCCTTTTCCTTGAATACTGAACTTGTTAAGCTTGGACCGTTCACTGTTTCAATTTTGCATTTTTTTCACAGTTCAGTAGACCTCCTTCCTGTTTTCAGGCTTTATCTGTGTTCCGTTTTTGATGGGTTATCCATTGGGCCATCTTACCACTAAAACTGAGGGGGGTATGATGGGCAGTTTCCCTCATAAGTATTATTCCTAAATAATTATACAATGTGGTGTGCTCAAGATGTCCACCACCAACTTTGCAATCAGATACTCAAGTAGAATACCACGAAAACAAAGTTCTTAAATACGCATACGAAAAATATCCATCAGTGCTTTTTCCATATGCTGCCAAAGTTAGCGTACTACTACTGGTGCTGATCTGTAACTTCACTCTGCTGATTACTAGAAGTACGCAGTACGTAGTGACCAGCAGGACCAAGCAGGATGCGAAAATGCTATACTCACATTCTAAGAAGACAATTTAGGGGAAGGTGGTTGAGATGGCGGGAGTAGCTGAATCAATACAAATCCAATGACCTTGACCAGTAACAACAGCTATCCAGTCGCTTAACCAGCAGACAACACTGTGTTTAGTGAGTCTACAAATATGAAAGATAAGCAGAATTAATGACCACTGGCATTTTTCTAACTGAGTTTTAAACGGTCTCATCTAATGACATGTTAAACTCAGCATGGTAGAGTTCAGAATGGTTGCAACAATGTCACTGTACACATTGTAATCTATGACAGGTAGCAACCAGACATATCTCAATACCACAACTATGACCAGCCACCTCACCAAATTTCTTCTTAAGAATGGCCACACAGAAATTTTCAGATGTATATAACATACACGATGGTTCATTATCTGGCCGGCAGTTTTAAAGCGAAGAAATTTTTCACCACCTTTCCAACCAAGGAGCTACATGAGGCACTTGTACTAACCTACTACAATAATAAAGACAGGAATTAACCATAATGTCACTCAACTTTAAACATGTCTGTGAGGCAGCAAACATACAAGAACATAACATGTATCAAACACCCAACTAGTTGCAACAAAATTTTGCTTTTACCAGGTATCAACATTGAACATTGTGTGTCATCAGAAAATTCATGAGTACCTAAAACGACTGTGAACAAACATTAACACAGAGAAAATGGAAGAATAATCAGTTTTTATTTCTAACTGCTTCATAAGAAGACTGTACTCGCATGAAGTAACTGACAAACAAAATTAAGAGCAATAATGCTCTCACAACAAACTACTTCATTAAGAAGTTAATATTAAAACTAAATAAAATTAAAGAATTCAAACTGACACAGCTGTTAACTAACAGTAAAACTGTGCACTGAGAGGAAAGGCTTTACACTCAATATTCTTGAAGAGCCAGAAATTTCCAAACACCTTTCTAGTTCTTAATGAACATTTATAATTACATAACAAAAATTTTAATGATATAAAGAAATTACTTAGAACTGTCAAGTTGTGCCCCTTTTTCCCCTCAGAGTGATCTATAAAATATCATTTCCCTCCTCTCACTTTTCATTTATTACACTGTGATCATTACAAACAAAAATTTAATTAATTATACCTAATATTTGATGTTGCACTGTCATATATAATTTTTCATTTTGCACAATACTGGCTATTGATATTTGAGCTAAACACTTATACGCTATAAATGTTTTTCAAAAACTAGGAAGCTAATTGTTACTAGACGGCGCAACTAGTTTTATGTGCACGTTGTGGCAACTTCACCATGTGTGTCTACATGCCTCTTAGTCTGAGGCCACCTCCACTGACAGTTCTCTCTCGCAGGCCTTAGCAGCACATATCGTGCTATTCCATGTACTGTTACCAGCTTTATGTCAGTTTTAATATCTACTACTTAATTCAGTATTTTGTTTGACAAGAGCACTGTTTCTATTAAATTCTGTCCTCAGTTACAACATGAGAGTACAGTCTTCTTATAATCTATTGCGAATACAATTAGTTTTCTTCTTTTTCCTTTATGTTAATGTTTATTTATAGTCTTTTTAAGTGGTCATGAATTTTCTGATGAAGAAACCCAGACAGTGTCAAAACCTGGTAAAATCAATTTTTTTTTGCAACCGGTTTGCTGTTTTAACTCATAAAATTATGTCAGTAGAGTGGTCAGTTGCAAATATTAGTATGTGGTGCTACTAAAAGATGACAGCGATATAAAAAAAATTACAAAGGAAGAATACAAGTTTATGCCTTTAATGGTAGCACATTTTCGAAATGTGTTGATGAAGCACACCATTTCTTAAAGTAGAGTTCAGTCTTGCATCTTATAATCAATTAGGTTTTCTTCACTCTTTTGTAGTGTGAGAATATCTTGAGATATTCCAAACAACAACCACCCTGGTAGCTTTATTCACTGGCAAGGCATTCATCACCTTACAGTGAACAAGGATTTGTTGATAAGATAACAGAGACTGTCAATCATTCATCTTCTGCGAGTGCTGTTATTACTATTTTTTTTACCCTTTTTGTTTATTTAGCCTGACTACTTGTATATGTTACACAATTACTTATGTTTTTGTCCTCTAACAATGTCTGCACGCTGCAAGTTCTTTGGAGCTGCATTTGTGAAGCATGTAATTAATAATTCCCAAAAAATCTACTGACGATTGGAAAATTAGGTTTTGCATTGTCAGTACCCATCACAAAATATTTACAAAATTTACATTACATTATAATTAAATTTAATCTTTTTACATTTGTCTGCATTTCAAAAATTAACTCATAACCAATCAACCATTGCAGTTGCTTTTATGTTACTATACTATACTTGTAGATCAAATTCTGAGATGTAAGTGGTGTGTGAAACAGAATGAGGACCATGTATACAACTGTGTTGGTTGAAACAGTCTCAGCAAAATATTCATTCTCCTGGAGGCACCAGCCCAACAATACTATGGGAGAATCTCTGTGAAGTTTGAAAGTAATGGGAAGCCTATGATAGGTTAGAGCTTTGAGCCAGTCCGTGTCGAGTGCTCTTACAGTGCAATTGGTTGCTTACTGCCATCGAAAGATAGAGATCTTGGTTTTACAAATGGTGTACCAAATTTTTTACTTGCTTCATATAGCCCTGTTTTTTTCAGCTATTAAATACATATGCAGCAGTTGACATAACAATTTACATGGACTTTGGCTATAAACATACTAATGCTACAAGCCTACACAAGAATATTAATAATATTTTACTCGTAAAATACAACAACAGCAAAAAGCGATGTTTAAGCTTCATTATTTATATGAACAAGGGTAAGAAAATATGAAAGTACTCACTGTTACTGAATTTTGTTTTGTAATCAAAATGAAGTCATGGTGCTCAAGGGCTTGTATGTAAATTTCTAAACTCCCAGCATTATGAATAGGCACTCCTCCATATATATTATTAGTCAAGAGTTAGACTCGCCAATATCCTCAGAGCTGTTGTCCAAATTAAATACTCCTCTGTACAAGGTAGGGAAAAACTTTTTGCAGGATGGTGCTTTGCATCACTCCAGGGAACATGCGTATATGACAGGTATCTGTGTTTGAGCTCTTGTTTGGCACAATGTTTGAAATTGCCACATATAATGAGTACAACATTAAACAGTATGTCCCAGAAAGGGGTTTACACTGTTTGAATTTTAATAATTGAGGAAGTAGTAACGATAACCTGATCCAATTGTGATTCTATGGTGCTCTGGAGACTAGTGTGTGTAAACATTCATTTGTTTTTTTCCCTTTTTTCCTGTTTATTTTCAGTGACCAGTACCTACATGTAAGTAACAAGATGGCTGAAAACTTGTCACTGGAGCAAAGAAAGTGGATTTTATACTGTTACTGGAATTGTGAAAACATGAAAGAAGAGCAGAAATGATAGCAGGCAGAGTTTGGTACTGCTACACCATAACAAGAACGTCACTGCGTGACAAATTTGGGACGGAAGGAAGTGTGTACGATCTGAATAAAGGATGAGACAGCAGGAAGTAGTCAGTAGTGGATGAATGGAAAAGGTATGGACACACAGGTATGAGCTTTCACAAGATCCCTACAGTAGTACATACAGCAAGATGCGTGTAAATCAGCTGGAAGCAAATCAAGTGTACACCACATTTTAAAGCAAACAAAGTAGAAATCCTACATTCCCAAGTTGATGCATGTGATGAATGAGGAATGTCCGGATAGGCACCTCAATTTTGTGAATGAATTTACATTGAAGAATAGATGACTGATGTCATCGTTTGGACTGATGAGGTGATGTTTAGATTGAATGACTTGTAGGGTCATTCTTTTTTGAAGGAACAGTGACAGGTGTAAGGCACCTTGCCATGTTGCAGGAATAAATTGTACCAACCGCGCACCAAAGGTACCGAGATTAATCCGCCCCCAAAAAAAGGACAGTGCAACATCAGATTACCATTGTGACATGCGAAAATTCCTGGATGAATCATTTGGTGAGTGGTGGATAAGCTGTAGACAAAGTGTTGAGTTTGCATCCAGATCTCCCATTCTAACACAGTTATAGATTTCTTTTCAACTCTGAAGGACATCATCTATGCTGGATGACAAGACAGGCGATTTTGACAGCCTGTGAATCCTTTCCAACAGCAACCATAAAATGTGTGTGATCTGTTTAGCAGCATTGCAGACACTGTGTGCAAAATCAAAGTTGTACAGATAGCCCGATTGTGAAGTAGTTGTATAATTTTCTGCCTTTCACCCATTCGGAAATAAATATCCCACATATTCCAGGAGCTTAACACCAAAAATAACAACATGCAAGAGGTCACATATAACTAAAATCTTGAAATGTTCAGTTAGTTATATTAATATAACTTGAACAGTCAACTGAAGACAGACTGGAGCTTTAAATGCAGCGACAAATTAATTGCAGTAATAAACAACATTCATCTTATGCACATCTGTGACTTTTCCATCGCTATAATAATTGGCCTTAGTCTTTGTCATGATGTACTCTTAACTTATGCAAATATTTCATCCTGTGTCTCCTGTTACAATTTTATGTTGACAAGAGCCTCTACCTGTATGCATTTACTAGTGAGCATTTATTTGGAAGTATCCAAAATATAATCTGGCTGCTATCTAAAGCCATGGTTTGGGATAGTTCTTGTTTTGTCAATTTTAGATATGACAAGAGCAGCTTGGCTTCAGATAATCTAATGTATCATCAAGGCCCACTCCTGAAGAAGAAGATATTTCTAGAAGTATCGAAACCTAGGTCAAGGACCAATAAACCTTTGTTTTGCAATTGGTTGGCTAATTTTTTTTAACCTCTTCAACCTAAAAGATATATCGTTGAACGTTACATTTTTCTTCTGATTGCTTAATCGAATGAGATTTGATATTTTCACTATTTACATATATTTAACACACATGTCAAGAGCTAGGTGCTATTTTCTGTGTTAGATGCTGTTCATCTGCACATCTTTATATTCTGTAACAATGTCATCTCACTGTATTGTTTGTAGAAGCCCTGGAAAAGCTTTAACTGGGGATGGGGACAGCAGTGGGGACCTGAGTCCTCTGACTGCTTGGATGTCACCCACCACGAATGTGTCTCCTGTGCCGATGCTTCATCTTGGTATAACATTTGCTCCCAACATTCTAAATTATTTGTTCAATGTATTCCAATCTGTGCCCTTCCCTACAGTTTTTACCCTCTGCGGCTCTGTCTGGTACCATAAAATTCCATGAAGACACATATCCTATCATCCTACACCTTCTTCTTGTCATGTTTTCTGTAATTCTTTCCCTTGCCAACTGTAGAGAATGTCCACATTTGTTATCTTATCAGTCCACCTAATTTTCAACATTCTTCCATGGTACCACATCTCAGGCATTCGATTCTCTTCGTTTCCAGTTTTCCCAAGATTCATGACACTCTTCTGTGCTATGCCATGCTCCAAACATACAACCACAGAATTCTCTCTCTCAAAATAAGGCTGCTGCTTGATATTAGTTTATTTCTTATGGTCAGGAATGCCCTCCTCACCTGTGCTATCATACATTTTATGTCCTCTCTGCTTTGTGTGTCTTGTTATTTTGTGTCCAAGGTAGCAGAATTCTTTCACCATGTCTACTTTGTGGCACCCAATTCTGTTGTTAAGTTTATTACTAATCTCAGTTCTATTACTCGTTCTTACAATATTACTTCACTTCACTGTTTTTCCAAAGTGTGTGCTCATTAGACTGTTCATTTTATTCAAGAGGTACTGCAATTCTGCCTCACTTTCACTTTTGATAGCAATGTCAGCAGGGAATTTCATCATAGTCTTTTCTGTTTTGAATCTTGTCACTGACATCCTGAACCTTTCTTGTACCTCCATTATTGCTTCTTTGACATTTAAGCTGAACAAGCACAGACTACAGCCCCGTCTTATACTCTCTGGAATCTGAAATCTTCATTCTTGGTCTTCCATTCTTATTTTTCCTTCTAGATTCTTGCACATACTGTGTATCACCCATCTTTCCCTATAGCTTATTCCTATTTTCCTCAGAGTTTCGTACATATGGCACAATTTTATACTGTCAAATACTTTTCTACACAGACAAATCCTATGGATGTGTCTTGTTTTTTCTTAAGGCTTTCTTCGAGAAATGCCTCTAGGACATCTTTACCTTTCTTAAAGTAGAACATAATGTCATATAACAGATCTTCCACTTTCTTTTCCATGCTCTGCATATTACTCATCAGCAACTTGAGTGCATGAGATGTTATGTTGACTGTGCAACAATTCTTGCATTTTTCCATTCTTTTTAGCTTTGGAATTGTGTGGATGACATTTGTTCTGCAAGTCTGAGGTGTGTCTCCAGAGGCATATATTAGAAAAAACCAACATTCACAGTCGTTTGATTGCCAAATCACCCAATTATTTTAGGAATCTCAAAGGGATGTTACGTATGCCTTCTGCATATATGAGTACAATCTCCCAACGAGATTAATTGAACTCTGACTCTTAATACTGGATCACTTATGTCTTCGATATCAACTCCAATTCCTTTTTCTATTAAATCTTCAGATATTTCCTCCCTGTCATAGAGGCTTTCAATGTACCTTTTTCACCTATGCACTCTCCCCCTACATTTAACAGTGGATTCCTCTTGCACTATTAATGCCTTTGCTTTTAATTTCACTGAAGGTCGTTTTGACTTTTGTATATGCTGAATTAGTCCTTCCAAAGACCATTTATTTCTGAAATTCATCAGTTTTTCCCACACCTGTTTCACCTTGAATTTTCTGTGATTCTTTCTTATTTTGTTTCTCAGTGACATGTCTCCTCCTTAACACTTCTGTATTTCATTCTTTTGTGGAGAAACTGACAATTTCTGCTCCTGAAGGTTTCTCCACAGTTACCTTCCTTGTACCTATATTTGTCTTGTCAATTTGTGTAATTGCCCATTTTAGAATTGTCTTCAACTGAAATGTCTCCTGTGCTATTCATTTTTGCAGAATCTTACAGTCTTAGAAAGCTTTAAATGCACCTCATCATTCCAAAGTACTTCAGTGTCTCTTCTCACACTGATTTTTTTTCCCCCTTGATGATTCTCCCAAACCTCAGCCTAGCCTTCATTATTACTAAATTGTGATCAGCATCTCTTATCTGCTCCCATGTACACCTTACAATCAAATATCTGATTTTCGAAATTCTGATACAAGCAGTTAGAAAAAGGCTGGTCTATCTATCTATCTATCTATCTATCTATCTATCTATCTATCTATCTATCTATCTCCTCCTTGTGATGTTGGCATGTGTATGTCAACTATTGTTGTTGGTTTCTCCTCTTACAAAGTTAAATTTGGCTTCTTTTACCAAAACACAGATTACACATCTTAAATTTACTATAAATAATTCCGCTGAAATTGTGACACAAACAACTGAGGACAAGCTGGGTCACCACCTTATGAAAATCTCACTGTCAGTATTAAAAAAATCAAATTTCTTTATGTATGTCGTAAAAAGCCCACACAATTTCTTTTTTCATCAGTTATAAATGGCCCTTAAAAATTATATTAATTCATTGAAAAGATCTGTTACTACTTCCATCTATATATATGAAAGGTTCATATATTAATCAAACAGCAAAATAGTCTCCTATTTGTGTGTTGCTATTTGCCAAATAATCATTTTGATATCTGGAACCACTTATGAAATTTGATGGATTTTATGAGTAGTTCTCTTTATTGTAGTGCACAGATGTGGGAATGCATGCTCTACATAAAATATATTATCTAGAGATTTGAGATAGATATAAAAAAACTTCAGAAGCCTACAAGAAAATTCACTATGTTAACTACATTTCATACACAGCAATATAGGAGCTCCTCCTCCTCCTGCACCTCATCTCATCACCATCACCTACAACAACTCGATAACTTTATGATATGATCTCTGAGTCAGTGTGCAAACATAGAATTCTTGCAGCTTCTTCCGTTTCTGCTGCCAATCAAATCCAGCTGTCTTTCTCAAGTCCTTGCCCCATCTGTCCGTACGTCTCCCCATCTGTCCAGTGGTCTTACCCTTGGTCTTTTGTGATACTTTGGGTTCCAACGTAGTACTTGTTTTGACTGTCTGCCATCTTGTCTTTAGGCGATATGATCAGCGCGCTGCCATTTCAAAATGTTCACGCTTTTCCATTATGTCAATGATCTTTGTTTTATGTCCAATACCAACTGCTTTCTTTCTTTAAGTAGGTTGCTATTAGTTTTGTAACAATGAAGTCATTTAATGTCCATGTCTCAAAGCCGTAAGTTATTACCGGCAGTATACATTAGCCAAAAACTGTTTTCTTCAGCTCAGTCAAAATCTTAAACTTCAAATCTGAAGAATATCTTCCATAAGCTCACCAGCCCAATTTAATAGAGCTAAATGTTTCTGGTTGTAGGTCGCTTTTCATATTTATAAGCTGAGTGAGATAGACATACTGTGATCCTTTGCAGTTGTGTACTATTTCCCTGCAGAGTCCAATCATCATCATCATCATCATCATGGTCTTGGTTTTATCATAGTTCACTTTCAGATCAACTTCAGGTCAGACTAACCTAAGTTTGCTAACCAGCATTTTATGTTTTTCTATATTATTTGCAAATAGAACAATCACCAGCAAACTTCAGTTTATTGAATCTCTTTCCCTGAACTTGGATTCCCTTTGACTTCCAGATCAATTTCAAAACTGCTTTTTCTGCTGAAAACAGTTTTGGGGATATAGCCACCTTGTTTTATGTCCTTCTCAATAGGAAATTCATTGGCTTCATTGGTGTGATCTCATGTGCAATAGATTTAAACTCTTCGAACTCCTCTTTCCTACTGCAAACTATTCTAATTTCAGGTGGTGGGTTAACTGGGAAGAATCACACTGAATATGACGATTAACTAAAGATAGGAAGTTCAGCATGAAGCCGACATATGAGGCTATAAATAATAAAAGAATAATTTTTTTTTATCCAATAGTTTCTGTAAAATTGTATGAGAACGAATATACAGCATCCAGCATTTGCACTACTCACTGTTGGTGTTGGTACTGATGCACTGACTGGCAGGTTAACCAGCATTCTATATGTGCGCCTGGAGATGCATGTAACAGTACTGGACAGCACAGCAAGTCAACACACTGACTAGATGCCTTCTTTGCATTACCACACAGAGGGATCATTGGTTTGTATGTCCAAGTGTGAGTTCTGCTTGTACAAAAAAAAAGAGGCATACACTCACTGCCAACAAGAGGGTGGTGGGCCTTATTCCCCTGCACCATTCCTTTCTTCTCAGACTGTTAATTTTTCATATGTTTGCAGTCTCAGTCAAGTCATGTTAAGCAGTGTTCACACTGCACATTGGATCGGTCGATGCTGGGCCAGACCAGAATAACAAACCCACTGTTTTGCATTTTAGTATTCACGCTGGTGGCTGGGCTGCATCAGATTGCCAGAGTGGGTAAGGTTGCAACAGCATCCACTCCAGATAGCAATGGCTCGCAAAGTCAGGCACTAGCAGGTCGGTATTGTGTTGTTTGTGACAAATTTTCACACACTGTCCTTGTCATCATGGATGTAGAACAACTTGTAAATGAATTAGGCTCAACCCACCTATCTGCTATCAGGGACTGGGTGAATACCACAACTGCAATGCAATTTCCAGATCACTGAATGAAGTGGCAAAGTCATGTCGTTCAGATTCAACAAATGAGATCCGGGATGACTTTGAATGTAATGTGGAGTTCCTTGTTATCATGATACAACCTGTTACAAAACAGTTCAGCTTCAACATTGCTTTCCTGCAGAACACAAAATATGAATGCAATCAAGTACATGATTAGCAATAGCCATGGATGTCTCCATTTCCTTTTTCAGTAGATTGTATGTATTCATCATTATATGAAATGCACATAACCAACTTTTCTTGCAGTGGAATGCACATTATTGTACAGATCATCTTTTTAGCCAAATATCTGCAGAGAAAAGATCTCTTGTCACATTCTCTACCAAATTGCAAGCTTTATTTCCCAAAACGACATGGTGATTCAGACCAAATTCCTTGCCACCTATAACTACATTTCTCTCTATTAAGGGTTGAAAAATCGTCAAAGCCAAGATCACAATTAAATTTTTACTCTGATTACAAGTTTAGAGATAGAAATGAGCCATCTTCAGATGATAAAAAATTCACACATAATTAAAATCTGGTAACATTCATAGAGAATGTATAGGTAACATAACTTTACATAATTCAAACCAGTCAAGTAAAACGAAAGTCATGTAAGAGGTGTATAGTTGCACGCACGCGCGCACGCTCGCACGCTCGCACGCACGCACGCACGCACGCACACACACACCAAAAAAGTTTCCAGATTCCCCAGTTAAAATCGCACCTTTCCCCTTCCACATGAAAATGCACTTCTTCTAAGGTGGAAAATACACTTTCCCATGATAACTGACAGTATACTTTCCCTTGAAGCTGGAAAAATATCAATCCTATGAGTGGTAAATGTTTTATACACCAGCGTGGAACTTCAGAGAACGAAAAAACGTGGAGGGGGGGGGGGGGGGGGGGGGGTTGGAAAGATCTGTTATGTGCAGCAACATTTACCCTGCATATTTTCATATTATGATCCACTGCATATTTTTGTATTTGTATTATGGAAGTATAGATTCAAAACACCACATCAGTTTCCGAAGCATTGAAATTGAGATTTAAATGTGCTTTTGTAAGCCAAATAATCTAACAACTGCAAAAGTAACACCTTTGCATAAGAAGTGTACAAAAAGTGATATTGCTAATTATAGACTAGTTTCAGTTTTGCCAGGCTTCAGGAAAATTATGGAAAAAATGTTCCTTAGAGGATTAACAGTTTTCTTAAATAACGAGAGGCCAGTCTGAAAAGTGGATCCAGTCGTACCTCAGTAATCATCAGCAGATTGTATTGTAAACTAACTAGGTTTACCACTGTCCTATCACATGTACAAAAAATGTACAAAACTGATTCTTGGACCAATAAATAAATAATTTCATACATGTCAGAAGATGAAAATGTGCACTAGAAATTCAGTGAACAGTTGAAACTAGCCAATAGTGTGGAATGAAACACTTCGTTTCAAATAACTTTACTGCCTCAAGGGAAAATATTAGGAAAAGCCACATTTATTTAGCACACTGACAAAAATAACTTCATTGTTCTGCAAGGCGACAGACTGCCAAAAACACGGAAATGAAATAAAATAAAAAAAAACTGAAACTAATACCATATGTCAGCCTTCCGTAATTATGGTAATGTATTGTAATTCACTTGATAGCTCCCAACCACAGACTCCCATTTTGTTTTCATTTGACATGATAAGTGTAAATGAAGAGGAAACAGAAAATTCACTACACATGAACACAGCTTACATAGAGGCTAACCCTCTCCCCACTACAACTCAGACAGCTATGCGCATGCGGGAATCTGGCAGCTTGGATACTCCAGAAAAAATTTTCCGGATAGCATCTGGCAGCTTGTTCCAATTGCTGATACAGCTAACAGCCACACTTCAAATAGCTGGAAGCGGAAGAAGGTACTGCCCATATGCAACTCAACTGCGCAAGAGCGTGAGCCCATGGGCAACTGCTCAAACGAACTAATGTAAACTGTTGTGACGTCACGCTCGTTGGCAGCAGTTTATTGTTACAAAGTATTCCATAGTCTTCTTCCTAAAGCCTTTGACACAGTTTGCTGTTTATCAGGTCTTATTAGTAGTTACAAAAATGTAACTGAAGACTGAAACAATCAAAAATTCCCTGAATTCTAAAAAATTCCCAAGTTTTTCCCGGTTTTCACCTGGATGAAAAAATTCTGAGTTTCTCCCGGATTTCCCAGTTGTCTCAAAGCTTAAACACCCTGTATAACTAAGGTGTTATACCATTAAAGCTTAATAACTGACACACTTTACTCCGTGTTCGTATTACCTCAGAGCAGGGATCATCATGAATACGTCATTACAACAAGGTATATGAGACTAAAATTGCAGTTAACAACCATTATAATGGTCAGGAAGCACAACTATTGAACTGTATGTCATGTAAATGTGTGGCCAGTATCGTGTCGTGTTATCTGTTAAAGTCTTGTTCGGTCAGTTTATCTTAAAACTGTACTGATGAATATAATTTTGTTATAAATACATTAACATCTTTAGTCATTTTACATTTTATTAGAATATTAAGAATTTACAAAAGTAAAATAGCTGACTGCTAATGCCACCAAGTGATGATCACCTCTAGTAGCTTATCAATCACATTGGCCGCCAGTCCCCTTTTCACTGCAGTGCTGGCCACACACATTGAAGACAATGTGCATTTCAAATGTTGCTTTTGTTGATCATTGTAACTGTCATCAACTGCAATGTTATTCTCATATACCACATTGTAACAACATACTCATAATGATCTCTGCTACAATATAATACAAATACTGATTATTTTATATTGTGGCAGTATCTAAGCTTTAAAGGCCTAATGCCTTAGTTCTATGACTTTTGTTCTACTTGATTGGCTACCAATGATTTAAAGTCATTTTGGTTATATGTTCTGTATGGATGTTGACAGTTAAAAAAAATTATGATAAATAAATTGACTCCAACACTGACAATGCCAACAAATCTGGTAAAAAACTTGTCATCAGCAACTGTTTGTAATGTAATATCATAATATTGCCTTAAATATAGAAAATGATGCAAGAATTTTTAAGACACTGATATGTATGTGCTTTCTATCTTTACATCATACACAGTTCGGAACCTGCACAATGCTGCCATTTTACTAATAATGTATTTAAATCAAGGAACAGTCAGCGTTGGTGATTTCCATATGGCCACCAAAACTTCTTTCACCAGCAATGATTCAATCAACACTCCTATTCAAAATGATGATGCAAGTGCACAATAAGATATCCTAGTACCCAGACAGTTCAGAAGGAAACTTGTTAAATTTGCTACTCTAACATAGTGAAGTGCAAGGTATTTTCAGTTTGGTTAGTATAATAGATATTTACTCAGCTCATTTATTTGCATATTACTACAGCAGTAGGTAGTTAAAGAGTCATATTTTCTAACACACTTTTATTGTTCTTTCAGTTATAACAGTGACATCGGACTAGAAACATCTTAGAGACAGTTACAAATACGAACTTGGAAGTTTTGGCAAGCAAAATCGATTGATCTAGGGAAAAGTCCAATGAAATGTGATTCTACTTGGCCTTAGCTTCACAGTACAAACTTCTTACAAGATATTTTAATTGTAACAATTATTTACACCTTATGTATTATCTTAGAAGATAGGTTAGTAAAAGCCAAATCTACATTTATAGCATTTTTAAACTTAGAGAGAGCTTTTGACAATGTTGACTGAAATGCTGTTTAAAATCTGAAGGTAGCTGGAGTAAAATAAAAGGAGTGCAAGATTATGTATAAGGAGCAGTCAAATTAAAACAAGACAGACAGAAAAAAGTAAACTGTTTATTATTTCAAAAGTAATCACTGTAAGTGTGAATATACTTATCCAATGGTGAGAAAGATGGACAATGCCTTCATGGAAAAATGTTAGCAGTTGCCTGCCGATCCCTGACTGCACCAAGGCACGCATCTCTTCATCCGAAGCAAATTGACGGCCATGAAAGCCTTTCTTCAGGGCTCCAAAAATGTGGAAATCACATTGAGACAGATCAGGAGGATGTGTAAGGGTTTCCCAGCAGAACTTCTGCAGCATACTCTAAACATCCTTGGCAACATGCAGGATGGATATTAACCTGCAACAGAATGCTGCCATCGTCAACACTCCTCGAAATTTGGACCTGATGGAGTGCTTCAATTTTTGCAGTGTCCACATTACTCCATTGCGGGTTAGTCGTGACACCATATTACAGAAAATAAACGAGCTGCAGGTTCTTGCAGTCAAAGAAAAAGGTCATCATGACTTTCCTGAAGATGTCGTGCCTTTAGGTTTGAATACACTGTTGAAGTTTCGCTGGAAAGCCCATACACATACTCCATACAATCTTGATCTCTACCCACATGATTTCCATATTTTTGGAGCCCTGAAGAAAACATGAGGTTTTGATTTGGCAAGATGGAACCATTCATCAACATTTGTGAATGTGATACCTCGAGCTGAAGCCAGATCTGTGTGTAGGATGGTATCATTAGATGGACACATAGTCCCTAACTTTCCATCAGACACTTTGATTGAAATGGTGCACGAATATTTATGAACCTCATTGTGCCTGTGCATTATATGATTTTACATCAAAAACACTTGAGGGTGTCAACTTTCAACAGCAAAACAATTCAGCACAGGGAAATGCTATCTTAATTTCCTGACCTGAAACCCACTGACACACACACACATACACACACACACACACACACACACACACACACACACACACACACACACACACAGAGAGAGAGAGAGAGAGAGAGAGAGAGAGAGAGAGAGAGAGAGAAATCAAAAACTGTTTAGGTTACTGAAAGAAAACAAAAGCAAAATATGACAAAGAAAAAAAAATTAAAATTCCCAGTTACACTGATACATGTATACATTTATAAACAGAGCTGCATTAGTACCATACAACGTGTTTAATAATTAGCTTTTCAATACTAAATTAAAAACAAGTTCAGTTATTATTAGTGACTCCTATGGCCTAGCTTATAGAGAAATGTCTTGCAAGGAGGGTTTAATATTAGAAATAAACACTGAAGAGTTCCCTAACGATGTTTTGCTGAGTTCTGTACTTTCAAAGCAGTCAATCCAGGAAATCTGGTTTTGCGAAACTAGGATGCTGAAAATGGTAATAGCACACAAAATGCTCATTCTCAGTGCAGAAAACTCATCAATCCACCCTGCCCAAAACTGAAAGAGCAATTTCATTCTAAACTGTCTTTTGATTTGTCGTTTGCCGTGAATTCTATGTAGACTACTATTTCAGTAAATGAGAGACATTCAGGATGATTGTCTGGAAGACAGAGCTACAGGGGGCCATCAACTGAGATTCTATCAACGTAGGAGGTTGGTTTATGAAATTGTAATAAATTTACTTACTCTCTTGTGCAGGGCATTGTGAAAGAAGTGTAAACATAAGATATTACTTAGGACCTGAAAGTATCGCAGACAGGAAAAGCAGTCGGACTTAATGGAGATAACCCAAAGAATTTCAGACAAATTTCCCTACTATGTACCAGCTACATATTATTCCAGAGAATATTACTTACTGTATTAACTCCTTACATCAAAGCCAACCTTCCTACATACCAAGTTGATTTTCGAACATGTACAAAGTTTTTGGGCTCGAGTACTGTTCCCCACAATCTACACTTAGAAAGGCTTCCAAAACACAATGGAAACTGGCCTGGTTCTTAAGGATCTCACATCAGCTTACAATACAATACAAATCAAGAGGCAACTGCTTAAGCTAATTACAGTCATCCAATGCTAACAGATTTACACTTTACACAAAAAAAATGTTAATAGATATAGAAACCAAGGTTTCACTTCATGGCATGAACATGGCTGCAAATAATGGCCTGCCACAGGGTTTGGCACCAGCACCCCATAAGATGGTACAATTGCTATGAGACTCCCCTAAATTGAATGTTTTTTGTGGCACTCCCTGGTGGAAATGTTATGGGCATTTCTTTCTCAGGGAAGCAACTGTAATTGGTATTTCTTGATTCACTAGAAATATGGCTCTTTCCTAATATAGAAGCAGCCAAATAACAGGACTTTATTTGGCAGTAAGATGATGTGTGCCTCAATGGCATAAATCAGTATGCAATTTGTTAAACGATGTTGTACACGAGTAATGGACTGACTGCAAGGGTACAGATGACAGAGCTTGTTTCAGATGGCCTCCACATTCACCCGATCTCACACATGCAATTTCTACTCTCGGGTGTCCACAAAGAATCACATGTTTGTGTCTCCACCACCAGCTGATCTACCAGACTTAAGAAACAGGAGGAGGAGGAGGAGGAGGAGGAGGAGGAGGAGGAGGATGATGATGATTGGGTTCAACATCCCAGCGACATCAAAGTCATTGAAATGAAATGATCCTATGGCATTGTTGGCCAAGAGGCCCCATGCGGGGGAGTTCAGCCACCATATTGCAAGTCCTTTTGAGTTGACGCAACTATGGCGACTTGTGGATCAATGATGATGAAAATGATGATGTACACACAGCACCCAGTCCCCTGCCAGGAATCACACCTGGGCCCCTGCGTGGTAGGTGGAAACGCTACCGCTCCGCTATGGAGGCAGACATCAAAGTCATTAGCGACGGAGCACACATGGGGAAGGAAATCAGCCATGTACTTCCAAAGGAACCATCCCAGCATTTGCCTGCAGCGATTTTAGGGAAATTATGGAAAACCTAAATCTGGATGGCTGGGCACGGGCTTGAAGTGTCGTCCTTCCAAATGTGAGTCCAGTGTGCTAAACATGGTGTCACCTCGCACCGTTAAGAAACAGGATTGAAGCAGTTGTTGCAACAGTTACTCCAGACACACTGATCAACATTCGGGAAGCACTCTTCTATCAATTCAATCTGTGCCCTGTGATGATGATGCTCACACTGAAGAACTATAGGAAAAGCAATTTGAATTTCTATTTCATTTTTAGTAGTAATTATAATTTTAAGTTCAATGTAATAAAAGCTACAAAGCCTTAAAATCCTATGTTCATTATGAAAGACAGTCTATAAATATGTGCTGAGATGGGACAGTTTCTCGAAATATCGTACTACAATTTTGTTACCTGCTGTTATGCTCATCTGACAATATGATGCTTTTAGTTTCTGTGTGGCTGCAGAGAGGTAATCAATATGTAAAACAAGTTGGACACTGATACAGAATATAACAGTGCCTTTTGAAATATTGGCATGAGGTTGCCCGGTAAAACAGAAAAATTCTTCAAAAACAAGTAACTATTAACAACTAAATGAGAAAAATTAGTAATGCTGCCACACATGCAAACGGAAGATACAGACTATGATATGTGTAACCTATGGCAAGGGCACCTACAGTAAGCGTACTGCTGATTTTGCCAGTTCGTCATGTGAATTTCCACAGTGGGCAAATATGAGGCTGCCCGGTAGCAGCCTGTTCAGCTGGTGCCATCCTGATCACCTCTGTCTGTGTACTCTGACCACAGCAACAGTTTATTGGGTGCACAGTGTTACGAATTATGAATGTGTGATTTTTTCACCACTGCTAGGCTTAAGGGAACTCTGACTATTAAACACCTGCTTGCCAACAAAGTATTGCTTGAACTTTATTCAGCTTAATCAGCAATCATCTCATACTAACTTCTATTGTGACTAACATGAATATTCTGCCAGTATTGTTTGGTTTATGGATTAACATACTATTTTCATTTGTTATTACAGAAGTACTTCTGTTCTATAAAAGTTGTTGGCTATAAGTGATTGAAAACATCTCCTCTATACTACACACAAATAAAACTGAAATGAGAATGAAATGTCAAACACAGCTAAAGGTAGTTGATGTGTACATCCATATATTCAAACTCTGTGATGGAATCTTATTGAATTCTGCTCCACCCCCACCCCCCTCCCCCCCATTACTCCAGCAGTGCACAAATTTCTTCTATTGGAGGCAGGAATTAGTGCTCATGTTTCGATCCGGCACACAATATGATTATGTCACCAGTGTTCCAGGCCAATGTTTTTCTGTACATTCAGTATTCCCACATGCAGATTTTTTCTATTCTAACTGTGGTATTACAAAATATTCTTTGTGTGTAGAACAACTTTGTACAAAATACTCTGGCACACGAATCCTCTAAATTGCAATCTACATGAGTAGAACACTGGCAAGTATAATGAGTCGGATGTTCCTTCCAATTGATTTGTAGAGATTAGCATGCAGTGTCGGTATTCTGTTAGTTGTGCAAAATTTCAACTGTTCTATATTAGAGTTTTCAGATCATATCTATAAGAAATCACGCATAAGCAGAGTAATTCTCACTTTAAAAAAATGCATACTGTCATCTTACCTCTTTCCCTTCTATCTTCTATTATGTGGTGCATTTGTGTCTGTAACATAAATAAGGTATCATGAGAATTACACTTACACCTAATGTAATAAATACAACATAATTTTTACATTTTAAAGACAGTAAAATGAAATGAAATTAGGCATTTATAAATTATTATTTTACGAAAAGCATGAATGTTTAAAACTGATTTTAAAGCACTACACAATAAAATGGCTCGAGTGCCACAATGATGAAGCCATTTACAGAAGCTCTCCATGGTTGAGTAGTGCACCACAGTGAAAATGAGCAGTTTCCTCGTCACACAAACAAAATGAGGCTGACCATGGAATATGCTGGACAAGTAAGCAGTCGTGGTGCCTGCTATTCTTCAAAAAAGTTTGCACATTCCTCAATTTATGGAGCCGGCTTAGTCCTGATGAAATATGGGTGTAGAGTTGCGTGAAGGAAGGGCAATACAGCCCAAAACTACCTAGCACTGTGTTTCCTGTTGCAATTGGTCTAAATACAGAGGATCGCAAGTGCATATTGTATACTATGGTGACACAAACCATCAATGAGTTTGAAATCCCACTCAACACTTCAAGGTGTCAGTATTGGCCACCATGGTGGCATGTAACAATAACTGTATTACTCATTTACAAGAAGTCATCTGCCGCATGGCATGCCAGGATGATGACTGGCTGTCCCCTACAGGGTGAGATGTTTGTGATTTCTGGTACACAGAAGCCAATAGTGTGGGATGTGTGTGTCACTAGTACAGCTTGCAGCAAACTGCGTCAAAACATTAAAACAGTGCCATTATGCACTGTAGTGCTCCGGCATGGGGCAAATACTGGGCACAGAAGTATAGCCCATTGCAGCCACATAGGCATCATTACCATTCTGTGACTAATGCTCATCATGTTGTAGGTGACCATTATCTAAAGAACTGATTACACACAGATAGATCCATTTCCCAGAGATCGATCATGTTGCTCTACTTCAATTCAGTAATATGCTGATACTGGAACCTTTGCCATTGTTGAGGAACAGCAGCATTATTTGTCATGATTCCACGCTGTTTTAAGGACCTTCATTTATGAGCATGCTGTAATACTGATCTCAGTCACAGAAAGGAGTTTTCTGATGCACCTAAGTGCATGTCAACTTGCTGCTATCTTAATAACTCATTGTTGGTACATCGTGCAACAAATCCATGAACTGGATATTCCTTGCACTGTTTCACCAAACGAAATAGCAAAACCAGAAGTAATCTATGCATGAAATGCTGTTATCTAAAATTATTGAAGCTGTTACTCACACTCTGAAGTCTACTATAAATACAATTCAATTAGACAGTTTTAGCAGGCACACTGGGAACTAAGTATGCAATCGCTATCTAGCACATCGGCCGCTGCAAGGGGAGAAGAGGTATGGGAGAAACAAGACCCATCTCCTCTTCGCAGGGCAGGCAGCACACTGGAAAAACATTACACTCACAATGCCTACGGCAATACTGTATTGCTGTGCCACACTGAACTGTTTCCTTGCCAAGATTGCCAATGGGCGGAAACAAATCATACTGGCCTAAGTAAACCACCTTTCACACATTCCTCTGCTCCCTCATAAATGTCAAGTTGTACTATGTACACAAAATGGTCAGGAAGTCTGAAAATCTTGTCTGATGATGTGTGGTAGGTTGTAATGAGAAATAAATCCAATTTGTTGCAGCGTTCCCAAGTAATTTAGTGCTGAAGTTAGTCAAATGGGCCATTACGAACAAAAATTTGAGTGGCCCGCCAGAAACTGTGTCAAACGCGTTATTCATTTGGTTTCTTAACAGCCAAACAATAGAGTGACATAAAAATTGGACCTTGGATAGCACTAAGGATCGAACCTGATCCAAAGGCTGAGCAGTCTTGTGTGCTATCATCTACACAATGAGAACAACTGACAATAACTGCACCTGGCGGATCACTTGAATTTGTGTGCACAGCAGCCTGATTGGCTAACTTCAACACTAAGTAACGTGTGAACGCTGCAATGTGCCCAATTTTTTTATGAACAATTATTCCTCAGCGCAATCTACCCTGCAACACTCTTAAAAGCTTTTCAAATTGTTTCTACCTGCCCTTTACAATGTATCACCGAAGAGTGATAAATCACGCACCATACTGTGACTGGTTTATCAAGATTTCAACATCTCTAGCTCAACTAAGAATGACTATGGCCTGGGTCGGAGTCCTGGTTCTCAAATACTGGACGAATATAAAAAAGCACTCTGTCTTCAGGCAATGAGTGGTCTACCGGCACCATCCGACCACCGTGTCATCCTCAGTGGAGGATGCGGATAGGAGGGGCGTGGGGTCAGCACACCACTCTTCCAGTCGTTATGATGGTATTCTTGACTGAATCCGCTACTATTCGATTGAGTAGCTCCTCAATTGGCATCACGAGGCTGAGTGCATTTTACGAATATAGTGCGGGTAATTTGTGTGCAGCTAGTCATGCTGACAGAACCCACATGCAGTTTCTAACTGTAATACTGCTCTTATTGTGTTAAACCATTAACATAAGATTGTACCTCTTAATGACTGTGCCACAACAAATTTAATTTCAGCCAATAATGAAACTAAACACCTGAAATCAAATTTTTGTTGCCCCTGGAGGAAGTCAGCTAAGCAACCGAAAATGTACACCAGTACCGGATTAGCCATTTGGGGGAGCTTCTGCGAAGTACTGAAAGAAAGACTCTCTGCAAAATCCACAGATGCATTTCTGTCTTCTTCTCTTTGGTGTATCAGCTTGATCTGAACAGGCACACTGAGCATATATGCTGATGACTAATTTGGGTTATATGAATGGGTGGTCAATCTACAAAATATTAACTGAGTCATAGATCTAATAAAAATTAGATTACAATGTTTTAAGAAATCGTTTTCATAAAAGAAATGGAACTGAAAATACCTATTACGTCACACACACACACACACACACACACACACACACACACACACTGCTTCTCATGGACAGAGTGAGAATAATTTCAAACAGGATTGTATGAAATAACGTTTTAAACAGGGCTTTCCTTAGAAAGGTTTCAGTACAAGAGTAAATGGCACTCTCGAGCAAGCTTTCAATCTAAATGCCAGTTCCAAGACATTAACACTCTGAAGACCAAGTCCCAGCATACCCTGACACACAACCCTGTGTGACAAAGACTGCACCCAAGTACTGTTTGGGCTGAAATGTTCTCAACTTACGAGCCATCTATCACTTGAAAACTGTACTCACATCACACGAGAACAATGTACGAAAGTCTTGCTACCCGTTCCTTGACTGGTGCTGCCTTTTGTTGTCGATTTCTATAATTATTTTGAAAACAAAATTAGCAAACATAATAACTGCTTTCGCGCATGGCTAAAGCAATACAACTGCACTGACATAGTTCTGCAAGTGTACCAGTTAGGTTTCGATTTTTGCTGTAATTCTGCTAAAAATATGTCACGTTTGTTGTGAAAAGGAAATTTTGGAAGCTTAAGACAATTGCTCAATACCTCACCTCACACTCTTCTTGGGAGGACTGGTTGGTTGGTTTAAAAGAGGGGGGTGGGGGCACCAAACTGCTAGGTCATCAGTCTCTTATTCCAATTAAAATAATTCCACAAGGATGGGAGTAAAATAATCAAGACATACAAAGCACAGCTGGATAAAAAGGCGAAAACGACAAGAATGACAGAAGGGCAACAAACACTAAAATGGACAAAATCAGACAAGAAAACCATAGAGAAATGTAAGAAACATGTAGAAGAGATCAAAACAAGAAAGCAGATTACCATGGCTGGCCGACCACAAGAATAAAAAGAAGCCAGCCACTCTGCAACACTTTAAAACCTCCACCCTAAAAGCACCAGGGTGGAGGACACAGAGGGACAAAAGGACATGTGCTAAAACATAGATCAAATGATAAAACCCCCCCTTCATGAATAACATGTAAAACTCAATCAGTTGAAGACGCATTGTCAGATAAAATTAGCGGCAATGAGTCCAGTAACTCAAGATTTTTGTTGCAGGGCAGTCAAATTGGGACAGTGCACCAGAATATGGGCCACTGTCAACCCAGTGCCATATTGACACGGAGGTGGGTCTTCACGGTGCAGAAGGTAGCCGTGGGACACCCAAGCATGGCCAATGTGGAGCTGGCAGAGAACCACGGAGTCCCTGCAAGAGGCCAGCATGGAGGACCTCCACACATTTATAGCCTCCTTAATGACACGCAGTTTGTTGTATGTACCATTATGCCATTCCATCTCCCAAAGCTGAAAAAAAAAAAACATGCAGCGTACGAGAGAACCGCCATGGTTGGGAAAAGGAGATAGTAATTCGGATGCACAGGAGAATTACAAATGTGTGCAACGTAACTGGCCAGTAGTTGTGCACAACTAGCCTTCAATGGAGGGACTCTGGCCTCCACCAGGTGGTCACCGAACTCGTTCTAAAAGTTCCCGTCACTAGGCCAACGCCACAACAGTGCAGTGGGTCCAGTAAACACAACGCTGAGGGCACCACAGAACCATACACCAGATTCCCATAGTCAAGGCGGGATTGAACAAGGGCTCTGTAGAGCTGCAGCAGAGTAGAGCAATCTGCACCACAGTTTGTGTTGCTCAAGCAGTGAAGGGCATTGAGGTGCTGCCAGCATTTCCACTCAGCTGACGACTTGGCGGCTCAAAAAATGTAGAACGCTTCACGATTTTGCATGTCATCCTAGCGCAGGGGCCATGCTCTTCTTGGGAGGATGACTGTACTGTCATTATATTAAAATTTGTAACCTATCACAAAACTAACATAAATATGAAAAAATAAATCTTGAAGCTTGGTCTTTTTTTTTGGTACGTATTACTCTCAAACATACATCAATTACATATGTGCCAGTAATGCTTTAAAAAATGTGTAAGTGGTCAACTTCCTTACATATAGCCCTGACAATGTCTCAAAGTCCTGCTGGTCAATTGTAAATGAAATAAGAAATAACACAACAAAAACTGAATATTAATAATGTAGAATTAACAGTAAATAATGATATTTCTGACCCATTCAAGTTAGCAATATTTTCAATAATTACTTTATACATACTGTCAAAAATGTCTGCACAATATAGAATAAACAACATACATTTGAGTCCACTAACAAAAAGAACTGCAGTACACTACTTGCAATAAGCAGCCTCAAAAAATACTCAAGATTGTATGAAATTTCTCAATATATATTGAAGAAACGCAAACATGAACTAGTGAAACCATTAGGTCAACTAATGAACTGTGTTCTCGAAGATGGTGTATTTCCTGAAAGCTGAATCTGGCTGCAGTCATAAAGCGAGAAGCCTTGATCTCAACACGTAGCAAAACTACTGAGACAATAATATTTAAGGAATCTTCAAACATTACAGCACTGCTGACATTTTAGGTGATGCCCAACACTGTTTCAGAAGAGGTCGAACTGGCATGTCAGCAACAGTAAAATTTGTCCATTCAGTACTTCAAACAAAGAAAATGTCCAAGCAGCAAGAGTACTCCCACATCTCTCAAAAGCTTGTGATAAAATACATCATGATATTCTATGTAATTATGAAAAAATACTGGACACTTTTTGGCGTTCCCCAGGGCCCCATTTTAGGTCCATTCTTATTCCCATGTTATGTAAATATTTTCCAAAGTTCTCAAGATAATAAGCATTTGATCATTATGATGCTGATGACACATCTGGTGTCTGTTGTGCAGACAATGAGCCCCACCCATTTGAAGAGATTGAAAACTTTACTGCAAAGACAGAGACCACTCTGAAGGAGCCAACTTAAAAACAAATATTATGCACTTTAAACCGAGTGGTCCAAACACTGCATTTGATGAAATTCTGTCTTACACTTGTTTGGAATGTAAATTTTTGAGCTTATATATTCACTTAATTCAATATTCTCACTGTTCATGCCACATATACGCTGAAAACCATTCTGCTAGTTAAAGAAGGTACTAAGTTTTTAAATAGGACCACATGAATTAACATTCCTCATATATGAAAAAATAAAAAAGATAAAATAAAAAAAAATACTTTTGCATGGTTAACAGAGAATTAATTGTAAGCAAAATGCCATATGTTAAAATAGCTGTTGTTTATAACTTTTTTACCAAATGCAATTAAGATGTTAACAAAAGCAACTCAAGCAGTGGCTTATGACCATGTAACTTGAATTTAACATGAATAATAGTAATTGTAGTATGTTGTAAAATATGTGATTTATAATTGTTAAAATTTCACACGTTTACATACAGCTGTGTAAAACATAAAATTACATGTTATGAGCAGTAATAATAACATAAATAAAACTTATTTGAACACTTACAATAAGAGTAGAACACTTACAATAAGAGTAGCAACTGCTTGCATAACTACACGTGATCATCTTATATATTTTTCTACATTTCAGAGACAGACACTGAGTGTGAAATAATAATCTCAAAACATGTATGTTACAAGAAAAATGATCACTTTTAAGTCTTTTCTCGTCACATCCAAAAACTTCGTATTTTCCATGCGAGCATAGAGAATTTATGAGCTCACTGGATTTGATTATGAAGGTGTCAAAGCTCACATAAATTTTGTTTATTGTCTATACTAGTTTCGATACTTCAGCTATTTTCTTCCTTACAGCCATGTTGGATCCCATGAGCAAGTTACATCAATGAAAAAACATACAGAATAGATGACACAACTTACAAATGAATAAATATAATTGCTGCCAAGCTTTGCTATGAATAAAAACCAATTACTAAGAAGAAAATGCAACAAAGCTAAGAAGATTATGATTAGAAGCATCTAGTCATCAAATTTAGGCAAATACACAACTTATAAATAAAATCTTACACTGGAAAATCAACAATGGAATATAACAATGTATCACAAGATTAGTTGCTACTCACCTTATACACCATGTGATCAAAAGTATCCAGACACCTGGCTGAAAATGACTTACAAGTGTGTGGTGCCCTCCATTGGTAATGCTGGAATTCAATATGGTGTTGGCGCACCCTTAACCTTGATGACACATTTCACTCTTGCAGGCACACATTCAATCAGGTGCTGGAAGGTTTCTTGGGGAATGGGAGTCCGTTCTTCAAGGAGTGCTACACTGAGGAGAGGTATCAATGTCTGTTGGTGTGGCCTGGCACAAAGTCGGTGTTCCAAAAAATCCCACATGTGTTCTGTAGGATTCAGGTCAGGCCTCTGTGCAGGCTAGTCAATTACATGGATGTTATTGTCACGTAACCACTGCACCACAGGCCGTACATTTTGAACATGTGTTCTATTATGTTGAAAGGTGCAATCACCATCCCCAAATCACTCTTCAACAGTGGGAAGCAAGAAGGTGCTTAAAACATCAATGTATGCCTGTGCTGTGATAGTGCCACACAAAACAACAAGGGGTACAAGCCCCTCCATGAAAAACACAACCAAACCAAAACACCACGCCGCCAGATGACATTCACCAGGCATTCGCCTAACCCACACCCTGTCATCGGATCGCCACAATGAGTACCGTGATTCGTCACTCCACACATATTTGTTCCACTGTTCAATCATCCAATGTTTATGCTAATTGCACCAAGCGAGGCGTCATTTGGCATTTACCGGCGTGATGTGTGGCTCATGAGTAGTCACTCAACCATAAAATCCAAGTTTTCTCACCTCCCACCCACCTGTCATAGTACTTGCAGGGGATCCTGACGCAGTTTAGAATGCCTGTGTGACTGTCTGGATAGATGCCTATTACACATTACGGTCCTCTTCAACTGTCGGCGTTGTCTGTCAGTCAACAGACGACGTCGGCCTTTATGCTTTTGTGCTGTATGTGTCCCTTCATGTTTCCACTTCATTATCGCATCAGAAACTGTGGACCTAGGGATGTTTAGGAGTATAAAAATCTTGCCAACAGATGTACGACACGAATGACACCCAATCAGTTGACCATGTTCAAAATCTGAGTTCCAAAGAGCATCCCATTCTTCTCTATCACAATGTCTGAAGACTACAGAGGCCACTGATATGGAGTACCTAGCAGCAGGAGGCAGCACAATGCACCTAATACAAAAAACATATTTTTGGATGTGGCCAGATACTTTTGATCACACAGTGTAGCAGAGATGCTGCATCACAGATAGGCACAACAAAAGCACTGTTGGGAAGTGAGCTTTCAGCTGAGAAACCCTACATTGGACAGAGAGAGAGAGAGAGAGAGAGAGAGAGAGAGAGAGAGACTAGCCCTCAGCAAACTGATTGTGGAGTGTGTGTGTGTGTGTGTGTGTGTGTGTGTGTGTGTGTTGGCCTATAGCCCACTTTCTAATGGTCTTTTTGTTGTGCTTATCTGCAACTCAGTATGTCCGTTGTGTAGGGAATAGCAACTATCCTTTCCATAATATAGATAAATAGTACATTGTGTTATATGTCCACATGCAATTATCTGTTAGGAAAGATCACTTTTACTTAATAGCAGTGCTTGTATCCACCAACTGAATAAACCATAGTAGAAGCTATAATTCAAATCAACTGTTCTTTATATGTATGGAATCTTAAATTGCGGTATATAGAAGTAAGTATAAGGTAACAGAACATGCAACTAATATAACTAATGAAACTTCAGATATTTGGCACACACTTTAGTATATTCATTAAAATGAAAAAAAAAAAAGTAAGACGAAACAGGTTAGCTGCTCATTTGCTGTGCAATTATGGAAAAATACCTTCAGGTTCTTCCTGTTATTACTATAAGAAGTAACTTAATTTACATTTGCTTCTCCACCAGAAAATTTTGGAAATTTAATAAACTTTATTTAAATAAAAATTGTGAGAGAGATCAAGATGTGCTGCTCATTCCCACATACACCTAGCCTTCTTTTCAGGACAATTTTAGGGGCATGATAGACTATGGATGGTTGTGCTTCCACAACACAATTCAATTTGCAAATTGTTTGTTTTACATAGTTGTTTATGTTGAGCATAACCCCCACCATTGTCATGAATTTTGGTTTAACTCTCACACGCACACACACTGTACATTAAGTGCATGTAATTTAATTACCTTATAAATTGCACAGTTAAATGTATTTTTTTTAAAAAAAGCCAGTAGCATTTTAACCACTTTTCTTTTTTCACGTCTAGCCTTCAGCAATTACAGAGCTCTAAAGCACAATGTTGTCACTGAACACAATTTTTAAAATATTTCTTAATGAATAGAACAGTAATAAGTTGATAAAGTCATAGAAGTCTTGAATCACAAATAGTATCACATCTTTTATATATTCATTTTCATAGAGAAAATGATATTAAGAAAATATGAAAGAATGAGGAGAGGAAGATGTTCTCTCCATCCATGAATCTTCTCTATGACATTCTGCACAATTTTCACAGACATATAAATAAATTTATTAGAATACTTAAATTAAGAATTCCTCCCCCCCCCCCTCTCTCTCACACACTCACACTCACACTCACACTCACAAACACACACACAAACACACACAAACTTGTTTAAGTGAATTTATACATTCAATAATAAGACATCAAATAGCAAATACTGAGTAATCAAACTGCAAATTATCAAATATAACCTTAGACTATCAAAGAAGTACTACTACTTTGTCTTTTGGTTGCTTACATAATTTTTCTTACACCACATGCAAGCAGACCACTCTAACAAGATTATTCTACAATCTAATTATGTGCCTAAATCTTATTACAGAAAGGCACTGCCTGCACTGTCATTTGTGCCAGTCCCTCTCAGTAAAGGTAACACAACAGACAATCAGGTATATGAAAACATTACTAACAAAAACTGTCTTATTTTTCCTTTATCATGCACGTTCTTGCTTAAAATTTGAAGTTTACTATGCAATGATACAAACATTTGGGATGTGCAGGGTTTTTATTACAAAAGCTTCTGTCACTAAACCGTCAAAAATTGTGTACCTATTTTATCAAATGTGTCATTACTCTCATAAACTGCCTACTATTTAATGTCTATGTAGACTATTAGTTTAGAAAACTATTGATAATGCTTCCACTAAATAACTGTGTAGCTTATTTTATAAACCAAAATGTCTTTATTGGGGGATGTAAAACAACGTGCATCCCTAATCTACAGCATGTAAGTACCACACTCACCCTAGACACTTTCGCAGACCAGAAACAATTCTAGTATTCAGAAGGTTGATAGTTTTGATTCGTAAGGGAAAAATGGCCGCAATGATAGCTTTGTTGGTTCCATAGGTGATCTGTAAGGCCCGGATTTTAACTACCTAAAAAACAGTGAAATATGTAAGCATTTATGACCTAAAAATTACGTAATTTTTTATTCATTATACAGTAATACAAAATTCACTTCCCACAATATTGTAAGTATAGTTCTTTCTTTCTGTAGGGTTTGTGGCTAATTTACACCAATTTTTTGAATGTCTGAATGTTTTATTTTCTAAACACAAATTACAGTGAAAAGATCATCTATCAAAACAGTAAAACAATGTTTTTGTTTCTACATCGTACTTAAAGCATTTCACACCATTTAATACCGTATGTCAATCTTCAGTATCTGCAAAGTTGCACTGGATCACAAGGTGCATTTTCAGGTTTTCCATTGCCAAAGATCTATGGTTTTCGCTAAGGATAGTTTTGTACCTGAAAAAGCTCCTCTCCACTTCACAAGACGTCACGGGAGCATATTTGAAGGCAGCCAGGTCACTGGAGTTCAGCTTTGTTTCAGTACCTTTAAAATGTTGCGGCATTCCCTGAAAGACTGTCACTAATTTTGCACAGTGTAGAATATCCAGGATTCCGTTGGAGAACACTTTGCAATTTGGTTTTCACTTTGTCAGCCACATGGCCACGAGCTCGACTCAACTAACTCTGTACATGTTGCACAATACTCAGGGTCTCACATTGCTGAGTGTCAACAGCTTCCAGTTGATTGATGGGTTTTGATATCACTGAAAAATTGGTGTTGATGTATGCCAAGTTTCGAGACAATCCATCTGTAAAAACTTCTTGCACAATTTTGATAGCACTTCAGTCGTCGCTATCAAGCTCACAGAAGATTGCCTTTATTTGGGTGTAGTTGGTGCAGTAATACTCAGCAGCATTAAGCCAAGAACCCCATCATGTAAGAACAGGTTTAGGTGGGAGGGGCATTGAAGGTGCTTGTTCCTTGAATTTCTGCACATGTAGCAGAGCCTTCACATAGATTTTTCTTGTCCACGTCAGGGTAATTTGATCGCACCTCTTCAGCAATTCTGTGCAACGCATGTGCAAGACAAATGGTGTACACCATACTGGGGTAGAGAATCTGAAGCTCTTTGGGTGCTTTAGCCACATATGAAGCACCTTCTGTTACAAGCAGCAAAACGTTATCTCTATTCACACCATCAGGCCACAGTAGCTTCAGAGAGTTCTCAAACAAAACAGCAATCATCGAATTGTTTATTCTATCACGAGCTTCACACATTAGTAGGAACATATCTCCAGGGCCATCGACTTTTAGAACAACAACATTTGCAATATATCTACCACTAATATCCGTAGTTTCATCTATCGACAGCCAGATCTTTTGTTCAGCAATAGTAATTCATATTTTGTTGAGCACATCACTGTAGCATACGGATAAAAAGTTCTTTCGCAGTGTAGATTCATCTGGAACTGGATGCATTGTGTACTTCTCCAAGAACCGTCTGAAGCGTGGATTCTTCAGCTTTCCCAATGAGATGTTGCAGGACACCATCATCTCACACAAATCCTTGCAGAATGATTGCACGGTTGACAATTGACCTGTCTGTTCAAATAACAGTGTTTGCCTGCTGTTATTTTCAGCACTTCGTTTCACACAGCTGCTGTGTTTAGTGGTATTACAGTGTTGTTTGCACATTTAAAGTGCTTTTCTGCACTAACATTAACTTCACACAGTTTACAAAATAATATTTTCCCATCAGTACTAAAGAACTTCTCTCCAAATTCTAGAACATATCCTCTCAATTTCACGCTGTTGGAGCACTTTCCTTTAGGCATGTTGAACAAGGCAAAGGCCGTATTCAAACTGGTTACTGGGAGCACCTGTGCGACTGCGAGGATTATTACGACAGAAGCCACCTTTGTTGGCTCAGAGTGAATTGTCAACTCTGTGCAACAATGTTTTATGTTCGCGAAACAACTGTTGTGGTACACCAATTTTCTGTTACAGTCCTGAGAAATTAAGCTGTGTACTAATTTATCTGTTTATCTTTCATAATAGCACATTAAATATTGTCTCATGAGCAACATATTCATTTTCTTATTTGTGGGTCCCGTAAGATAGGAGAAAAACAGTATATAAATTTTTGGCAAAAGTCGATGGAAATATCACCTATTGTACTTAAAGTTCGCCCCAATATGACATATTTCTAAAGTTTGTTGAAATATGGCTTTATATGCACAATCAAAATAATTTTTTGACACTAAAATGCCTAGATTTGTGTATAAATTAATGTAAATTTCACCCTATATAGTTCTGAAAAAAATTGACTTGTCATTAAAATCCGGGCCCAAGTGATCTGTTAGAAATGTAATAACTGTGACTGAAGAAAAATGCAAACACTGGTTTGGGTGAATATTCAAATGCATAACAGATATCATTCCACAAAGAAACCTGGATTGCTTATGCCATTGAGCAGCTAACACATTCGGATCTGGAGATCAATGGTGATCTGGGTAGTGTCTTTTTTGAAGTGTGTTGGGTATATCACACAGGACAATTAATATGCATGTACCCAAAGAGGTCCAGCGTAGGCTGTAATTGTCGTATGGCAGTGAAATTTTGTGGATATTCTAATGCTTTTAATGCGGAAGCGATTTATGCTGGAGAAAAAATTAGTTACAGTTTTGGCCACCAGGTGCAAATCTGGCGTTGTGAATGCAAGAAAGTTGTATAGAAGCATTTCCATGAGTCACGGATTAGGAACAGGACATGGGCAAAAAATCTTAGACACGTGAAAAAAGCATTATGATGATAAAATCAACAACTTCTACTTACATAACTTGTTCAGTGAAAGCACTGGAAACATCAATGAAAAAGTGCCAGATTTACACCTGGTGGCCAAAACTGGAAGTAATTTTTTCCAGCATAAATTTGTTCCACATTAATGAATTAGCATATCCACCCAGTTTCACTGTTATATGATAATTACAGCTCATACTGGACCTCTGTGAGTAGCTGCACTTCACTTATAACCACCCAGTAATTCAATCTTCTGGATTTCTGTGACAAAACTTCTCACAGAATATTCAAATTCAGCTGTTTCCAGAAAATCTGTCATTTTACTTATGGAGATCATTTTGTGATATAGACAAACACACAGCACACACTGTCTTTTTAGTAACAGCATCACAATTTATACAGTAAACTTTCCCCTTCTAAATACTTTTACCTGGATTAACACGTTTATTCAAAATTGTTGGAATCCCACATTTTGCATTCATTTTTAGTTTAGTTTAAATCTGATGTGTTAATTAAATTTTTTCTTTCTGACTACTCAGCTTGAAATTCCCTTTATTACTTTATGCATGTGCATTGGGTACATTATTGTACACTGACAAGTTCTTAAAAAAAAAACACCTACAAAAATTTAGGTAGAAGGTTGCATACATAGCAGAAAGAACAAAAAATGGAAATATCTAAACAGAAAAATGTGGTGCATGAAGGGCTGTGTGTTCTTTCTCATTTATTCTTCTGCATACATAATCAGTATCTTTTTTGTAACTTATGAACGGACTAGAAAATCGATTTAAGCAATTTGCCATAAAGATACCAGTTTCCATAAACCTACTTAAATGATGTGACCAACTCACTTCAAAAACTTTGAGACAGGGTGATAATTATTAGTTATTGTCCCTCCATTCTCTGTAATTACATTTAGCAGCTTTTTGTGTGTGCTGGAACAGTAATGACATGAAGTGAAACATTCATGTAATTATTCCACCCACCATGAGTTGTCCACTGGACTTCATACACAGTATTTGGAAACACATGATGAGCATTGTTTATTACACATAAAAGGCCATGAAATTATGATCAGCAACATTAAATAAATGAAATGCAGAACTCACACATCAGCAATGTTGGAATTTTCGAAGTGTTATATGCCTTTGTTGCTGGATAATCAGTTCCAGTAGAAAATGGTTACTAAAATGTACACAGCACTAAAGTTGACAGAAAAATCAATGCCTAGTTTTTTATAATAATCTTATCGCATACAAAATTAGGGCACTCTCAAACTATACCATTAATGAAGTACACACACACACACACACACACACACACACACACACACACAGTTAATCTCGTTGCAGAAGACTAATTTGACAGTTCAAAGGATGTATCTAAACACTTTTCTCCAGTTGGTAGTGCGGCAAAAATGTTAGTGGCTACCATCTACTTTCAGTCATCCATCTGGCAATAACAAACAGGAGCAGCATTTAAGTGAGCGTAAAACCCCATCATTTCTAGATGTGCTTGGGAAGAACAGCCATCCACAGACACTCACATTATGCAACAAGTCTCTAAATTTCCTGATTTGTAGATGAAGCTGGATGTATGTATGAGAGAGCAACATATGACTTGTCTTATAAAATTCATGCTCAATACAGTATAAAATAAGTCTTACCACAATGCTCGGTGCCTTTCTTGTAGTATTTCCAACAGGAGTTAATGGATTAATTTTGAAATGATTGTACACAGAAACAGCACAGTTTTTCACAAAATTTTCCCTTTTTCACTACTTCCAGTTTGTAAGGATTGCTTTGTGACTGGTTATACTTAAGAATCTAGCAAACAAGTGTTTTATGAGTTAATACTTCATACACAACACTGCCAAAAATTTCCAGACACCATACGGAATACATGCCATGTGGTATTAAGAATTTCATTCAAGGATAGATAAGTGCACATTCAATGAGTTTGCATCAAAGATGTATTTCCTTTCAAACTGAGTCTAGAATAACAACTGAGTAATTTAGAAAGAAGCACCAATGTAGTTGAGAATTTGATTTCACTAGAGTCTCTAAACCCAAAATCCAGGGCCAGCAACATTTTTATGAAGTTGAAACAAAGATAAACATTAAGTCCAATCACCACTTTGGTGTGACTAACAAACAATAGGAAAATTTAAAGTGTACTGAAAAACAAAGCAATTGTCAGAACCTTTTCAATTACAGCAAAGGTCTTCCACTGAAACTCAAGATGTTAAAGTCAACACAAAGTGCTATCACTCAGAGCAACGCAATTAAGTGTTCCATTTCATACAACTCAGCAGCCACTGTTGGGGCAAAAAGTGAAAGCATAATATCAGTTATAACACTGCTAACAGGGCCATCGTCTGTGGAACAGTAGAAAATGTTTTTATGTACTCATTCATTAAGTTATATGATGTGGTGCACAGATTCTTTTGTGTGGAATGTCATTTCTGAAGTATGCTAAACTGAAATTCAATTGGGTATGTGGCTGCCCATTCAAAATTTATGGTCTGAGCCAGTTTTTTTTCCTTTGTCCATTATTAATGATCTGGGCCACAAGGTGCAAGCATAACAACATAATAACAAAAAATAAAAACAAGTGGGTTTTATACACTGGCACAATAAACACCTTTCAAATGTGCACTTGCTCAAGTCAGTTCCACTTCACACTAAGAGTTGGAAAAGGAAGGCATATCTTTAAGTGCTGTTGACCACAATCAACTGCACAGGCAGTTTCTCATGGTGCAATTTGTAAAGTACAGTATTACCAAATGTTCATATAAAAACACTGATATCATGTTGTTTATAGAAAACAACATTTTTCTATTGAGTCAAAGAGATTCTTGCCATTATTGTGAAAAGTGGCAGTTTCACACATCGTATCCACAACATTAATAATAGGTTATCTGATCTTTGAAACAGCATATATGTCACAGACGAAGAATTTCAACTTTTATCATTAAACAGGACCTTTTTTTATGGCTATTTCAAAGCTCTGTTGAAGACCCCACACTTCTGAGGATGTGAAGTGGTTAGAGAGACAGTCACCATGCCTAACCCCTATATCATTCTTCATAACAGTAAACTGGACCCTGAGGAAAAAATTAATTTTCCCAAATGCATTTTTAATCACTTCCCTCTGACCGTAACAGGAAAAAATAATTTGTGTTTCAGACGCAGCTCCAAACTTAGGTTCAGTAAATTTCTCCTTGCACAAAGCCTACAGTTTATGTTGGCAACTATTACTATTGGACATATCAACAAGCAAAGCTTATATGTTTGTTGATATTTGCCCAAGTCTCAAAAATCTAAATATTAGGAACAGATAAACTGTCACACGCTGTTAGTTTACCGAGAAATACAAACCAACTACTTTAAAAGACTTACCAGCAGAGTAAATTAACAGCTTAGTGAAAGAGTTACAAGAGGGCAGGGGGAGGGGAGTTGCAAATGTCCAAGCTTTCTCTCATTTATTCGGAAGCAAAATTCGTTAAGTATCAGAATAATGTACTATATTTCACATCACAAGTTATTTTATTTTAAGAAAAGCAACAGTTTTAAATGCGGAAATTATTCAGTGGAGATAATCCCTCCACACGTTTCAGCAGTTTTTATTATTTCAGGATCTTACTGCAAATATCACTCCCAGTTTTCTTTTATTTTAGTATAGCTGACAGCAAAATTTCAATTGTCATGCAACTCATATCTTTCAAAATGCCATATTATCAGCCCAACTGGATGCACTTGACATTAAACATTACCTTACAGAAATGAGTACTTTTTGTTTCTTAGCGGTTTTGTGGTGGTGGTCATGGCGATGCAAGCTTATCTGCTATCGAACAGATAGCAATCACAAAGTGTTAATGAAAGAGCAATGAAACCAGTACATATGTAGCAACCAAACACACACACACACACACACACACACACACACACACACACACACACACACACACACACACACACACACACACACAGAGAGAGAGAGAGAGAGAGAGAGAGAGAGAGAGAGAGAGAGAGAGAGAGAGAGAGAGAGAGAGCAAGCAGCTAATTTTAAATTACAGAGTAGGTATAATAAACACACAAACTCTTTAAAGCTTACTGGTCAATATGTAAGTTACCCAGAAACTAACATGGGACATAATTTCACACTACTGGGTATATTTTACAAATTTTTTTTTTTAGTTCGATTCATTTTGTGTTCCACTTATCTTGCCTCTATCTTGTGTGACAGCTTATCACAATCATATTTTTTTGTTTAAGGGTGTATGCTGCAAATTGCACAGAACATTTCCACGAGCCTTGAACAATTTTGCTTCAGATCTAGGAACAAAACTCTAGAAGGTAAATCACACAGATTACATTCACTGCCATGTTTATGTTGCTGTTTGTTACAATATGTTGCTGTATAAAAATGTGGCCATCAAATAAACTAGACATCAATAAGTCTGAGTTGCATTAAGCACAATTGTCTGGCTAAATTTATTTACTTTGTGCCAATTCAATTGCACTTTACTATACTGGGTCATTATTCTTTAACTCATGCAGATGAAAACTATTTCTGCATTACTAAGCTGCTCAAGTGATGCCTGGGAACTAACCATAGATACAGCCTAGATAGGAGTAATGTCAGACAGGCTACATTACCTCTATGGTTTGTAAATTCCACATGCATTAGTTTAATGTAGCCAAAAACTTAACACAATCTTGTATGTAATGGCAGATGAGAACAGAGGCAATGCATTTTTATTGTCAAAATTGAAATTATTGAAGATTCTTTGCACACTATTCATGTTTACAGTAGGTTAGAAGAGGTTCCCTTAAACAGTTGCAAACAAATTTGATAAACAACTACAGCCCTTTTTTTAGAATAAAGGTTGAGGTGACGGTAGACTGATCTGTAGCACAACCTTCAGTTGTAGGTTAGGTTGGAATGAGACAATTTGACAGAATTGGTTATGCCAATGAATGTGGATGTTAGCAGTTCAGCTACTTCTACTGCACAGTTCAAATGTTGACACCACACCTGACATTATACCAGACTCAATCTAACAAAATGACAGTTAAGCATGAAAGGGGGGGTCGGATGTCGGATTGCCGCTACGCACAAGCTCAATATGACTCGAGTGACTTCTGCTGTACAGTTCTATGCCGAGTATGTTCATATGTTCCAATTAACATACAGTATCAAGTTCTCTTTGCAGGAACACACTAGTCTTTTCACTTCAACAATTAATTTCACATGTTCTGTACAAGAAACATACCACACACAGAAACAAAAAATATAACAAAAAAATAGCAACAATAATATTAAGGACCACAGCTGAAGCAGTAGAACGATTTGACAACTATGGACAAGAGGGAAGGTGTGACCAAACTCATGCACTGATTCATTGTTATAGCTGCCCTGTAAACAACTAGCTGTCAGTAACTCCATTATTGTGATGTTTAATATACTTTACACTGTGAGTTCAGCTGTAAATCATGTGACACAAACTTATTATTTCTATGGAACAAAAAATATTGTAAACTTTAAAGGTTATGACCACCATTTGTCTTTTAGGCAAAAATCGTTGAATAGTTATTTATCTGATCACATTTTACGCAAGTATTTATGACACAATTTGTCTCCATGCTTCTTTCATTGGGTACTAACAACCAACAGTTGACATTTCCTTGTGCTCACATAACACCATATGGCAAATAGTCAAACATTGCTGCACAAAACAAATAAGTAATAGCAGCGCAACTATTCTAGACTGTCCGCCAGTTGATAAATATGTTTTAATGGGAACAGATAAATGTTGAAATATCATTACTAATGGGAAACAGGTCCAGAAATAATGCTGTGATGACAAATTTGATACCAGACAGAGTGGCAGTTATTTCTACTTCTAGTTTCAGAAAACCATTAGGCACAGCAGATTCTGTAAGAACCAAAAACTAGGATGGGCATGATCACAGATGATCACATGAATGTGCACTTTGATAAATTCTGATTTTGGCTAATACAATGAACATTAATCTATACAAATAATTTACTTTCATATATTGAAGCAACATTCAATTGAAAGTTGCCAAAGCAATTATACATTTTCAACTGTCAATCAGCACTAATCTTTTAGCAATTCCACTCTGTGGAGATCATACCAGTGTCATTGGATAAAAATTAAAAAACAACTTTCCCCACTTGGTACACTTGTGCCGAAACTGTTCTGGTGATATTTGAAACATTAAATCACAGCCTGAATAGCAACATCCATGGGCATTATATATACAGTGACAAAACAATTTATAGACATATCTTATTTGTGTGGGGGTGGCAGAGGATGATGGTATGGCACTATTGCCTGGGAGACCTTTCTGCCCAAAATGTCCAGCTATAACAGCTAAATATTTTTCAGGCTTTATATAACCTTTGGTATTAACTGTTGTAATTAAAACATATGCAAACAGTTTTAATCATGAACTTTATTTACTAATGCAGACCACTACTTACTGAGTGTTCAGTCTAAGAGGACTCTTGGCACAGTAACTGACAAGAGTAGCTATTTCAAAATACTGTGTTGGTACACTAAAGCCACATTGTTTCCATGCAATTTTTTCCTATGGTTACAAATGTATACAGTGAACATTCAGGTTTCAATATTTATAATTAATAATACAGCCTTGTTTACATTTGACAGGGGTCAAATGTTTGATTTCAACTGATAAGCTGCTCCTGCCAGCCACTGTTCGAAGAGTCTTCTTAGAGGGAACAATTAATACTCAGCACCCACTGTTGGCATAAGAAAACATATTTGCGGCAGAATTACACCTGCAGGGCCACATGTTACTTATCAGCAAGTCATATTCAAAACTGTGCACTGGTATAAAAATTGTTATGGTTCTGTATGATTATTTCTTTCATTCTCTCTCTTCATGTATTTTTATGGTGTCTAAATATATTTCACCAATACACATAAATAAATTAATAAATAAATAACTGCAAGATAAAATGACTTAAAAGAGAGAGATGTCCCTATCAAATACAGAAAGAGAGAAACTTTATATTCATAATCAAGCATTTTCAAAATTTTCAGGAAGGGAAAGAAAGACAATGGAGAAAAGGGAGCAAAAAAACTACAAACAATCACTGGTACTGTTCTAACTTTGTCCCCTCTTGGCTCTTTTTTAGGATTAGGAGCTAACAATGTCACATCTACAGACATCAGACATGTCCAACTGAAACATTGCACCCCCCCCCCCCCCCCCACAGTTGGTGGTAAGTTAGCCCATTGGACAGCGCATCAAAAGCTGAACACAGAAAAAGCATGAAAAAAGGAAGAAGGTGTACAGAACTGTAGAAAAAAGAAGAAAAATAAGAACAGTGAACAGCCCAACACAGAGAATCATTGTTATCCACAGTGTCACGGTTGTGTGGTCAGGATGTTAAGACTGTGAAGCATCATATCTGGGTTCAAATCTCACTCGTGCACTATATATTTATTTATTTCCTTCCACAAAATTACAATTACAAACTTTCTGCCCGGTCATTGATGTGTGTGTTCGCTGTATTGAAGTGCTTGCTTGTGTGTGTACGCCCGCTGCTCACAGCTTTGCTTCTCCCAGTATCTCATCTCCTACCTTCCAAACTTTACAGATCTCCTGCGAACCTCACAGAACTAGCACTCCTGAAAGAAAGGATACTGCGGAGACAGCCTGGGGCTGTAGAGCACTTGCCCGCGAGAGGCAAAGGTCCCGAGTTCGAGTCTCGGTTGGGCACACAGTTTTAACTTGCCAGGACGTTTCATGTTTCATTACCATTCAAGCTGAAGGATCTAGGTCAATGCTATATGTTTCTTTACTATCGCTCATAGCAAGTTATAGCAAGGCTGCCCTTGAAATGTCTTTAATTTTTTTCCCTCCTCCTTCTCTCTTCAACAATGACTGGGATACTACCAGGATAAAAGTAAAATATGCTGCTACTGTCTAACCTTCAACTGTCAAAACAATGAAGGCAGCAAAACTTTACATTTATTAAGTTACTCTGATACAACATAGCGCATACCCACACTCTGAGGCTTCATAGTATCTTCTGTTGTTCTTTGATTGGAAACTCTAACAGTCCTAACAATGCACGTCTCATCCTTACAGCTGATCATCAGTGCTGAGAAGTTATGCACACGAGGTCTGGTAAACTGCAAACATTCAATTGTGCAAATATGAAATCAGCTCCTGCCTATTATGGACTAATGCTACAGTAACTTCATTCTAGCAAGTCCTCTCCCACAGTGTGACACACCTTTTTCAACTTGATTCTAGCAGTCTATATCTAGCAACATTACTTCCTTAATTTTCATTGTAGGAAAAACAGAAGAACTAACCAGGTTAATCATATTGAGGTTATTTGTAAAAGCATTATTTTGCCCAAACTTGCTTCAACAGTAAATAAATGTGAGAGTCCCTCCTCAAATGGCTCTGAGCACTATGGAACTTAATATCTGAGGTCATCAGTCCCATAGAACTGCTTAAACCTAACTAACTTAAGGACATCACACACATCCATGCCCGAGGCAGGATTCAAACCTGCGACCATAGCAGTCGCGCAGTTCGAGACTGAAGCGCCTAGAAACGCTCGGCCACCACGGCAAGACTATTATGTTTCAGTGCTAATACACCATCAATAGCTGTTTTGTTTAGGAGTTCATTTGGCCACTCACATTCCTGCCTGCTTTGTGTTTCAGAAATGATAATTAAAAATTTTGTCTGGAATGCTCCTGCCAAACTGCTTATATAATGACACAGACCCTTTAAATGGGCTTTTCAACCATTTTAAATTATCTTTGAAGATTAATACAATTATATAACTATATAAAAAAATACACTGCACAACGTTAACAGTAATGTACCTGTGTTTTCCCTAAGAACAGATTTCAGACTTACTTCTTTGGATATAATATTTTAATTTCTAATGAGGATATATACAAAACCTGAAACACAAATCAGCTGTAAATTATTTTCTGTGAAAACAAAGACACCTTAAATGCAAAAATATGACTACATTAGATAAATTAAATGTGCAGTTTAGCAATTAATAAAGGTATTAAGTAACAAAGACATCAAGTTATAGTATTGTGGTTTGCTGTAAAACTTAAATGTATATCATAAAATACTAGGCACAAGAAATATTTCACCTGTAAGATTTCACTCAACAACCACATTCTTTATCAGAATTTTTTTATTTTTTTTTTTTTTACAGTTAATAATGAAGAAACGTAAACAGGCAAACAATACAACAGAAGCAGTTACAGAAGAAAAAGCTCAGCCTATTGACACAGGTGACCTTTCTGATAGTGATGAAAATCAAGGATTTGGAAGTTGGCTGCGTTCTTCGGAAGGCGTGGAATACATGAGACTGTTTGTTATAGCAAATTCTTTTGTGGTCTTTTTGACAATGGCTTGGCCACACATGTCTCAGTTTTTGGATATCATTAGGTCACTTTTCTGAGGACTGAACTAAATGATACTACACAAAAACTAAAAGAAAATTTCAAATTCTGTAAAATTGAAACACTAGTCACATATCAGACAGAAAGTCACAGGCATTGCAAAGTTTTGCAAACTGGTAATCGTTATGCTTCCTCTCGCAGGTATGTTTCGAGGAGTGTTCCTCATAGGAATTTTATTATGGTATAGCACAAGTGTGTTTAAAACAATGGACAGTTACTTTCGAGATGAATTCAAGAAGTACCTCATGAAGCAGCAAGAAGAACATAAACACATGGAAGCAGGTATGACACTTCAGCCTCAATGTGACACAGCACAACAATCATATAACGAAAAAAGTGCAGAGGCTAATCATATGCGTGGCATTACATATACACCAACTGACGTAGGTAGCCAAATCAAAAGTGTGACAAAAACAGAGGAGCGCAACATCCGTATCACAGAAAACGTCGAAAGGAAATACGTTCATGAACCAGGTAATGGCTGTGAAGCACCAAATACAAAAGAGGGAAAAGTCAACGGTGATACAGAAGAACGACAATTATTGGACGAGCATCTAGACGCATGTTTGCAATCAATCGCGAACGAGGATACTTGTAAAATGCCATAAAAAATGAGCGACAAATTTCAACGTTCAAATAAAAGAGAAAGCTCACATGTCCAACAAACTAAATCTCACATTTCAGTTTCACTGAAGCACAACAGCCAAGCGTCGGAAGGCTTAGTGCACACGATACTAGGTATAGCGTCTTATCTTGAAGAGTCAAACGTAAAGATGAGAATGCACTGTTATTACTATCACACAACGATTTTCATCTTTTCTTGAATACTGCTAAACATAATGTACAGAACAAATAAATCGAGGACCAATGCATCAACGTTGACTTCTATCACTTGTATTCTCTCCTGCAAGAAATAATACACTGTAAAGCTGCCACACATTTATTCAGAGATTTATAGGGACAATATTAAACATTAATTACCTTGTTGCGTTTCAACCTACTATCGAGCTGAAACACCTTTGTTATCAACTATCACAACATCTTTTCAAAACATGTAACCCGCCATATTATATATAATTGTAATCATTGGATACAAAGCAAATCATAGATGACGTCTAACCGGCAATTTCAATGATAGTACATCAGGACTGCGCAAAGATTACACAAAGTAAGTGCCAAAATCATCGAAAAATATAATGCACCAGGGCAGACAAAGAAAATGATATCGTTCGCTACATAAAATTCTCCTATTTAACCATCGTCTTCTGTGAGCTTCTAAGAGATAAATGCAAATGAGGGCTGGGCATAACAAATTGATGAAAAACCAGAAAAGAAATTTAGCATTCGAAACATAATTTAACGATTTTTTCAGGTATTTACGACACTGCCAGACAAAGACATGTGTCCTAGCGAATACCAATGAAGATTTCCAGGATTTACTTCAAAGCATTTTATCAACATCTCCCTAGAATTCATTGCAGTAGTGTAGGGAACAGGGATACTTAACTTTTCGCTGTCGTAGTAAAACGCAGCCAGGTGATGGAGCACTTTACATCAAACAGTATACGATTATTTGGGATATCAAGAAGTCGACTGCCACCTCTCTATTAAGCCTTACCAAACCTTGTTAGTAGTGTTCTGCAATTCACATCCTATATGTTAAATTTTTGTTTTGTACTTACGTCAACAGCCTCCTGTATTCTTGAAAGGAAAGGTACAGTGCATTAATTCTTGTAAGTGGCAAAATGTGTCCACCAGTAACGATAAAGTATGGTATTTTCATAGAGTAAAGGTTGTGAAACATCAGGCAAAGTCATAATATTTTACAGGACTATGTATATTAAAGTTAGGAAAACGAAATATGGGCTGTAATTCACCAGAATAACTAGTTTCAATGTTTCATAGTATGGTCACAAACATTTTTACAGAAGAAATAGTGAACAAGTTATGTGCAGTGTGCCGCTGAAAGTTGTTTAGGCATACATGATGTATCTGAAAGTTTAATGTGTGGCAAAATAATAATAAGACATGTACATTGTGTGTGACCAAATAATTAATGTCTTCCAATACCCTATACCGAGCATACTGCTAGTAAAAACATAAATGATGATGACAGTAATACATAGTAGTAGATTAACTATTACTGCATAAAGACAACTCAATATTAATGGCAGAATCCAAGCCATTTTATTGCATGAGCAGAGAAAAATTCTGTTGGAAAATTTTAATGTCGACAAATGGCAACAACGTGCCTCTGTAAGAAGAAAGCCTGATAAATGGGTATAAGCGTGACTATCATTTCCAGAATTGTTATCTTTGAAGAGCTCATTTATATAATGAGAAATGTTAGCTTGATAATATAAAGACTAAAAAAATCATTGCATATAATAAATTTTATCTTAAGCACCACTCATGTTAATTTTTGTTGCTAATTGTTAACCTGAATACCAGCATCATACAAAATTAGCTTAATGAGCAGCAAATAAATACTTGGTATCATATGATATACAAGAAAAAATACGTTTTTCCTAAATAATTAACTATTTTGTAAATTTAGATCATCTACAAATTTGTGTATTTCGTTTACAATAGCTGACTACTAATAAATTTATAACAGGCTTTAGCTTATATAGTTCACAAATATTAAGTTAACAGATTTTCATCACTATTCAGTTATTACTAAGTTTGAGTATCATATGTATATTTCATTATTTAGTATATAGGTTAGGAGTTGCAATAACAATGTCTTACAACTAAATTTAGATTTGAAAAAATATTGTAATTAATCTTTTCCAGAGTCTATCTCTGTAATCCAAATGGATAAATTTGTTAATGGGTGCCAAAAAAACTATGTTAAACCATGTGCTTCTCTACATCTCAGTGATGAAATGTAAAATGAACATCATCATTTACAATGGTCTCACAGTTTCTGAAAATTACACTTTAAACATAATTATAAATTCAAATATTTCCTTAAAAATTCCGTTTTCAGGGCTAAATTATGTGTGTTCTAAGGAATGCCAGAATGCTTATAAATATGAAAATTTCCCTGTAAAATTTTTCTGAAACTTTCCAATGAAATGAGAGACAACTACCATTTTTTTCTCTCAATGTACTTTTAGGCCAAAAAAAGTAGCACATTAGTGTATTAAGACCAGTTCACACTTGCTGTCACTTCATGTCACATCACATCGAAACATTTCATAATGCATTTCAAATGCCTATATTCACACAACTGTCAACATCATGACACATCAAGGTTTAATGGGAAGAAAGATTTGATGGTTTCAGCGTTTGCTAACGTCGGAAATTTACTTACTTCACTGCATATATTCTACATCTACATCCATCTATATCCATACTCCGCAAGCCACCTGACGGTGTGTGGCGGAGGGTACCCTGAGTACCTCTATCGGTTCTCCCTTCTATTCCAGTCTCGTATTGTACGTGGAAAGAAGGATTGTCGGTATGCTTCTGTGTGGGCTCTAATCTCTCTGATTTTATCCTCATGGTCTCTTCGCGAGATATACGTAGGAGGGAGCAATATACTGCTTGACTCTTCGGTGAAGGTATGTTCTCGAAACTTTAACAAAAGCCCGTACCGAGCTACTGAGCGTCTCTCCTGCAGAGTCTTCCACTGGAGTTTATCTATCATCTCCGTAACGCTTTCGCAATTACTAAATGATCCTGTAACGAAGCGCGCTGCTCTCCGTTGGATCTTCTCTATCTCTTCTATCAACCCTACCTGGTGCGGATCCCACACTGCTGAGCAGTATTCAAGCATTGGGCGAACAAGCGTACTGTAACCTACTTCCTTTGTTGTCGGATTGCATTTCCTTAGGATTCTTCCAATGAATCTCAGTCTGGCATCTGCTTCACCGACTATCAACTGTATATGATCATTCCATTTCAAATCACTCCTAGTGCGTACTCCCAGATAATTTATGGAATTAACTGCTTCCAGTTGCTGACCTGCTATTTTGTAGCTAAATGATAAGGGACCTATCTTTCTATGCATTCGCATCACATTACATTTGTCTACATTGAAATTCAATTGCCATTCTGTGCACCATGCGTCAATTCGCTGCAGATCCTCCTGCATTTCAGTACAATTTTCCATTGTTGCAACCTCTCGATACACCACAGCATCATCTGCAAAAAGCCTCAGTGAACTTCCGATGTCATCCACTTCATTTTGCTATTATACTTTTTTTAGTGGTAAACTGCATATGTTCCAAAACAAGTTGCATATTTTTCCCATTAATTATTCTTTCACAGACACAGTCTGATATCAGAAAGTGCAAAATCACTCTGGTTTTACAATAACAGCTCAGAACTAATGCCCCCATTGTGAATAAATAAGAACATTAGTTGATAAAGCAGTTTTTGTTAAATAACATTTTAAGTGAAAAAGTCAGCTGTAATGAAGAAGAAGAATACAGTTTCTTTCGATGTTATTACTTACATGAGCAAAAAAACACATTGGATAAGGTAAATGGGCTTTATTTATTCTCTTACAAATATTGTTTGGTATGTCTGCAAGTACATATTTTTGTCAAAAAATAAATGTCTGTGTTTTCCAATGTTATTTCATTTTTGGCACTTTACCACAAAAAACTGATCAAGAGAATACGTTATGAAATTTGCTTTGGCCATCAACAAACTTTATACTTGTTAGCCATTCCATTCCAATATTACACTCCGATTTTCTGCATTATGGATAGTAAATGACAGCTTCACTTTCACCATTCAGTACAGGGCAAAGTGAACCGATGTGGCCCAATATTATGTTACAGATAGTGTGAATACATTCTAATGTGACAGGGACATGATGTGTCATGACATGGCAGCCAATGTGAATTGGCCTTTCGGCTACCATACATGAAACAGAATACATTTCCTCCAAAGATTGTGAAACAGTTAGTAAACATAATTTCAAACTACCCATTCAGTTCCAGTTATCTTCTACAATATGTGAGTACCAATGTGAACATTATTTAGCAATAGGAAAATCTCATGTGTCAGCAATAAATACAATAAGTCCATATACTGACAGTGATATCAGTAATTTAATTTTTCAGACACTTAGAGCACTTCACAAGACAAAATAACAAATATATTGATAAAGGATTGGTTTGTTTGATTTGAGGGAGGGGACCAAACAGTGAGGTCATCGGTCCAATCAGATTAGTGAAGGAAGGGGAAGGAAGTCAGCCATTCCCCTTCAAAGGAATCATCCCAGCATTTACCTAAAGCAATTTAGGGAAATCATGGAAAACCTGAGTCAGAATGGCTGGACACAGGTTTAAACTGTCGTCCTCCTGAATGTGAGTCCAGTGTGCTAACTACAGTACCATTTTACTCAGTGATAAAAGGATTCGCTAACCATGTAGAAAATTACTTCTATGGATATTATGGTAATGGGATACTACAGTCCAACATATATGTATAAAACATAGACTGTACTGAGAAAAATGATGATGGATAGAAACTTCCTTGCTTAATTTGAGGAATAATCAAATCTGAGTATGAAATGAAAATATGACAAATAATATTAGGCATGTGTCAAATGCCACCTATTCTAAGTTCGATCTTTAGACTATGTAACTGTGGTTAGTCTGATACCAGGAAAAGACTTCTTCTGCACAGTTATCGTAAATGATGAGATTAAAATATATCACTTCTTGAGCACATTTTGGAAAATGTTGTTTTGATTGTGAAATTCTTTGTTTCTGTAATATGTAGTAGTTATAGTATTGCAAAATGTCTCACAATAAAGTAAATTAAATTTTTTGCAGGTGTAGGAACTAAATTTTCTGCTGAATAACGTTTGGAACACTTTTACCATGAGAGATGTGTTTCTTATACATTGAAAATAAATGACTTAAATCAGTTTGTTTTAGAAATATACACATTTCGATCAGATTTTTTTTGTCTTTCTGGAGACAAAAAAGTTTTCTCTACATTGTCAACAAAAAGGTAATTATTATGCAGTTGATGCTTGTAAAAGGCATCCTTTTCTAACATCACCTTGTTTTATAGAAATAACGAATACCAGCTGTACTATCGATTCTTGTATAGGTGAACATTATATCAGCTGTTTAACAGAATGAACTTCAGATAATTTTGTAAACGATGTGTTATGTTTCAGGCTAAAATATGTAAAAGGAAATTAATTTGTTAGTACGCTTTACATACAGTTAAAATTATTCTTCTATTAGAAATGTTTGAAAGTACGAAATATCAGCATATTTAAAATACCTATTATTAATTGCACAATCTAATGCTAATTATTAAGTGCTAATTATTAAGTTTATTTCTGGATTCAATTATAAAGTAATGTAATATCTTGGTGATGATTCTTCTTTTGAAAGGAATTTTGTAAAATCTTTTGCTTTTTAAACTCTTTGGCATAGTGTGAGTAATGCAGAATGTAGCAGTAGTGGGCATGCCTCCGACTGAAGTGCACATTGTCTACAACAGTGTAATTGATGGTTGTATGTAATTGGAGAGTGTGAAGTCAGTGTGGTGTGGAAGAATGGAATAAAATGAAAGAAAATCATAGCAACAGATAGTACTTCATCATTTATTTAATTACCTGGGATCCAGTAAGTCAAAATTTCAGCTATAAGAATGTACCCATAGACACAGGAACTGCAGCCAACAACAACAACCAAAAAATGAAGATCAATAAAAGGTTTTTCTTATGTATATCTTACACCTATCGATGGTTTTGAAACTAATGAAGGCTCTAAGAAAAATATAATAGTGATATGTGGGAGGGTAAGAGTACATGCTCCAAATTCAAAAACATCCTAGCTGCACATACTAGAAGTAAAATTACTGTTAAATTAGCACACATTTGAACAAACCAAGTCTTAATTGACGATGTATATTTGGCAGCCATAAAGTGATCATTATGTTCGTTACTGCTGTGTAGATTCCTTTAGTCAAATACATGGTTTTTGTCTCATCCACCGGTGCATAAGTGCAGCTATCATTTAATGCATAATGATCCATCCACTACATCGAATAGTTGTATAAAAAGTGAAACAAACTATGTGTTGTTGTTAAAATTACAATGTATTATCGACGATAAACAAAGTTCTTGTGGTCTAATGAAAATGAGTTATTAGTTATGAGACAGGATCTTACTAGTAAGATTGAAAATTGAAGTAGAATCTTTTAGCAGATTACTGCAACTATGTGAGTTGAAGATAATTAATAGGAAAAGAAATTTTTCCCACAAAACATTAATGGGAAGAGTTTTCATTAGAATATGCATTTTGTGTGGTAATTGCTAATAATCTCTATTCATGATTGTGTTAATTCATATACTGAAATGATTGTACATGTGGAAGTGTTGGAATTGTTCAAGACACTCTTCTTTAGTGAATCTCACAGTGACCTATTTAGAATTAATAACAGACAAGTCCAGTTAAAATGAAAAATAAAACAAATAAAAGGTAGTACATAGAGATAAAAACACAAAATAAGAAGAAAAATTAGCATCAATATAATCAATAAACACCATAGGAAAAGATCCAAACAATACCTCTGTTTAATATCATATTATTAACAAAAATAAAGAAGTTTTAAAATTCCATTATGAAATTTTTAAATTACCTTTTAGGTTTGTTCAATTAAATTAACGTTCTTATATTTTTTCTGGAATTTTATATCGTTGGTAACTGGTTTGATTTAAGGTGGTGAGGTGTGAAGGCATAAAGCCTTATAATTTGCTTTTGGAAATATTCAAAGAGCTTAATATATAAAGTAGTCACACTACCATATGCTTCGCTAGCAGGATGTTCGAAGCAAGGAATTAGGCTTTAATGTACTTTCAACGATTTATTGTATTTTTTAATCTATTGCAGTACAATTATGGTCATAAGAATGGTATCTCAAATAAGTGATTCATGGGAACACTGTAAAAGTACCAGTATGCAGTTTTAAACACTTTTTACTAGCCAAAAAACATAAGATATATGTAATAAGTAAGTATATATTGACGTGTTATCGGAAAATATAGATTTATAGAATGAAATGCAGGTGGTTGGGGTATGATCTAGCAGTATGTGATCCTTCTTTATTTTCGCATTTTAAGGAGATGGAAACTAATTCTGTGATTAATCACAACAGGATCATATTTGACATGTTGTTTGATGACAACAAGAAACGTATCTTTCTTTTAGTTTACACAATCTTGAATTTTTGTGAAAGAGAAGACTGTATGTTAGCAATGTCAATGAGATATTAATTGGGTTTTCTTGAAGATAATGCTAATACTGTATTTTTCTTTATCTTTACTAGAAATCTTTTAGGCACTGTATATCTTTTCCATTGTTCAGAGGTAAAATACGAAATTGCACATGGTTGTTGATGTTCATTTGCTTCATTATTTTCCAATAAATGTTTCCACTCTGTTATTTATTCAATGATTAATGCATTTTCAGATCTTACAGCATCATTTACAGGGAGCAGCCAGCATAGTGGCATTAAATGCAGTCGCCTTTCTCTGAATGTAACAGGTAATTTCTATTTAGTATTAGATCTGATTTTTGATAACTGATAGAAAGCGAAATTACTTGGTTGTTTGAGTAAGGCCACTTAGGCCAAGAACATCCTGTTATTTTCCTTTGCAAATCAGTTTTTGGTTGTTACACTAAGACTTGGTCTCCAGTTACCCAAACAGGGAAAGCTTATTGTCCATCATGAATTGCAATTTTGTGCCATAAAATTAAACCTGAAATTTCTTGAACCTGCAAACAATGACCAGTGCCTCCTATACAATTTGGGAATGCATAATGTGGTTCCAAGACACCATTTCAATTGCATAAAAGTTCAGGAGCTGGTCACAGACCACATAAATTTGACCTCTTCTGCCTTAAATGGTTGAGTGAGTAGGCAGTTTCCACCACATTGGGGTTAAACCCAGGAAGGAAGTCAGCATATTCACACTTTTAGGAGCTGTTAGTATGCCTATGGATGCTGTTGGCATGAGCTTCATTTTGCTTAACATACATCATACATATTTTATATTTGTCCAGAAGAAATTATATTTATCAAGCCAACACTGGGTACCATGTGGCATAATTGAAAAAGTTCTTCTAGATACTTCAAGTGTTGATCCCTTGCATCCCATGTCGTGATGGTATTATACAAATAATTAGCACATTGTGTTTAGATGGGCTGTGCTAATGTTCTAAACACTTGAAAAATGACAGGACTGCTTGCATCTCTAAATGGTAATCTATTACACTTTATCATTCCAGATGGCATGTTGAGCAGAAAAAGACTTTGTATTTAAGCACCTAGTAGGAATTACATATGTACATTTCCTAAATCTATTTTTGAGAAATAATTGCCCCCAACTAATTTAACCAGCAATTCTTCAGGATGTAGAGTCAGATATAAAAGATTGCTGAAATGAAGTTTCCAATGACATAAGAGTTGAAAATCTTTGTGGAGGTTCAAACAACTGCTCAAGATCATTGAACAGAATATGCTGAGAGAATTAAGTTCATGATTCTGCAAATCAGGTGGCAGAAATCCACTCAGGCCAAAAATGTTAGCAGATGCTGGTGATGCTGCAGTTAAGTGTACTTAGTTGTTAAATTAATTTGTCCTTAGAATGGTATCCCCCTGAGGGGATAGATGTAGCAGTGAGCGCAGACTCTCGTATGTGTTGAAATTCGTGAGTTACACTGATGCACTCGTAAACTCCACTTTATAAGACGATCGTTAGCTTGCCATGAATGTCAGCAGGTATAGTGGACAGTGGGGCGATTTTGTGCAGTGACACATTGTGGTGTAGTAAAATCACTGACCAGCATAGCTCCATGGATGCCAGGTGTCCGTTCTTGTTGCAAACATAGTTCGTTACATTGCAGTGCAGACAGTGCTTTAGCACTCAGGGCGTGATTTGTATAGATTTTTGGGGCAATCTTCAGTAGCATTACTCAAGGCACAATGAAATGAACTGTCATTGCAGCTACATGTGCCAAATGGCACACATGATTACTATTCTGCCGTTGTGCCCTGTTTAGTTGCAAAAGCTGTGGAACAATTATCACTAACTATTGATCTATTAAACGGGTGGTGACCTTTCACTGACTTTTGAGTAATTAATTGACTGTTAGTACTGTCGATACCAGGTAATCAGAGGGCTAATTGCTGACACTAAATTTGTAGGAACCTGCCAGATGTGACCAAGATGAGTGTAGGACAGACAAGTGGAGGTGCAGTGGTGTAGTCCTTTGAAGCACAAGGATGCTGATGATACATCATTCAATTACCAATCATTTATTAGAAAGAGTTTTACATTCACAAATGTACAGAGTAGGACATCAATGCCTGGCAAGGAATTCGCAGGCACAGGCTCTGGCAATTTCAGAAGTCAGTATTGTGGCCCTAATAGGGTCTGGTAGCTGTCGCATTGCTAAAGCCTAGTGTGGCTGTGGATATCTGTAGGAGCCTTAGTGCCCCTGATGACTGGAGGTGCCCTTAGGCTCAACTTCAGAAATATGCATGCCCATGTTGTCTGTTGCCAAGATGGTGCATAGGTGGAAGACGCAACAGCGATGTGAAGGACAGGCTGAGGGATGGTCCCAGCATACAGTTGGTAATGTGGTACTTCTACTGCCCAGGAGTGGTGGCACAGGCACACTGCTTCCAAGTCAAACAAGTTGCAAATGGGAAGATCGGTTCTTCATTCGTGGAAGATTTGTCTGGCTCTCATCTTCAGCAGTCACCATTGTGACTGGAATGATGCAGCTCATAGAATCGAAGTTCCCTCCACAGCCAGACTGCTGCAGACTTGTAGCAGTGGACTCCAAGGTGGTGGTAGCTGTAGGTATTTCGTTGTATTCCCCAGGACAACCTACAACTAGCAGATCGGACATTCCATCAGTATCTGTGATGCACATAGAGTGAGATAACTTTCACAGTGAATGGAAATAAGGGTTTTATAGCAGTCAACGACATTACTCCTCACGCCCCCAATATGGATGACTGAATGTGTTCCTATCTTCTCTCCTGTCAGCACTCTTGGCTGGCCTAATGTTTAATTTCACGACTTCAGATTGTTCCCCTAATCAAAGTTTGCAGCTTGAAAGGTGTTGTTGTACCATCCTTATGTGGAGTTACTACTTGTAACCTCGTTAGATTGGGCCTTCTGGACACTGTTATGTAAGTTATGAATCTGGAGTTTCCCGGAGTCTTCTCTTATGTGCTATAAGGCAATAAGCTCCCTGTCTTACTTACTTTGGCCTTTCCAGTGTTGACATTGATTAGCCACCTCTATATACTTGGTGGATGTGTTCCATTTAGTGTCGTCCCAAATGGATGTAAGAAAATTTTATTCTTACAGGTAATTACTATTCTGCTGCGTAACATTCTCTGTCCTTCATAAAATACATCCTGAATTTTGCACTTTACTAACCAGTATGTATGTTCTATTAATTCATCCTGCATGGGATATATGTTTTAAAAATTGAAGCTAATTTCATAAGTCTTAATCCCCTTCAATTATCAAGTTATGTGTAATCAGATCTTTAGTCTGCTTAGACCTATGATTTAGCTTTAATTACTCTGTAGCACTGTCTGTTATATTGCAAACGAGGCAATAGGTAACCAATACACACTTACTTCTTGGTGTGGTACCATTCTACCCTTGTAGAAAACGTAAATTACACAGTTTGCGATTAGAATCATTACCGTACTAGAAAGTGATATCTTTTGTACACAACCTGATTATGCTGTTTCTCATGGTATCGTTGGTTGTGTTGCAACATCTGTTCAGCAGAGATCCACCGCTTCTGTGATGCGATTAGTTGGTCTAATGAGTGAAGGATATTAAGGTAAGGGGTATCATTCAGAAATATTAAGTTTTGGACTGACAGTATCTCTAACGGCTTTTCTAGCCAAAACAGCAAGGAATGTGTTAACTCTGTCATTGTTGTACCCATAATTATGGCTGGTAGGCAAAATGTTACCTTGGCTATGCCACAAACTGTTCCATTCATTAAGATTCTGCTGTCATATCCTGTGGCTTTCCATTTTCGTAACAATTAAGAATTATATATCTTGTGTGTGTAACAAAAATGTTTGGTGCATGCCCATTCTTTGAAAATGCAAATAGGGGGTTAATGCTTCTCTCCAACACTCCGGGAGGACGATGGTTCAATCCCGTGTTTGGCAATCCTGATTTAGGTTTCCTGTGATTTCCCTAGATCACTCCAGGCAAATGCTGGGATGGTTCCTTTGAAAGGGCACGGCCAACTTCTTTCCCCATCCTTCCCTAATCCGAGCTTGTGCTCCGCCTCTAATGACCTCTTTGTCGATGGGACATTAAACACCAATATCCTCCTCCTCCTCCTCCAACACTCTGTAGCTTCAGTTTTCTCCAAAAACAATTGTACCTCACATTCCTGAGTGTCTGTCTGCACTACTCAGGTTGGAGAGACCATGACACTGTCTGTTGACAACCCCACAACCCTGCCTTGACATCAGTGTACAGGTTTTATACTTGCACCCATTTCCTTAAAGTGCCCCATTTTACTGGGCGAATGTATACAATAAAACACTGAGAGAGGGCATTTGAGCCTACTACAGGAAAATGTTGTGAACATATAGTCTCACTCCATCTATCCTCACTTCAATTACCAGCATGTGTGAAAATAACACAAAATTTCCCTCAGTTGGTTCCACTATAATCTGCACTCAGTTGTAAAATTCTTCTGTGCTTCCCATACTCCAGCTAAGAACTGCTGTTTGGCAATAGAGTAGACTTAGTTGCCACAAATACTATGGAAGATGGATTCCTGTAACGCTGTTGTTTCCAGTACTGCATCATCAAGACAGTCTGTCAAAATCTGTAGCAACTGTATGCCCAGCTATTGTGCCAAGTTGATAATGTACCATTTTTAGATCATGATTTCCAGTTTGTTTCGTGTTTTGCATACATTGTACCAATTCTATAGCCAATTCCCTTGGCAACCTTGTATATTTCAGAACAGCCACCCTTTGTTCACTAGTTGAATGGTCTGCCATACTACCTTAGTCTTTGTAGCATCAGCTGCTGCTTGTATCTGGCCTAGTGCACTTTTTAAATCCCATATATCCTTGAATTCTGCTGTTCCGAACACTATCTTCAACAGTTTCCCACCTGCCTTTATTCATCCACTATTTCTCTGGATCAGTGTTCTCAGGTCCAAGTCAATTACCTGTTTCAAATGCTACTCAGTTTATCATATGAGAGATGCAACCTGCAATACTCTTCCTGGACTTCTGCCAGAATTCCCTCTTTGTCTGCTTCCTTCTGTAATCCACAATTGTGTCTTCTAACCTGAATGCCTCATTTATCATCTTCCAAACATTCAAAGTTAATTCCAGCATCCACTGATGATTTGTTAACAGACATCAGGTTGCATGGAGAACACCATTCCTGATTTGAGAGACTGTTTCTTTAAAACACCCCCTACTCTGCTCTGGATGAGATATAGGAACAGCAAGATTACCATATTCTTCGTGGTTGCCCGAGCTGTCATGCCACTTCCCTCCCTCCAAAAAAATGGTTCAAATGGCTCTGAGCACTATGGGACTTAACATCTATGGCCATCAGCCCCTAGAATTTAGAACTTCTTAAACCTAACTAACCTAAGGACATCACAGAACACCCAGTCATCAGGAGGCAGAGTCTCTCCCTCCTTCTGAAAGTGCTGGTGTATAATAAAATACTACCAAATACTATGACAGTATAATGCCATTAACCTAACTACTATACCGAGGAACAAACCTCCAAGCAAAACAATATGAACCTCGTGATTAAATTTTCACAACAAACAAACAAAAGGAAACCAAACACATGGTCATGATGCAAACAGTATGTTACGTGAACCCTGAACATTCCATTCCACCTGTGTTGTTATGTTAGTGCTGTGGTGGCACCGTTTATTTAAACTTTCGGGGACAGGATCATGAATTATGTAACTTGAAAGTTCGCCAATCCGCCGCCATAGGTGGGGTTCTGTGCCTTATTAGGTTGAGGCTTTGGTTTTTTCCTTCATGCGTTTTCTAGCAGTGTTGTCACTAGGTCAATATTCCTATGTTGCCTTGGTTTGACTTATATCTAAGATTTCTTATTTATATCTAAGATTACTTACTTAGACTTCTAGCTTGTGTTTGTGGATAGCCTATTTTACTTGATTGTACACCATGAATTTATCCTACATCTTACTGATCTAAAATGGTTTTTAGTAAGCCTATTATAATTGGTTTATCACCATGATTTTGTTTACATCCTATTGATCTAACATGGGGTAGTAATTAGCCTATCCTAGGTGGTGATTTTCTAAGGGAGTGAGGTTTCTTTTGGTGCTGGCGGGCACAAATCTAGATTGCTGGCTCTATGGTGCTTCATGGAACTCTTTGTTTGTGTCACATCTTGGTTGGATTGTTCTGATGTTTTGCAGATGTCTGTTGTCTCTGTATATATCCTGCTTTTTATAGACAGTTGTGGCTAACTTTTTTATTGTTTTTTGGACAGTGTCCATCTCCACGGCTTCATGGAGGGTTATAGTTTTGGTCCATAGGGCAGCGTCTAGGATCCATCAGAGGACTTTGTTCTGTATTGTCTGCAATTCATACCTTTTGGTTTTGCTAGCTGTTCCCCATAATGTGCAACCATAGGTCATGGTGGGGAGGACAGTTGTTTTGTAGAGGGTCCTTTTGGTTTCCTGTCTCATATTTTAGCTTTTAAAGAGTAGAAAAAGGGCTTTAGCAAGGTTGAGCGCTTTAGACACTTTTTTCGTTGATGTGCTGGTGGTAGTTCAGTTTCCTTTCTATTGTGACACCTAGGTACTTGACTTCATTCCTCCAGGGCAATTCTTGTGCATTCAGGTGTAGCTGTTCTAGGTGTGTAGGTCTTTTTCTAGTGAAATAGATGGCTGTCGTCTTTCCTGCATTGAGTGATAGCTTATTTTGCCGGCACCATTTCTCTACTGTGTTGAGTTGCCATTGGATTTTTCTGATATTCACCGGGTGTCGCTTGCCGCTTGTGATGAAGGTGGTGTCGTCCGCACATTGGGCGATATGGACGGCTTCAATGGTGGGGATGTCGTTCGCATAGATATTAAATATTGTTGGGGAGATTACTGATCCTTGTGGTATCCCCACGTGGCGTGTTCTATGAGATGAGTGTTTGCCGTCTACTTTGACTTTGAATTGCCTGTTGGAAAGAAAGTCATCAAGGAGTTTAGCGTAGGTGTCTGGTATAGAGGTGTGTTGTATTATCTTCCAGATTAGATTGTTGTGCCACACCTTCTCCAAGGCCTTTTCCCAGTGCAGGAAGACGGCTGGGATGGATTTTTTCAAGTTCATGTTATGGACGATTTGCTCTGTCAGTCTGAGTACCTGTAGTTCAGCTGAGACTTTTTTGCTGAAATCCGAATTGTTCTGGCCTGATAGTTCCGTCTTCCAGAAGAGTGGATTGGATTCTATGCAGGATTATCCTTTCGAATATCTTTCCCATGGTTGGCAGTAGGCTGATAGGTCTGTTATTAGCTGGATGTCTTGGGTCTTTTCCTGGTTTGGGGATTGTGATCAGTTTGGCTAGCTTCCAGGCTGAGGGAAAAGAGCTTAACTGCATGCATCTGTTGATGATTCTCGTTTACAGCACTATTGTTTTTCAGGGGAGGTTTTTAAGGCGCATGTATGTGATCTAGTCAAGGCCAAGTGTAGAGTTTCCTTTCTTCTTGCTGATTTCTTTGCAGATTTCTGTAGGGGTGGCAAGTCTTGGTGCAGTGATTGGGACTGTGTTACTGAGTGCTGAGACTGTCTGATCTACCACCATGTCATGCTGATGGTCTTCCCTGGATCTTTCATCGAACTCTGGAAGGGTGTTCTGAGCTTCGAATGTGTTGGCTAGAAGTGCGGCCCTTGACAAGGCGTCATATACTGATCCTTGGTTGCCTGCTAAAGCCCTATTTGCTGTTTGGGTGTCCTTGAGACGTTTTACTATCTGCCACTCGTTTCTCTGCTGGAGTTTTACGAGCTCCATTTTGTCCTCCCACACCTTGGCACGTCAATCTGTTAGGTGCTTCTCTAGTTACCACTGCAGACGGTTTGTTTCTCTTCGGTAACTAGGGTCACAGGTAGGCTACTATGTCAGTCTTGCTCTATTTTTCTGGCGGCGGAGTTCGCGGAGGAGTGGGGAAAGTTGTCATTTTGTTGGTCCTGGGTGATGGCTGTGGTAGAGAGGCGGTTTGCTTTTTGGATGTTTTTAGTAAGGGTGTCTATTGGTGCATCTACTTTATCACTTGTTGAGAGGTCCATCGTTGGTTGAGTTTCTTCAGTGATGAGAGCTCTGAAATGGTTCCAGTCTGTTTTATAAAGTTTTTGTGCTGCCGATGGGGATGGGGTTATTTTATGGATTTTTGCGAGTACTGGATTGTGATCGGATGTTAGATCTTCTTTTACTTTCAGTGTGATATTTTTCGTGACTCCTTTGGTGATTAAAACATAAAGTACATCAGGGCTGCGTTCTGCCATTAGTGGGAAGTGGGTGGGGTCGTCGTGGCCTTGCACCGTGATATGTAAGGCGTCTTCGAGCACTACTAGTTTTCTCCCTTTGAGGTTGGCTACTCGGGAGATCCGAAACGTGTGCTTCGCATTTAGATCTCCTTCAAGTATGATTTGTGGGTGGAAATCGACGAGCTTTTGTAGTTCTTCTTCTTCTTGGAGCTCTCTGTTTGGGGCTAGATAGACAGCGCCTAGCAAACATCACCTTGTCACGTGAGTTTATTTTGTCGATGGTGGCTTCTATGTTTTCTAGCTCCGGCGTTACCACCACATCATGGGTAATGGAGTTTTTTAAGAATTTTTCTGTGTAACCACCTCTTTGATTTTGGCGGTCATAGCGGTGACAGGTCATGTTTCTTATTTTACATCTATCTGTAGGTCACAGGTGTGTTTCTGTTACTAGGAGTATGCCTATGCCGTGTTCAGAACTGAAGGCCTACAGTTCTGTTTTCTTTCGCTTAATCCCGTTCGCCTTCCAAATACAGAGTGTTGTGTCTCTTTTTTGCAATCTTTGGACCGCCATTGCTATTCAGTCAGTAATAGTACTGCCTCCATCATTATAGCGGCTTCTGCCGTTTTGTCCTGAGTTGCTTTTAGTCTGTTGACAGTGGTGATGATTGTGCTAATGAACGTATCCTTGGTGAATATCCGTAATGTTTTAAGGATTTGGTTAGTTGCGGATCCAAGTTCAGTCTCCCGGGGTTGGGTACATTCTTGTGGGTTGTGTCTTATTCGTTGTTCTTGAGGGTTTTGTATCGGTTGTTCATTTTTCTATTGGCGGCTTGCCTCGCAGGGTTGGGGGCGTTCTTGTGGGTTGTGTCTCACTCGCTGTTCTTGGGAGTTTTGCCTTGGTTTTTCGTCCTGTTGTTGACTGCTTTCTTGCGTTTTAATTTGTGGCTGTTCTGACTGGTGTGCCTCTCATGGTTCAGGTTACTCATGTGTATTGCCCATTGGTTCAGGGGAGTTCGACACGGCCCTTGCAAAGGAGCGAGTTGTTGCTGTCGGGGCGACTTGTGTGTCTAGGTGCCCAGTTTGGTTTCGAGGCAGTGTTGGGAACTCGTTTCTATTCTCAGCTCTAGTTGTGTAGTAGGATGCGAACCCTTAGCGTCTTTGATTTAGGGGTTGTGTTTGTTGAAAGCGGTGAAATGGTTTGATGCGTTTTTGGTATTCTTCGCATCCTCTGAAGTTTGCCGGGTGTGGCCCCTTGCAGTTTGCGCAGACTGGGGTTTCCGTGTGCTTGTCGCAGCCCTTCGACTGGTGTAGTGCTGCACAATGTAGGCATCTGGCCGAAATCTTACAATAGTTGGCCATGTGTTCGTACCTTTGACACCTGTGACATTGTGCGGGTCCGGTTCAGGGCCTGTACATTTCCACGACTATTTTCATGTTGAGGAGGAATTGTACATCATATAGTAGGCCTGCTTCTGTGTGCATAGGTGTGGAAACCTGGTATGTCCCTTGGCGGATCAGTTCGCGTGTGCCTCGATTTCTCTTTTTGCATTCATGTACCGAGATGATCGTGTGGCCCAGTTCTTCTAGGGCGCTTTTACTTCGTCCTCAGGTGTTTTTGGAATAGAGCAACCTCCCTTCCTTTTATAGCTCCATGAGATTAACAGATTAGAAAGTAGTCTTGCCAACATTGCGAAAACCATGTCATATGAACAAAACCCTTGTGATTCTCCAAATACTTTTCATGGTCAGTCAGATGGATTTACATATGAACAAAACGTAGGCGGAATGAGAATAATCAAGGACTTTACAACAGAACAGCGATAATCGCAAACATTTTACAGTGGAAACGATCTACAAAATTCTCCAAGACACGACGGATTCGACTATAAACATTTTCTTTCTGTACAAAAATTCAAAGTTTTAAAAAATGCTAATACTGACTTGCATCCATTAGATCGGATCCAGCAAATTCTCTTTGTCTTTACCTCCACCTTGGCCACTATCTCACAAATTAGAGTTCATCTGTAGCTTTTTAGGAGGCGACTCGCCAAGTGAATGAACCCAATAGCCAGACAATGCTATTCCGTTGAACTCCAGAACGCATTTTTAGGTGCTTATTGGTCGGAAACGACACAGCCAGTCGTAAAAAATCAGTTAATCAGCCGACCCAGTTTTGAGAATTCGCAATTCGTGAAAATTCCGCAATTTTTTTTAAATACGTGGTGCAACGGATGTGTACCATACGATTATCAACAGACAAATTCGCTCACGTAATTTCACTGCAATAATTAAGTCTGGATCTCCAGTTATAGTGATTAGTGCTGCAGCATGTAATAAATGTAATGCGAATAATTCTTGCTCTGCATTCCCATTAAAAAAGGCTAAAGTTAGAGAAGCAGTTTCTGTAAAAGAAGTAGATGTAAATTTGCATTTACGGCCACACATTTTAGGCAAATCTTTTGTATTGTCGCACTTTTAATAACTGAAATTATGCTAGGTACATACTTCTTGACAGAACATAAAGCCATTTTGGATTTTAAAAACTTTTACACTGAAGAGCCAAAGAAACTGGTACACCTGCCTAATATCGTGTAGGGCCCCAGCGAGTTCGCAGAAGTGCAGCAACACGACGTTGCATGGACTCTATGAATTTTTGAAGTGGTGGTGGAGGAAAGTGATACTATGAATCCTGCAGGGCTGTCAATAAATTCGTAAGAGTATGAGGGGGTGGAGGTTTCTTCTGAACAGCACGATGCAACACAACCCAGATATTCTCAGTGGTGTTCATGTCTGGGGAGTTTGGTGGAAAGAGGAAGTGTTTAAACTCAGAAGAGTGTTCCTGGAGTCACTCTGTAACAATTCTGACGTGTGGCTGTAGCATCATCCTGCTGGAACTCCCAAGTCCGTCGGAATGCACAATGGACACGAATGGATGTAGGTGATCAGACAGGATGCTTACGTACACTTGACAGCAAAAAAAAAAAAAAAAAAAAAAAAAAAAAGGGTCACTGTCGAATACCATAACATAACATAACGTAACGGTGTTGCAGGTCCTCTAAACACCAAAACCCGGTGGGATACAGCCATTTGACTACACACAATGGGCACCGCAAGAGACTACTAGAGACCTAAGGTCTTTATGGCAGTCAGTCTTGCATCAACTAATATCGTCATACAAAACATATTAGAAAGCACGGTTTTAGCGATGAGACACGCCATAACACTCATAAACTAACATTAATTACAACAACTGACATTCCCAAAGTTCTGAGAAAAAGGATTATTTTACATATATCATACAGTAATTCTTAGTCAAAATTAAATAATTGAGACAATATATGGAGTTACAAAGCTGTAAGGCAATTGGAAAAAGTTTTTCGCTCTGTAAAAGGTTTTCCATCCATGTGCTAAACGTCGCTCAACGTCGAGTGGCTCTGGAAACTGGATATTAGACGAACCGGTAAAAAACGCGATTAATGGCAACAAGCACTCTCGACATTAACAGTGAATCACCAGTAATATCATTGTTCTCGTAACACATCAACAGCTATATGTACACAAATTTGAACTTTAAATTACATGACCAACGTCGTCGTTCTGGACCTGGATTCAAACCCACCAACTATTGCCATTGATAACTAAGTTAAGCTTTGTTTGTGCCTTATTGAGACCCGATCAATAGGCATAAAGAGACGTGAAATATAGACGTTAGCACCAGTATCAGTTATCAATTAAGATCCTGAAAATAAATGAGGAAAATGTTTCTACTGAACTGAGAATCCTGTCATAACAGTTATCTTCCTGGGAACTACCCCCAACGACATTTAATATGGTGTCATTCACAAGGAACAAGGTATGCTCATGTTTAAAATTGAAATGCCACCATGTAAAGCTTGTGACAGGGATGCTAACCCAGCACCTAATCGGATTGTTAACGAAGTACATAAAATCAGAAGTTAAATATCAAATGTTTTCACCAATAGCGAGATATTGGAACCTTAAATGACGATCGAATTGTTTTTGCCTGACTGGGATTCGAACCCAGCATCTAGCACCGTCGTTTTATAGCCAGGAAAAGACGATAAATAGCTATTTTTGGTTCACCAGTAGCGAGATGTGCGCATGTTTAACTAGACATCAGGCGACGAAAAGTTCTGTGCTGATTGGAATTCAAACCCCACACATGTGGTCATGAAGACACTTTAACTATCAAATTCTTTTCCAATAATAGCTAGGAGTGGCATGTTTGTACTTTCAATGATGTGATGGAATATACTCTGCTGGCTAGAAGTTGAATCCACAACATATCGTCGTTGGTGATCACAACGAACACAACGTCAAACCCAAATCCGTTTTCGACAGCAGGATGGAGAGGAATGATTGAACTTTAAAAGATGTAAGGAAACGTTTGATTTTGTAATGTTGTGATAAAAAGCTCATCATGTGGCTGTGAGTTGAAGCGAACATGTTACAGCTGACAATGCACGAAGAGACGTTGAAAGTGCAACTATTTTTCACTAGTAGTTCGGAGTGCACATGCTAGGGCTTGAAATGAAATAATAAATATTCTGTGCTGATCAGGATTCGAAATCAGATGGGTGTCTTTCGAGGAGGCCTAGAAGAGCTTGCCAATCTTGGGGAACACAGTGAAATCGAATTCGAATCCCAGTCCAGCACCACAATTTTCAGCATCTCAGTTTCAAGGAAAGTAAGAGCCTTGTGAACTTATATGGCTATTGGTTCATTAAATGAAATACGTTTTCTAGTTTACGACGGCTTGCTGGTGACAGAGTCTCTGCCTTCCGGGGTTTCTCCATCTGTCACAGCTCAAATGAATGCCGCTCTGCCCCAGTCAGCAGTGAAGGGATCTTACCTTTACTGCGGATATTGAACTACGGAGCTTACTGGCGTTTTGCACTTGGCGTTACTAGGAGTGCAGGAGAGTTGCTTGCGAGTGTTACAAATCTACGCCAGACAAGAGATGTGAACCTACACGTTTTACACATCAGTACAAGATTAATCCACCAGACCACAGAACCCCCTGTCAAGCGCATAATTGTGAACTGCAGAGTATTCATTTAGATGTAGATGCAGATGTCAAGGGATGGGTAACAGGAAAGATGGCGGGATCTGTGAATGGATAGAAGTGCAGAAGTGCAAAATATAAGCGTGAAATGCTTGCGAAGTACTGCTTACTTAGATGTGTGCCACAGTTCGTTTTATCTTAGGACCGAGAGATAAGGGAGGACTGTTTTCAGAACGAAGAATAGGTTATAGGGCAGGGGAGATCAAAGAATACGGTTTTATAGGTGTTGAGAGGAATGATAGAGAGTAGAGACAGCAGCAATTAAAAGAGAAAATGTAGCGTCAATGGAAACCGCTAGATTTGTTTATAATGTTTTGGGGGAATGGAATAGAAGGGCACTTGCGACGATAGTGTCAGAGAGAGAGAGAGAGAGAGAGAGAGAGAGAGAGAGAGAGAGAGAGAGAGAGAGGGAGAGAGAGAGAGAGTGGGAGAGAATAGAGGAGATATTAACAACGAGTAAACTTAATATGAAATCGTTTGCGTGTTGTGTGGAGGACAGAGGGTGTATTTGAAATAACAAAAACTACTGTGACAGAGTCCATCTACGCTGATTAGTTTGTAAGTATCTAGACAGGGTAAAATGAAATCAAAATAGAATATTTAACAAACTGTATATTCAAAAGAAACCCACTTGGGTTAAAATGGCAACTCAAACGAAAACTAGCCCATATTGTATCTTTTCTGTTGCCACGTGATCTACCACTAGCTCCCAATGAGGAAAAATGATGAAAGAAAAAGATATAACAAAAAAATCTAAGGACTCTAATATTTTATCCAGAATCCTTCATTATAGACACTAGGTCCCTGTCTTCCTGCTATGAGCTCACTCTCTTCCTGCCTGAGCCAGGAGCCCTGTTGGTAGTGCCTCTTTCAAGACAGATCCTACAACATCTCGTTGCAGTGGTATGTGGTACGCCATACCGTATGCCAGCCTCTCTGATAGAACATCTTCCTTCTTCAATGAGAGCGACGACTCTATCTTGAATAGACCTCTCCCAGTGAGTCATTACGGCAGACAACCCGATATGTATTTCTGCTTGCCGCTGCCGGCCGCTGTGGCCGTGAGGTTCTAGGCGCTTCAGTCTGGAACCGCGCGACCGCTGCGGTCGCAGGTTCGAATCCTGCCTCGGTCATGGATGTGTGTGATGTCCTTACGTTTAGGTAATTTTAAGTTCTGGGGGACTGATGGCCACAGATGGTAAGTCCCATAGTGGCCAGAGCCATTTTTTTGCTTGCCGCTCTTATACTCTCGCCAGGAGAGGAGGTAAACATATTTACATATAACGGAGCGGCAGAGGCAGGGGCATGCAGCGCAGCCGTGCTGGCTCGTCCCAGGCTGTTGGCCCACCAACGCCACAGTCAGCTCGCTCACTTCCGTCTCGCCTCGGCCAGCCTGGCTGGCCCGTAGCTCGCGAGCCACTGCTAGTACAGACCTGGGCCGCAAGGCCGCGATCACCCCTTGAAGGATCAAAAGTTACACCTAACCTACCCAAGTCTGTAGTATAAACCAACGCAGCTACAGCTATTATGCTATAAAATGTGCAGGCACACCTACAGTTGACGATTCATTCAAATATTTGATGAACAATACGTTCAAAAATACACTCCTGGAAATTGAAATAAGAACACCGTGAATTCATTGTCCCAGGAAGGGGAAACTTTATTGACACATTCCTGGGCTCAAATACATCACATGATCACACTGACAGAAACACAGGCACATAGACACAGGCAACAGAGCATGCACAATGTCGGCAATAGTACAGTGTATATCCACCTTTCGCAGCAATGCAGGCTGCTATTCTCCCATGGAGACGATCGTAGAGATGCTGGATGTAGTCCTGTGGAACGGCTTGCCATGCCATTTCCACCTGGCGCCTCAGTTGGACCAGCGTTCGTGTTGGATGTGCAGACTGCGTGAGACGACGCTTCATACAGTCCCAAACATGCTCAATGGGGGACAGATCCGGAGATCTTGCTGGCCAGGGTAGTTGACTTACACCTTCTAGAACACGTTGGGTGGCACGGGATACATGCGGACGTGCATTGTCCTGTTGGAACAGCAAGTTCCCTTGCCGGTCTAGGAATGGTAGAACGATGGGTTCGATGACGGTTTGGAAGTACCGTGCACTATTCAGTGTCCCCTCGACGATCACCAGAGGTGTACGGCCAGTGTAGGAGATCGCTCCCCACACCATGATGCCGGGTGTTGGCCCTGTGTGCCTCGGTCGTATGCAGTCCTGATTGTGGCGCTCACCTGCACGGCGCCAAACACGCATACGACCATCATTGGCACCAAGGCAGAAGCGACTCTCATCGCTGAAGACGACACGTCTCCATTCGTCCCTCCATTTACGCCTGTCGCGACACGACTGGAGGCGGGCTGCACGATGTTGGGACGTGAGCGGAAGATGGCCTAACGGTGTGCGGGACTGTAGCCCAGCTTCATGGAGACGGTTGCGAATGGTCCACGCCGATACCCCAGGAGCAACAGTGTCACTAATTTGCTGGGAAGTGGCGGTGCGGTCCCCTACGCACTGTGTAGGATCCTACGGTCTTGGCGTGCATCCGTGCGTCGCTGCAGTCCGGTCCCAGGTCGACGGGCACGTGCACCTTCCGCCGACCACTGGCGACAACATCGATATGCTGTGGAGTCCTCACGCCCCACGTGTTGAGCAATTCGGCAGTACGTCCACGCGGCCTCCCGCATGCCCACTATACGCCCTCGCTCAAAGTCCGTCAACTGCATATACGGTTCACGTCCACGCTGTCGTGGCATGCTACCAGTGTTAAAGACTGCGATGGAGCTCCGTATGCCACGGCAAACTGGCTGACACTGACGGCGGCGATGCACAAATGCTGCGCAGCTAGCGCCATTCGACGGCCAACACCGCGGTTCCTGGTGTGTCCGCTGTGCCGTGCGTGTGATCATTGCTTGTACAGCCCTCTCGCAGTGTTCGGAGCAAGTATGGTGTGTCAGACACACCTGTGTCAATGTGGTCTTTTTTCCATTTCCAGGAGTGTACATTCATTTTAAACATAGCTACCACAAAATATTTCACCTAGCTAGCAATAGCATGATGTAGGAAACTATTCTTTCTTGCAAGCCCTCTGAATTAGATGTAGCCATAATAAAACGTGTATTCAACCACAACAACTAAGTGGAATGTAAAAGTAAACAGGTTTGGGGGCAGCTTCTCCAAATAATAGTATATAAGTAGCATGTAATACACGTTTTGTGCACTTATAACATGTACTCAGTGTCTCTGAAACAATACGTGCTGCAAGACGTAAATTACTTTCTGCTGAGTCACTGCATTCACATCTCAATGATACACGACTACTAGAGAACATTGCTCTTTACGGCAGTCAATCCACCTGTAAATTAACACCATGATATCGCAGTTATTAGACAACACGTTACTAAGGATGAGAAAGGCCTTAAGGTTTGCAACTAAACATGCTACTCCTAGCTACTATTGAATAAGAATTTGATTATTAATTTGTCTTCATAACCACATGTGCGACTCTCAGTCAGCATAGACGTTTTCGTCGCCTTATTTCTAGTTAAACGTGCGCATATCTCACTAATGGTGGACCAACATTGGACATTTCTCGTCTGCTCCTGATTAGACAACCACGGCGGTAGGCTCATGGTTCGAATTCCGGTCAGGCAATACAACTTCACTCATCATTTAAGGTTCCAACCTCACTACATTCTGATTTTACATACTTATTCAACAATCCGATTAGGTGCTGGGTTCGCATCCTTGTCACCAACATTACATTATGGCATTTAAATTTTAAACATGTGCATCCTTTGTTCCTTGAGAATGCAACAATATACAACGTCTTACCAAGAAGGTAATTGTCATGTTAGGGTTCTTGGTTTCGTACAAACATTATCGTCATTTACGTTCAAGTTGAGAATTGATAACTGATACTGGTGCAAACGTCAATATTTGACGTCTCTTTCTGACTAATGATGGAGTCACTATAAGGCACAAATCTTTGCTTGGTTAACAATGGCTTTACGTCCTGGGTTTGCACCCGGATCCAGAATGAAGACATTGGTCTGTCATTTAAAGTACAACTTTGTGTACAAGTAACTGTTGATGAGTAATGTGAACAGTGATATTACTTGTGGTTCGCTGTTAATGTTGGGATTTCCAGAGACTCCTTGCTGCCATTAATCACGTTTTCTTGTAACTGCATAGTATTGCATAAAGTTGATGAGAAACCACTCCCTGTTGATTGTTGAACGACGTTCAGCATGTGTTGCGTAAACCTTTTAGACAGCAAAGAACTTGTTTCCAATTGCCATACAACTTTATAAATCCATATACTGTTTCAAATATTTAATGGTGCCTAAGGATTACTGAACGATATGTGTGACAAAATGTCACTTATTGTAATCAAGTTTAGTTTACAAATGTTAAGGACTGTCTGATCTCTTCTGTACTATCATGGTGTTATTTTACATCTGGACCGGTGTTCTCTAGTAGTCCCTAGTGGTACCCATTGCGTATCTCAAAACGACTGTACTGTGGCGGGTTGCATCGATGAGCAACACATATATGCTATGTTGGTTGTATAAATTCAGATGCAGCCTACACCTTGGAATTCAGGCGTGACCCACTTTATTTGCTGTGGAGTGTACCTGTCACCTATTAGGGTCGTATCTAGAAGTATCAGGGGTCCCATATCACTCCAAGTGTACACGCCTAGCACCATTACAGAGCCTCCACCAGCTTGAAAAGTCTACTGCTGACATGCAAGGTCCATGGATTAATGAGGTTGGCTCCATACGCATAAACGTCTATCTGCTTGATACAATTTATACGAGACTCGTCCAACCAGGCAACACGTTTCCGGTCTTCAACAGTGCAATGTCAGTGTTAATGGGCCCAGGCGAGGAGTAAGGCTTTGAGTTCGTGCGGTCATCAAAGGTACACGAGTGGGACTTCAGTTCCAAAAGCCCATATCGATGATGTGTCGTTGAATGGTTTGCTTGCTAACGCTTATTGATGGCTAGCATTGAAATCTGCAGCAATCTCCGGGAGTGCTGTACCTCTATCACATTGAACGATTCTCTTCAGTTGTCATTGGTTCAGTTCTTGCAGGATCTTTCCTGCTGCACCTATGTCGGAGTTTTTATGTTTTAGCGGATTCCTCATATTCACAGTACACTCGTGAAATGTTCGTACGGGAAAATCCCCCCCTATCGCTCGTGCGCCAACTGTGACTCCATGTTCAAACTCACGTTATCTTTATAACTTGCCAGCGTAGCAGCAGTAACAGATCTATGAGTAACAACTGCACCAGACACGTGTTGTCTTACATAGGCGTTGCTGACCGCAGCACAGTATCTCTGTATTTGAATACGCATGCTTATACCAATTTCTTTGGCCCTTCAGTGTATATTCTTCTATGTAAAAATACCGAGCACGTTGCAGTATAGTTTCAGCAGAGCGTTTCAATGGAGAAACAGGAAATTAATAGATTGGAGATTTTTTCATATACAAAGAATACGCAATGGTGTAAGTCATTTGTCACTGGCACATCCTTTGATGCTGATGATGCAGATGAAGAAACTAGCAGCGATGTTTTCTAGACAATCCAAACCAAGGTAGACAATTGTGAGATAGCAACAGATGCAGACAGTAAATCGTTTTTCACTGGCACATCCTTTTCTGCTGACAATGCAGATGAAGCAACTAATTGCGATGTTCTCTAGACAATCCAAACCAAGGTAGACAATTGTGAGATAACAACAGCTGCAGACAGACAACAGTTACAAGAAGTTTTAGAATCACATTCACACGCTTTTGACAATGAACCCAGCACTTTGGGAGGATTTGTGTACGTTTTCCAAGTTAAACCTTATAAGACTTTTGTTTCAAAATATTTCTCAATACCTTTTATTTATGGAGACAAAGTGAAACAATAACTAGAATCCATGGTAGCACAAGGCATTATTGAGTCGGCAGCAACTCTGTATATGAGCCCATACACGTTGTCCCAAAAAAGACGGATCATTAGGGCTAGTGTTAGATTCACCAGAGATTGATGACATTATAGTTACAGAAACAGACAGACCACAGACACTTGATGAAGTGCATCAAACGTTTCATAGATAACAGTACTTTCAGTCTTAATGTTGCCAAATAGAACTTCCCACCCAATTGTCGTAAGTGCACAGCCTTCATATGCTTTGATAATTGTTATCAATTCTGCAGATTACCTTTCGGCCTTACCAATCTTCTGCATCTTTCATTCGTAGCATGATTACTATTCCTGCATCTGATTGAAAAGAAAAAATCACAAAGTGTGTCTATGACATACATACCCCGGAAGCAACTCGGCATACACACAACAGTAAGTTCAATGCACTACTCAATGCCTGGGTATTACGTCAGTCTATGTAAGTCAAAGTTTGGAAAATCGTCTGTTAAGTTTTTAGGCCAAATTATATCTGTTGACATTATTGAACCTGACCCAGATAAACTGCAAGTTATCCGAGACATCACTATTCCCACAATTAAAAAACAACTGCGAAATTTTCTTGGCCTCATCAATTTTGTTAGCTGTTTAATTCATTATATGGCTTTGAATATACCAAGACTTTGCCAGCTATATCCTGGGATGATCAGGCACTAATTGAATTTCTGATTTTGAAATGTGCTTTATTGAAAGCTCCTTTATTATCACACACAGATCTTTCCAAAGATTTTTGTACTGCAACAGACAGTCATGTAGTTTCCCCAGCTGAAAGTAATAATTCCTTTGCGGAGCTCTAACAGTTGTCAGTCGTATCGGCTTTTAAAAAATTTCATTATTTTTTGTGTGGCAAACATACTGAAATGTATACAGACTACAGTGCAATTCAGTTCCTCGTGGTCACTAAATTTTCACTTGGACGTCTGGGACGATGGAAACGTTATCAACAGGAATTTAATTTCACTGTCATCCATATTCTAGACACAAAAAATGTAGTCGCTGACGCTTTATCAAGATCTCTTACTGGTTCTCAAACGACTGCTCCACACAATTTTCTCATTCAAACTTCAGTCTTCTTTACATCCAGCAAGTTGCATTTGAAAACTTCATGTCTTCTGTGGTAAAAGATATTGCCAAAGAACAGAGTAAGTATTCAGTGTGGAAGAATAACAAACAATTATGGCACAACAACAAAATTCTACTATTAGACGCCATTACTTGGTACAAAATCACATCATTTTCAAACATTTAAAACCCAACTGTATTACTTGGCTTCTCTGTACCCCTGATGATCTTGTCAACAAATTGATAGGCCTATACATCTGAGCTATGCTCATTATGGACCAAGAAAGTGTTTCCTCATACCTTGTCAAACTTCTTATTTTATGAACATGGAGAAAGGAATTAGGCGTGTTCTAGCGATATGTAAACTCTGACAGCAAGCAAAATCTCCCACTAGATCACATTTGGTCACACTTTTCCCGATTATCCCCATTAAATTACGTTTTTTAGTTGCGGTCGACCTCTACAAGTCTACTCTAAAGAGCAAAAAGTTTTTTCTTATATATTTATTGCAGTTGAGAAACATCTAAATTTGTTTCCTTTTCACTACTTCGCAGAGCAATAGCTAAAACTTTCAGCTGCATTCACAAAGAAATTTTTACCACATGTAGGATATGTAGAAAAGGTTATATCTAACAGTGTAACATAATTTCGTTCCGCAACTTGGACAAGTACATTCTACAACAGAAACATTAAACCCATTTGTATTTTCAGGTACACCAGTTTCTACAACCCTTGTGAAAGAATAATGACAGAGATAAGAAAACTATGTAGACTTCATTGCACAAACAACAGATGTATTTAGACTTTTCAGGATACCATCATATCAACTCCTAATGATTCAATTTTGCTCTTGCCACATTTAGTTTTAAAGAATAAAAATCTGCCAGACACAATTAAAGAACTTGTTTGTTTCCACAAGTCACAGTATCCACATTGTCATTGCAATTACTACTATAAAAAAGGAAGCTGAGAAGAGGGAAATGCTACAAAAGAAGGTAAGTCACACTAGGAAATCCGAAGTTGGACATAAAGTTTTTGTTTGAGCACACCCATTCTCTCGTAATGCAAAGAACAAGTGTCAGAAATTTGGGTTAGTTTATAGCTGATCGTTTCGGACTCGACGAATTCCACATCCTAACGTGTACATCTTGAAACACCCAGCACAAAAGCTTCGAGCGATCTTCATCACACCACAAATATAAAAACCTTCAATGAATAATTATTTGACTTTCTGTTCCCATAGCAGTCACATTGTGACAACACGTATTTCATTTACTTTTGACATCAACTGTTTGTACATAATTAGTAGCTTTTATTCACATGCATGTGTATGTAACCACAACAGTTTTTTTGTCTCATACAGTACTGTAAGTATAAGCCGTTTTGTATGTTTAATTTCACTGTGTTATGACTTTTATGTAATAGATACAATGATTGTTACAGAATATATAGAACATCATGTTCTAAGTAACTGACCCAGATCTTTATAATCCATCATTTTAAAAGCAGAGTTTATGTAAATGAAGACAGCAATGATTTTTTCCTTAAAGCAAAGACACCACAGAAGATGAAAGCAACATGAGAAACAATAAGATCACGTCATAATGCAGTTTCTTTTATAGGCTAATGTATAGAATTATGGAATAATAGAGTCCAGATAGTAATCATAAAACAAGTAGCGTATTATATATTTGCACAGGTATAGCAGGTACTGTCAGTAAGCGGGGGAGATATTTAATTTCAGCGTCTTGGACTGCTAACACAGAGCAATAATGTGGGTTTCTTCACTGACTGTAAGAATTTTGCTATAAGTGTTATATCTGAAAACGGTTCTAAGCACTATGGAACTTAACATCTGTGGTCATCAGTATCCTAGAACTTAGAACTACTTAAACCTAACTAGCCTAAGGACATCGCACACATCCATGCCTGAGGCTGGATTCGAACCTGCGATTGTAGCGGTCGCGCGGTTCCAGACTGTAGTGCCTAGAACTGCCCACCCACCTCCCGCTGGCAGTGGCATATCTGAAGTGAAGACTTAAGCATTTATTATAGATTAAGTATATGAAGGAATTATTTATGTATTGTTATAATGAGGGTATGATGAGATGATAAGAACTCAGGACAGCGAACGTTTTGTGATTGTTATGCAGACATTTATGATTTATGATATGGAATATTGATATTAGTGATTGTTAGGGATTATGTGATGATTTTACTCTTGATGAATTCTTTGTTAATTGTGTTTTGGTGTCTTTCTCTGATGAGTAGTATTTCTAATGGTTTGCAATAAGGCGTTGCGGAACGATAATACAAGTCTATGAATTTACAGGGAGATAAACAGTTTATTTCAACAATATGCATTTTTTTCTTTGTGATCAGCAACGTGAACGATTGAAGATGCTTACTTCCATGTACTTACATTGATGAATTTATGACTTTACTTGCGCTAATGCATTCACTGGATAATAACTTTTCTCGTTCTTTTTCAGTTATAGTTATCCAACTTTACTGGAAAGATATAATTTCTTAATGATTTTCATTCTGTATGTTTACTTTCCTTGTTCATAGATATTAGGAAACACTGAATTGAATGGAAGGGTTATGAATGACAAGTACAGGTAGCAAATGTAATTAATAATTATTTCTTAAACATAGTAGAAACGATAGAGACCAACAAAAGAGAAAGATCACAGCAATATGTTGAAGAAGTTACTCTCATAAAATTACATCATATGAATGTACCACCAGTTTTTACTTCTCAAGGATCATACATTATCTCAATAATAAAGACTCCTCTGGTTTTGATAGTGTTTCGAATAGAGTCCTAAAGATTTCTTCTCATATAATGTCCAGTATTGACCAAAATATGTAATGCATCACTAACTCAAGGCATTTTTCCAGAGAGACTATAAAATATGGCTTTGTTAAACCCCTCTTTAAGAAAGATGGTTAGAGAGACGCCAGTAATTGCCAACCTATTTCACTGCTGACGCCATTTTCCAACATTTTTGAGAAGGTGATATATTCTAGAGTAGTATCTCACCTTGGCAACAATAATATACTCAGAAAATCACAGTTTGGATTCAGAAGGGTTGCTCTACTGAGAATGCCATTTACATGTTCACACACCAGATATTAAAGTAGAGGCCACCAATGGATCATGTCATATCTAACCACAATGATGCAGAAAGTTGTACTTAGTAGTAATTCAGCCAACAGATTACAGGGACATAATTCTGACTGGAAAGAAATCATGTATGGGGTTCCCCAAGGCTCAATCTTAGGTCCACTACTGTTTCTCATATAAGTAAATGATCTACCATCTAGTGTATAACAAGCAGAATTAGTTCTTTTGACGGATGACACCAGTATGCATATAGAAATGGTGAACAGATTTCTCAAAAGTATTATTGACTGGTTTTCTGCAAATGGTCTCACCCCTAATTTCACAAAGATACATCATATTCAGTCCTCCAGGGGTACTGGACCAGTGATAAGTGTAACACACGATGATTAAATAATACATAAGGTGGAAACTTCAAAGTTCTCAGATGTCCATATTGATGGGAATTTCATTGGAAAAAACACATTTTGGAACTCCTAAAACAACCTAGTTCAGCCGCATTTGCACTTAGAATGATAGAAAATTTTGGGGAGAGAGAAATCAGTAATCTGGCATATTCTGCTTATTTTCATTCAGAAATGTCATATGGAATAACGTTCCGGGTTAACTCAACTCACCTTTAAGAAAGAAGGTCTTCATTGTCCAAAAAATGTACTGTAAGAGTAATATGAGGTGCTCAGCTGCGATCATCTTGTTGACATCTGTATAAGGAGTTAAGCATTCTGACTACTGCTTCATAGAATATTTATTCTATCATGAAGTTTGTTGTAAATAATCCACTACAGTTCAAAAGGAACACTGAGGTACATAATTACAATACTAGAAAAAATGACATTCATTACTCAACATTATGGTTGTATTTAGCACAGAAAGGGGTGCACAATGCTGCAACAAAAATTTGTGACCATTTTCCCAGTGATATAAAATGTCTAACAGACAGCAAAGTAAAATTTGAAATAAAATTGAAAAATTTTTCCCTTGACAACTTCTATTTCATAGAAGAATGTCTATGTTTGTAATATGTAAAAGGTGGTGGGTAGGAATTACTAACTCAATCTGTATATCTTGTTTTCATTTTTGGGGAAAATTATATGGGCATGTTTAGAATAGAAATATATGTACAAATTAATTTACTATATGAATAGAAAATGACTCATTCCACATCATGATGATTTATCATGCAAAATTATCTATAGAACATGAAAGTAACTAACTTCTTGATATAACTTAAATTTTGAAAGTGGGTAATTATAAGTAACTGGGACGTGTATAGGTTAAGGTTGATGATCAGATTTTCATGTTTTGTGACTGCCATATGGCACACAAATGTAATAATCAATTTTTTTCTACAACAGCAAATTATTGTGCACGTTCCTTTCTTTTCCTTTCCTTTAACCTGTATCGTTATGTTCATTTACTCGAGTATATAAAAATATATATTCTGCAGAAATTATGATTGTACTCTCACATAACAAGATGCTTAGTCCCACTCACACTCATGTAAAAAGTAAGAAAACTGATAACAACGTTTGCCTATTGATATTTTCACAGTGCATTTTACATGTAGTGATTACTATATTTTAATGTTTCTTTCCTCTCACAGGATAAAACAGATTCTCATTATGATTTTTCTCTTTGAAATGTCACTGCAAACACACCTACATAAATTGTAATTTCGATGTTCATAAGAAAAGTCTGCTATTCTTCGTCAAGTAATCTGAGAGTTTATGATATGTAGTTTCAGATAAATATCTTAGCTTTATTTTCTTTCCCTGTATTGTAACAGAAAATATGCACTTTGTAAAAGCAGCACAATCATGGACTTATGTAGAGTTACTCTCCGCACTGTGAGAAAGTTCGACATTTTCTTTACCGCAGCATGTCAAGTCATTTATCGTGGTTTGAGATGACTTCACAGTCATTTGGTGAGTGGTCTGGCTCTGAGTTGTCACTGGATTTATTATGAACAAGAACGGCATCCACTGAATCTGCTCTTTGCCACCTCACAAACAATCATGATACAACACTTTCACTTCAAGAGTTATTATGATGTATAATTGCTAAAGGACACTTCAACATGTGCTAGGTGCTGTGTACAGTCATGTCAACAGCTTCTTGTACATGAATCACGAAAAGACATTGCTTTGATACATGTTTTCTGTGGTTGAAGGACAATATAATCACAGTCAGCTGCATGCACTTTAGTGCAGAGGAACTACAGAAATAATAACGCCATGCATGTCATTTTTACTTCCACAGTTGATGACTACATAGCTAGTGCACACTAATGTAATGGACAGTTTTCTTTAACTTGTGCACACTTCTTTCAAACGAAATGTAACATAATCTGAGTGCATCTGAGCAGCAGTATAGGCAACATTTGTAACTTTACTTGGTGTTTACATGAGCATGAAATGTACAAAGTTTTTTTGCAAATTATTTTATGTGCGACTGAGTGCCACTACTTACTGACTTCATTACAGTGGATATATGCACATCTGGAGAGGTTGTGGGGTAGTGAGACAGGTCTATGGAATTTGTCATTAGCTTTTCTGGAATTAATACATTTTTTTGATGTTTCAAACTCTAAGCAACAATTTTGAATCACGTACATTTTTTGGTCAGAGTCGCTCTGTCACTGGAAGAAGTGTTTGCTTTGTCATGGCTGCATGGCAGCGAGGAGCATGGGGTTCTATAATTAGGGTAGTAGTGAGACAGATGCTGAGCAGAGGACTAGTGGCAATGTAGACATAAAGATAAGTTCATTGTGTTTAAGTAAAATGATTTGTGTTTGAATATTGTGAAACGGCGAAGAAGGATTTGATTTGTGAATTAGAGCAAAAAGAGGAATGAAGGTAATATTTTTATTTGTTGGCACTGCAGTAGTGAATAGTTAAAATCATTGTTAAATGAGACATCCATATAAGGGAAGTTTAAATTTTTCATTAAAGATTGAGTAATTTTCACTTAAGGTATTTTTCATGTTTATAAGGTTTGTCTAACATTTGTGAGAGTAAGAGTTTTGTATCAGTGTTGCTTTTGTTAATGTTAATGAGTGTTGTAACATGATTTGCATACAAGTAATAGTATATCAGATAGTTCTAAAACAGTTTTTTAAAGGAATATTTCATCTAAGACTATTGTCCACATCCTCGATCCAAGTAATTTTTATGTAAACTGGTGTCTCGCTCAATGATGTGTACAAAATAGTGTGCTTGTTGTCTGGAGCATTGCACTAAGCTCTCAGCAACTGTAGTTAGCAATTTTAGCTGGCCCACAAAGAGCAGCAAGCACAGTGTATCCAAGGAATAACATAACAAAGTAAGATATTTTCATTTCAGGATCAGTTTTCCACGAAATTTACCAATGCGAAGGGACAATTTCACGACATTCCAGGAGGTTCTGGAATATTCTACAATATTCTGGTATGTTCTGGAATGTTTGTGAATAATCTGAAACACTGAGGAAGCTTCCAGAATGGTTGGAACATCCTGGATCATCCCACATCATTGCGACTCATTCCAGAACACTGCCACATCTCATGGAATGTTCTGGAACATTGTGGATCATTCGAAGCCTTTTTGGTGATTTTTGGAATCCGCCACTGGTGGGGCTACCCATTGGTAGGAATATAATGGGTGATTTTTTCCATGAACTCTATGGATTGGTTAATGAGAGGATATGGAACAGGAAAGGTCTAATGAACTGGTGTCTGGTAATTCATGGTTTCCATGCTAGAGACCATTTATTCAATCATGCTTTGCTACAGAAACTGTGATCTAATATGCACTGTACAAGTGGCCACAGTTACAGTGTGTGTGGTATTTTCTAGAGGGTGATACTGTTCCTAATACATCATGTCCTAACGCTCTCTCCTACCATAGTAGTCGGTAATGTTCTGTCAGATTCACTTTTATTGCTGATTCGTCTTGTATTTAAAATGTGATAGAACATTGTACATAATGGTTCTGCATTCGAATCGAGATCTTACCAACATGTTGTTTATGTATGGCAAGAGAAATGGCAATGTAAAGTGGGCAACAAGGTTGTATCAGGAGGCCTATCCCTGCTGGCAACAACCACAACATTCAATGTTTGCAACAGTGTTTCAGTGTTTGTCTGAGACAGGGTCTTTTCAGGAAGCAGCAAATCATGAAGGACTTACCCAAAATGTTTGGACACCAGACTTGGAGGAAAATGTGATTAACACTATTGAAGGCCACTGCCATGTCAGTAACAGGAGTTGGCCTGGCAGTACAGAGGAAGCCAGACGACTGTGTGGCACATTCTCTATGAGAATAGTTACTATTGTTGTCACTTACAGTGTGTGCAGCACTCGCTAGCGACAGACTTTCCACATTGAGGGCAGTTTTATCACTGGTTTCTTCACCAGGCAACCCCAATTCCGGGATTTATGTCTTCCATCCTATTCACTGGTGAGAACATCTTTACGTGGAGTGGTATCTTCTACTTTCACAACTGTCATCTGTGGGATGGTATGCAGAACCCTCACAGTATGGTGACAGAGAATCATCAGTATTGGTGCAGCCGGAATGTGTGGGCCAGGATAATTGACGACCGTATTTTGTGATCAGTCTTCTTTCAATGTCGCCTAACAGGCCAGAACTGTTGGCGTTTCTTGGGGTGACTTTGCCTCCCCTGCTGGAAGAAGTGCCATTGATGATTCGAGGGGTTATGTGGGTGCTACATGGTGGTGATCCAGCCCACTTCGCCGTTAACGTCTTCCATGGTCAATGGATCAGACAGGGGTTCAAGTTGCATGGCCTGTACATTCACCAGATCTCAACCCATGTGATTTCTGGTTATGGGGCCATCTCAAAAGTATCGTGCATGAGGTGGAGACAGTGGAGCAGCATATCATGCTACCTTTGACACTGTTCGCATGCTACCTGGCCAATGTCAATCTGTGAGACAGAGAGTGCTATGGTGTGTACATGCATTGTTGAGGGACATGGAAACCACTTTCAACACCTACTGTAGCTGTGGTTGCATGGTACAGCGCTTAGTAGATTGCAGTCTCTGTTACAATGTTTTTCATTTCCGAACATAAGTTCATAAGACTTTTTTATTCAGCATCCTCTCGTCGATCAATCCCAAGAGTTTTGCAGACAGAGGAAAAAATCAACCTGTATAAAGCAAGACTCGTCGTGAATTCGAACGTCAGTTCCTTATCAGTGACAAGGGGAGGAATCGAAAAAGTAGTGGAGTGAATAGAAACAAACTGTGAAGAGTGAATAGTCCAAGTAATATAGTGACTGAATATAAATAGAAAATAAAGTGTGAAAATGTGTAAAGTGTATAAAAATGTAATTTTATTTATATTTTAGACAATGTACAAACGTAAAAGCGAAGGAGATCTTGCCAGTTCTGAAGCAAAACGGCGAAAACAAAAAGAACAGCGAAAAACAAAACAGACGAAGATCGTGAAGCATGTTTAAGTTCCCAAAGAATGAGAATAAACAGCATGAGAAACAGAGAAACCAATGAACAACGAACAGAACGAACTGAAGAGTCAAGAATTGCAACACAATCTTATAGTAAAAGACCGTGAATTCAAGCCAGCCATGAAAATATCACCCTACGAGAAGCGCAGATGAGAATAAGTAAACAGTACAGCCTAACAAATGAAGCATTCCATTATGCCCGACGAAAGAATATAACAAACACAAACACATTGTAATAGGAAGAATCGCTAGCATCTGGCAATTTTGCTACGCGAAAAAAGTCCTTAGAAAAACATTAGTATTTTGTCACTTGACTGGAAAAATTCGATTACTACCACTGGAAGCACCTCCGTAAGAATTTTACATTACATGACTGGGGAAGCTCCAGAATCAAAACACTTCCTTCAAAATATAAAAGCATACAATGCCTGCTTCCAAATAACCTCTTTTGGTGTCACTTCAGTCAACACCAACAGCGATGAAATCGATTATGATTTTTCCATCCAAGGACAAATATATCACAACATGAGATCATTACTACCACTATCCAATGAAGACCATAAATTTCTGCAAGTATATTTCATAGGAAATAAAGAAACAGAAAGTGATCAGTGATTTACAAATATAAGTGGATGGACTCGAGAAGTAGTCCGAGATGCACAGTGGATCAAACACGAAAACAATAAACTGATGCACATATTCAAAACAGCACTTGACCGAATGATTTCTGATGACTATGTAGTGATAATTCGAGCTGACAAAAGACGAAACGGAGAACACAAACGTTAGTTTAATGCACCTCAGACAGACGAAGTAGCCAGTGTAACTCTGGACAGTGAAAACACAAGCCTTGACATACTTGTACTATGAAGAAGAGAAGGACTATAATGCGTTGCAGAGACACACTGTTCATATGATGCCCCCAATATCAGTTAATATTTAACCACAGAGAGGACAGATATTTTAATGTGAAGCAGATCCAACCTGAAACAGATGCAGTAACAAAGAAAAAAGTCGCTTCGAAGGGGATCCTTTCTTACCACTTAATGATCAGAGGTAATGAAACATACAATCACATTCTCGACACACGCCGTTTATTCCAAGAATTCCTGGTAGATACATATGCAAAAACTGAAGTGGAATGGATGCTTTATATAAGACAATGACAAGAAACTTAAAACTGGATCTCTGATCATAATACTGAGAAATCACACCTCACCAAAACTATGTAATCGAGCAAGAATGATCGTCAAATAGCTATCAAATAACATCATAGAAGTCAAATGTATGAGTGGAGAGTACAAAGGGTACACACTATTAACCCCTGAACACTACTGATCTCTAGTGAACTGCCATTCCAATTTTTTTTTAAAAAAAACTTTGATTTCAAATCAAATCAGCCTCCCATTTTACAATTAACAAAGTGCAAGGGCACACTTTAAAATATTATGGCATCAGACTGAAAGACTCCTGCTTTTCTCGTGGGCAACTATGCGTAAAATGCTCTTGAAGTGGAAATTCTAAAAATTTGTACATGTATAAATTCGATACTAAAATTAAAATGTTGTTTATAAATAAGTATTGTAAAATAGTTAGATTATGTTATAAATAATTTCTTTTACCTCTTGCACTTCAAAGGTTAATCTTTTATTCCTAATACCACACAATCTCATATCAACTCCCTGAGTGAGGCCAGATACCCCAACTAGTAATGTAAATAACAGGTAGCATTTCTTTTTTTTGTCATTGAATAGTTGTGTTTTACCTTGTTCAATTGTCTCGTTGCATAAGCTATTGGATGTTCCCTGTGACACAAGAGTTTACTCAAAACACAACCGATTTCCATATTGCTTGCACCACAGGACAGGATAAACTCTTCAAAGAAATTTCGGGCTTGCAGCCGGTCGTCGTTCATTACCTCGCACGATATTTCAACTGGGCACCTGACAGATGACTGGCAGGTGCCCAGCTGAAATATCGTGTGAGGTATTGAACAACGACTGGCTGCAAGCCCGAAATTTGTTTGAACAGTCAATTCACCGGGAAATTTTTAAAATTCGCAACAGGTTGTTTGAAGTTAGGAAATATAAAGCCAGGATTAGATATGAAAGCATGTTTCAATTTCTCGAATGTGGCTTGACAGTCTGCTTTGCCCTCCAAATTCACTTATTATTTTAATAGATATCTCAAGGGATTTTCGCAAAATATCTCAAAAAATTCTTATGATTGAAGTGTCCTCATCGGCACTGTAGTATCCTCGTTGCCACTATAGTGTCTTCGTCGCCACTGAATGTCTTGCACTATAGGAATCAAGGGAGAGGATGTTGTTTGGTGGCCGGCATCCTCTTGCTACAACACAACTGTACGCATCTATTAACAGGGTTCTTCATTTACATAAACAGGAAGCTACTTATCTTTAAGAGTGTCCATGTGTTGGGGTACAAGCTCTTCCTTAACAGTCGTCTTGTAGACAGTGTCAGTACTCCAGCTGTTAAGAACTTTAATAATGCTCTGGATAAAGCATAAGTCCCACTGTTGTTGTTGTGGTCTTCAGTCCTGAGACTGGTTTGATGCAGCTTCCATGCTACTCTATCCTGTGCAAGCTTCTTCATCTCACTGTAACTACTGCAACCTACATCCTTCTGAATCTGCTTAGTGTATTCATGTCTTGGTCTCCCTCTACGATTTTGACCTTCTACGCTGCCCTCCAATACTAAACTGGTGATCCCTTGATGTCTCAGAACATGTCCTGCTAACCGATCCCTTCTTCTAGTCAGATTTCTCTGCTCCCCAATCCTATTCAATACTTCCTCGTTACTTATGTGATCTACACAACTAATCTTCAGCATTCTTCTGTAGCACCACATTTCGAAAGCTTCTATTCTCTTCTTGTCTAAACTATTTATGGTCCATCTTTCACTTCCATACATGGCTACACTCCATATAAATACTTTCAGAAACGAATACCTGACACTTAAATCTATACTCGATGTTAACAAATTTCTCTTCTTCAGAAATGCTTTCCTTGCCATTGCCAGTCTACATATTATATCCTCTCTACTTCGACCATCATCAGTCAATTTGCTCCCCAAATAGCAAAAGTGATTTACTACTTTATGTGCCTCATTTCCTAATCTAATTCCCTCAGCATCACCTGACTTAATTCGACTACATTCCATTATCCTCGTTTTGCTTTTGTTGATGTTCATCTTATATCCTCCTTTCAAGACAGTATCCATACCGTTCAACTGCTCTTCCAAGCTCTTTGCTGTCTCTGACACAATTACAATGTCATTGGCGAACCTCGAAGTTTTTATTTATTCTCCATGGATTTTAATACCTACTCCGAATTTTTCTTTTGTTTCCTTCACTGCTTGCTCAATATACAGATTGAATAACATTGGGGAGAGGCTACAACCTTGTCTCACTCCCTTCTCAGCCACTGTTCCCTTTCATGTCCCTCGACTCCTATAGTTGCCATCTCGTTTCTGTACAAATTGTAAATAGCCTTTTGCTCCCTGTATTTTACACCTGCCACCTTCAGTATTTGAAAGAGAGTATGCCCGTCAACATTGTCAAAAGCTTTCTCTAAATCTACAAATGCTAGAAACGTAAGTTTGCCTTTCCTTAATCTATTTTCTAAGTTAAGTCATAGGGTCAGTATTGCCTCACGTGTTCCAACACTTCTACGGAATCCAAACTGAGCTTCCCTGAGGTCAGTTTCTACTAGTTTTTCCATTCGTCTGTAAAGAATTCGCATTAGTATTTCGCAGCCGTGACTTATTGAACTGATAGTTCAGTAACTTTCACATCTGTCAACACCTGCTTTCTTTGGGATTGGAATTATTATATTCTTCTTGAAGTCTGAGGGTATTTCGCCTGTCTCATGTATTTTGCTCACCGGATGGTAGAGTTTTGTCAGTACTGGCTCTCCCAAGGCTGTCAGTAGTTCTAATGGAATGTTGTGCCACTATGTACACTAATATGGTCATAATGTACTGAGAGACGCTGACTTGGAGTGTGAGTCAGTGTACCAGTGACTGATTGGCTGAGCTAGTGACTGAGAGACTGAGCTGGTGACTGAGACTGCGCTAATGACTGAACTGAGGCCCTCCGGTCACCCTTGTGGTGAAGAGGGTGTTTGACGGCATGTTGCTTGCGAGTCTGTCTTTGGCCTCTTTCCTGATAGGTGCGCTTGATGCAGCGCCTACTATCGATCTTCCTGCTACTACTTTGCGGACTGGTGTGCTGGCGACAGTTTATGCCAGCACATTCCTCCACCCCCCTTCCCCCCTCGAAATGCTGCACCACTGTCGTGTAGGGAAGATGTGAACGACAACAGGGAAGGATGCTGGACGTAGATATGAGTTGGGAGCCCTGATTGTGAAGGACTGCGTACTCTCGACCATACCCTGGCATCTGGCTTGCAAGGCAATGGAACATTCTCCGGAAATTGCTGCGAAGGCACACGTCCAGGACTGAGGGCTTGTTCTGGGGCGATGACGGCGACGGCGACGGCGATGGCGAGTCCAGGTCCACTGGGTCGGCGAGAAGGGACGGCGGGGGTGCACCGTTCATCCGCTCCTCTTGGGGTGCCCTGGTGGCACCAGCGGGCGGCTGCGAAGGCCACGCGGTCCTGCGAGGGCCGCGAATCTGGTGGAAGAAAAGCAGCAGAATCATGCGGCAAATGACATGCTCGCATTTGGTTCTGGTGGCAGACCTGCAAACCATCAGGATCTGCAATCAAGTACATGAAAGGGCCATGCATTCGTAGATCACGACTCTTTACCATCGCCCACGGTTGCCATACACCGTGAAAAGAACAAGATCGCGCCGTGGAAAGCGATACTTGCCGATCATATGCTGCGGTGGTTGTAGCAAGTGGAGCAGCGTCAGATGGCGGCGGCCTTGCAGAAGTTCCACCGGTGATGGGCCGTCTCGTGAGTGGGAGCAATAGGAGGCGAGGAAGAGTACAGCACCTGTTCCCGGGTGTGGGTGGTGCGAAGCTTGGCCATCTGTTGTTTAAAAGTGCGTACGAAGCGTTCTGTTTCTCCATTGGATTTGAGGTAAAATGGAGCACTTGTTAGATGATGAATACCATTTCGTTCACAAAACTGTTAAAAACACCTGAAGTGAACTTTGGTCCATCGTCTGACATAAGCACTTCTGGCAAACCTTCCATGTAAAATATGGAGGATAACGTTTGAATGGTTCTATATGATATGGTAAAAGCCATAGGCACCGCAAATGGAGAATTGTTAAAAGAGTATACCACTATGAGCCAATGAGTGTTCCAAAACGGCCCTGCAAAGTCTATGTGCACTCGTTCCCATGGCGGTTGAGTTTTAGGCCAAGCTGAGAATGTCTGTGGCGGAGCGGATTGTTTTTCCACGCATACACGACTCTGTGACACCATCTGTTCAATGTCCATGTCCTGCCAAGTATAGTGCCAGCGCGCTAACTGTTTAGTGCGAGCAGTTCCCCAATGTCCTTGGTGGAGCAATCGCAACACATCGATTTGCAATACTTTGGGAATAAGCACACACGGTTGTCCCCTGTCATTTTGAACAAGGTTCACACCCTAATGAACTGAAAGATAATGCGAACGTGTAAAATATCGGCGCCCAACCGAGTTCTGGATACTGTTCAGCGAACGAGGCCAAGGCGTGAGAATGTAATGTAACGGAATTTTGAGATTTTGGTCTGCTCCCGTGCCTGCGCAATTTGTCTGTAGTGCAGGCGAAAAGTTTCCAGCAATTCAGAGTCGTGCGCGTCGATGTGGCAACAAGAAGCGACAGATGCATCAAAATCAGAGTCTGAGCCAAGTGGCAGGCGGGATAGGGCGTCGGCATTGCACTATTTCATACTGATACTGCGAAAACAACAAAGCCCATCGTTGCAATTCGCTAGCAGTACTTGTAGGAACTGGGTTAGGCGGATGAAACAAGAACTGCAAAGGCTTGTGATCTGTCATTAAAAAGAACCTGCGACCATACAAATAGTAAACATTAACGAGAGCTTCTTTTCCTATTTGAGAATAATTGCACTGAGTTTCAGTTAACAACTTTGAGGCAAAAGGAATACCTCTGTCTTGTGCACTAATTCTGGGCGAAAACACAGCACCGATTCCTTAGGAAGAAGCGTCATTTGCAAAACTACCGGCTTAGCAGTGTCAAAACTCACTAACCGAGCGACGTGGCTCAGTTGCTAGCACACTGGACTCGCATACGGGAGGACGACGGTTCAATCCTGCGTCTGGCCATGCTGATTTATGTTTCCCGTGATTTACCTAAATCGCTCCAGGCAAATACAAGGATGGTTTCTTTGAAAGGGCACTGCCAACTTGTTTACCCGCCCTTCCCTAATCCGATGAAACCGATGACCTCACTGTTTGGTCTCCTTCCCCACACATCCCAACCCCAACCCAAAACTCACTAAACATCTGCCACTAAGCAAAGCATTTTCGAGTTTCTGAAATGCGTCGTGACACTCTTTGGTCCACACTAGAGGTACATTTGTGAGAATGCAATGGAGCAGCGATCTGAGCGGCATTCGGCATGAATCGAATGTAGTATGTCATCTTGCCTAGTGCTGACTGTAGTTCAGATAGATTGCGAGGAACAGGCAGGTCACGGATTGCAAGCAAATGAGATTGGAAGGGCTCCAGACCCTGACTGTTTATCACATGCCCTAAGTTCTGCAGTTCAATTTGAAAAAGGTCACATTTTACGAGAGGACACTTGAGTCCTGCTTCTGTCAGCACTCGCAACTTGGTCCCTACCGTCCCAGCTCGCCGACCCAATGAACAGGACCAGCCATCGCCGTCATCATCGCCGTCATCGCCCCAGAAGGCGCTCTCAGGCCTGGATGTGTGCCGCAGCTGCAGTTTTCTGGAAAATGTTCCTTTGCCTCGCAAGCCAGAAGGCGGGGTATGGTCGGGAGTACGCAGTCCTCCATAGTCACAGCTCTGGTGTACGACCTGAAACGACAATACCGTCAAGGTAGTTTAAACAAAGTGGTACTTTTGCAGTCAGGTGTTCCAAGTAATAGTGAAAAATGGTTGGGTGTGGAAGCATTGCCGAAGGGCAAACGCAAATACTTGAACAGTCCTAAGTGTTTATTTACAACACTTTCTGTGATTCTTCATCCAAAGCAATCTGGAAGTAGGCATCACTTAAATCTATCTTAGAAAACTAAGGTCCTGCACCAAGCCTGTCCATGAACTCCCCACGGCAAGGTAATGGATAAGTGTCAACTACTGTCTGTGGGTTGACTGTAGGCTTGTAGTCAAAACAGACGCGAATTCGACCAGAAGGCTTAGGCAACAAAACGAGACGACTAGCTTGATTAGGAGCAATTACACCATTATCTTGCAATTCTCTCAGTTCACTAGCTACTTTGTCTCTTAAAGCAATTGGAATTGGGCGGGCCCTGATAAACTTACTTTGCACATTGTCTTTCAATGTAATATGCGCTACGAAGTTATCAGATTTTCTTATTCCTTCGGAAAATGGCTCAGGAAATTCTTTAAGCAAGCTAGCGATACTGTCTTTCGGCGCACAGGCCGATGCAGAAAGGACATTGTCTTGGATTCTTAGGCCAAACGAATAAAAGACACCTAAACCGAATGTGTTCTTACTCCAGAATGAGACTTTCACTATGTAGCGGAGTGTGCGCTGATATGAAACAGTTTCATAACAGTACACTCCGCTGCAGAGTGAAAATCTCATTCTGGAAACATCCCCCAGACTATGGCTAAGCCATGTCTCCGCAATATCCTTTCTTTCAGGAGAGCTAGTTTTGCAAGGTCCGCAGGAGAGCTTCTGTAAAGTTTGGAAGGTAGGAGACGAGGTACTGCCAGAAGTAAAGCTGTGAAGACGGGGAGTGAGTCGTGCTTGGCTAGCTCATTTGGCAGAGCACTTGCCCGTGAAAGGCAAAGGTCCCGAGTTCGAGTCTGGGTCCGGCACACAGTTTTAATCTGCCAGGAAGTTTCATGTTCTCGCTGTCTCTTGATTTCAACACAGTAAAATTCACTGTCTTGGGTTGAGATTTGTAAGTGGTAGGCAACTTACATCGTCCAAGCACGGAAATTTCCTGTCCGTTGTAAGCAGTGAGGTGCTTCCTATATTTAGAAAGGCGTGGTGAGCCTAACTGTTCGTACGTGGCACGATTAAGCAAAGTTACTGTGGCACCTGTGTCTAACTGAAACTTTACAAGATGGCCAACAATTCGTAATGAGACAAACAGATTGTTAGAGCTTCGTTGCACAGCACTAGGGCGGAGAAGAAGGCACAACCTTATTCTTACTTTTGTCATAATATTTTGTAGGTTTGGAAAACACAACATTCACTGTATGTGCACGAGCATGTTTTTATCTGAGAGCTAGGAAAAATGGCGGTTTTGTGCCATTGCAAACTGCTTGGACACGTTTTTTTTTTACACATGTGTAACACGCTGCATTACGTGATGGGCAATCCTGTCTTTCATGGCGAGCAAAACGTCTAGGGCAAGACGTTGAACTTTACAGAATCACGCGGCATGAGATCACTGTAAAAGTTGCCACAGCTATACTTAAATTTAGACTTCATAGTTATGCACGTTAATTCTGTGAACCACTGACGGTACGTCTGTTTCCGGCTTTTACTACAAACGAAAGAACTGATATCTAGCTGCAGCTATGTCGACTTGCTGGTCATAGTGCTGAGTTAATGCAGCGATTACTCTGTCAGCTGAGTTCTTCGGGAGACACGGTTGTGAATAGTTTTTGTATTAACCTGAATACTGTGGACTCCGCAATCGAAAGAAAGTATTGTAGCTTTACAGTACCTTGAACACTATGAACTTCACAATGTGCTTGGTACTGTGTCAGTTATTTGAGCCATTCCTCTTCTGTGTCATTAAATTGCCGGAATGTTGGCATGCTGGTCAACGGCACTTGTTGGACTGGTTGGTTGGTTGTGCGGCCGACACAGCTTGTTCAGCCAGTAGTTGTTGTACCGTCATCAGCAAAGCAGCAATTTGTTGGTAATGAAACTGAAAATCGTATGGCAGATCCATCACATTTCCCGTCTGCGGCTGAGGCGTTTTGGCAGGGGGTGAAGGGGGTGTGGTAGCCATGGTTTACACGAAATACCTTATAGCATTAAACCTCTGAAAATAGAAATCTCAGCCGGCGGGAGTGGACGAGCGGTTCTAGGCGCTACAGTCTGAACCGCGCCACTGCTACGGTCGCAGGTTCGTATCCTGCCTCGGGCATGGATGAGTGTAGTGTCCTTAGGTTAGTTAGGTTTAAGTATTTCTAAGATCTAGGGGACTGATGACCTCAGAAGTTAAGTCCCATAGTGCTCAGAGCCATTTGAACCATTTATAGAAATCTGATTACTCTTGCAGTCCCCCTCCTGGAATACATGGAAGAACACCACAGCAATTAAGCAAATAGAAATGAGCACTCCTGCAAGCTAAAACACAAGAGAAGCAAGCAAAATCTTCGGCCAAGCTGATTAACTTTGATCACCACTGAATTATCCTCGTCGTCACTGTAGTATTCTCATTGCTACTGTAGTGTCCTTGTCATCACTGTAGTGCCTTGTACCATCGGAATCGAGGGAGAGGATGTTGTTTGGTGGCTGACATCCTATTTCTACAACACAACACAGACCATTTCCTATCCCATCCTGGCTACTTGCATGTGCCCAGTAGTTTACTTTCTTTTGAGTGAAATGGCACTTGTTGGCATTGAGTGTAGACATGCTGCCTGTGGTTGTTGAAAGACTTCCTCGCAACCATTTCACATGTTCTTCCATATCCTTTCAAAATATAATTATGTCATCAAGATTAACCATATAATTTTTCAGTTTCTCGAAGCACTCCATCCTAGAGTCTCTGTAATGTAGCTGGTGCATTTTTCAGTCTGCATTCTATATTATCGTAATATCCTCAGGCCGTGGATAGTGCTGTCTTTGACCAGTCTTCGGGAACTGCTCGTGATAGCCAATCTTCAGATCCATGGTTGATAAGTATTTACATTGACCACATTGTCCAGTGTCTCCGTAATATTCAGCATACGATACGCATTGGTAACGAGTTTTGCATTTAAGAAATGGTAATCACAACAGAACCTGTATTTCTTGGTACCATCCAATGATCTTTTGGGCACAGTGACAATTTGTGCACTTCAGGGGCTATCACTCTCCTCACTGATTCCACCAGCCAACTTCCGACCAGTGAATTCTGACAGTAAAGGTTGTACATGCTTTGGGACCCTGTGTGGTTTCTCATATACCAGTGCATTGCTTCCTGCTGTTATCCAATGCTGCATTAAGGCACCACTGGTAACTGCTGCCACTATAGGCTGGCTTGCAAACCGTTGGGCCCTTTGTAGACTAAGCTCATCCATGTTGCAAGTGTCCACTAACATGAAGCATAAGATCCCCATCCCACACAAAGTAACATGTCTAGCCCTTTGTTGCAGGCCAATGGTCCTACCATGCACAATAATTCCCCTGGTTAGCTCATACTTACACTATCCCAGTTCAGTTTCCTGTACCTGCTGGTATGTTATCCCAAGAATTAATCTTTTGTGTGTGGCTGGAGTTTAGCTGGTAACAGCTTCATGACAGGTGCAGCCTACGACCTTGGTTCACAAGCAGCTCCCTCCCCTAGTGGAAATGAGTAGTGAAGGATTATTTACACCGCGATATTTATTCAGGAACTGAAGTCTGACAGCTTCACAGTAGCTCTCACCAACACATGAGAGCATCTCCATACGCTCCTTAAACCTTCCAGCCACAGTGCTAAAAGTGAGCAGTGCCAATGATTTCACCTTGTTGTTACCAACTCTAGTTAACCAGTACTGTGAAGCAAAAAATCCTGTTGGAAGAACATCTGCAACTGAGCATTATACCAAAGGTTGAAAATACTGCTTCAGTTGTAAATTGCTTTTATTATCACATGACTGGTTTCAGGCTCACATAGGTTCTCTGTGCTCATAGGTAGCACATTGCACGTAGTACACGTCCACAACGGCGCCCAGGGGCCACAGCACAGTTGCAACACCTGAGGAAGGGCTTATGTGAGCCTGAAACCGGTCGTGTGATGATAAAAGAAATTTACAACTGAAGCATTATTTTCGACATCTGGTATACTGTGAAGACGGAAATCTCTTCCTACCCAAGAGGTCCAGAATAACAGCTGACATATGTGCACTTGTGGCTATCATGAAGTTAACCTCTAACAGTCAAGGCACACCCATTTGTGTTTAACACAAGCTTCTCTTCCTACCCAAGAGGTCCAGAATAACAGCTGACATATGTGCACTTGTGGCTATCATGAAGTTAACCTCTAACAGTCAAGGCACACCCATTTGTGTTTAACACAAGCTTCTTTCCATTGCACCTATCATGCTTTCCACTTCTGCAATCACATGCATTATGTCCAACTTCACCAATTAAAAGCACTGTGGCTGGCAGCACTGTTTCTTCAAGTGGCCCAGTCATCCACATCTGTAGCATTTAACCTCAAAGAAGAAACACCATGATTTCTCTATGTCTAAGTCGCAGTGTCTATCTCCTACCTCTGTGTGGCAATTCTAATAGCTGACAAATCATTAGAATTCTCCATCCTCCCTCTCAAATACCCTGTCAGTGAATATGGAGAGCCTGTATAGGGAGAGATTGGCCAATTGGGCCGATACGACGGCCATTTTTCTGCCAAACTGTGGGCAGGACTTTTGAATGACCGGTAGTGGAGTAGTGGAGTACACACTCACCGAATCAAAAGTACAAGACAATATGGCGAAATCATTCGTTAAATGCCTTTGTTTATAAGAATAATGTGTTATAAAAATTTTCACACAGCCAATTTACAGGTCTTTTTTCAAATTTAACTATGTATATTGAAATTTGTATATTATGTAGTAAAAACCAAAAACGACTTACTTCACATAGATAAGAGCACTTGGTTGGCTTCCACAAGGCTCCTGTTTGATTTATGTCAGTCCTGTTGACTGTGACTGCTCACTGCTTTCGTCTTTCTTCATTGTGTGGAAAGGCTAACATGCGAAATCCACCTTCGCCTCTATTGGAACAACCAAATGCAGCACAACCTGGCATCGTTTACGAATGTCTGCAGAACAAATTACAGATGTCAAAAACAATACTGTACAATTACTTACGTGTTTACTTCAAACATGTAGGCCTACCGACTTCATCACAAAACGCTTCATTATTTCAACTCATATTTAAGATCGCAAACGCTAATTACGTACTGAAAACGATATACAACTAAATCGAACATACATGCACAACGCATAACAAGTCTCTCAATAATTAAGATACCTTTTAATCGTTTCCAAAAGTCATCTGAACCTCAATTCAACTCAAAAGCACGGCGAACATAGGAAGCGCGAGAGACTTTTGGCGCCATTTTTCTGCCAAAGCTAATCAATCAATCACGGGCAACTTCACCTATGGCCACTCTCTCTGTATACAGGCTCACTAAGGGAATAAAGAGTCCTACGCTATCTGTTGGTGTTCTGTTAAGTCTGTAGATTGTGATGCCCTCTGTAGCTGATATAACTTCTTAACTATACATGGACGTGTGAAAATAAGTGTGTGTGAGCTGAAGTTTTCCCGTGCCGACACCTTTGTTTCCACTAGTGTGTAGCAACATTTTGGTGCCGAAATCCGGTAATACATGAAGAGTGCTACTACATGTTAATATAGGACTCGACGCTGGCGGAGAAGGTTTCTCACGACTTTTATCTCAAAATCCGGTCACGTCACGTCACATTCAGCTCACACAGATAAGTTGTGGCGTTGTTCTGAAACTGTTACAAACACCAAAGGTCGATTGATTTGTATATAATGTTACCTGGTGCATGTTTGTTGGTGGCAGAGCGATATAGGGCATTTGGCGTATTATTTGCAAAGCCCAAAGGAGACTGCTAAAGTATTAGCAGACTGCAGCGCCATCTGTTAGCAACAGCGACCACTGCTAAGGGTTGCGTAACTTGTATACTGCACGGCCGCGCCATCTCTTGAGAACTGCACTAGGGGGCTGCTAACGGCTCACATTCCGGAACAGCGCCATCCCTTAGCGACAGCATCCAACTGACAGGGGTGTATTAACCTCGAACGCACTCTCGGGACAGAAAGCAAAATCACCAACTCGCCATGACAGAAGCAGTAGCTACAAACTTGGGGAGACTGCGACGAAAGTGGACGACTTTGCGATCGAACGCGACGCGTTTCGTCAGCCAAATAAACGCGTTCGATGGTTCTACAGCAGCAGAAGAAGTCTAAAACTTCCAGGAACACTTCCAGACTCAACGATACAATACATGACTTGCTGGATGACTGAATACGAAGCCGACACAGAGGCTTGTGAGGAATATACTGATAAATGCAAACGCGTCCTCCGAAAGGCGAATGGCCTCCTAGGAAGAGCGCGTTCAGGGGACACAAGTGCAACGTCTGCGGCTCAACATCACGCTTGTGTGGACATAAAATTGCCTACTATCAAACTGCACCTATTCTCTGGCGACAGAAGCTTGGCTTCGATTTTGGGAGCAGTTCACAGCTTCCACAGACGAGAATCCGATGGTGTCAACTATGAACAAGCATCTATTCGCCCATGGTTATCTTGATGGGGGACCTAATGACCTGGTCGGTGGTATTGCTGTTACAACTGACACATATGAGCAGACTTAGCAAATTTTGAAATCCAAATATAGGGAAACGAACAGAATTATCCAAAGTCACCTGGATTTCTTGGAAAATCTTAACACTCCTGCTTCAGGCAGTGCAGAGCCTCTCAATTCCACCTACACTGAGTGTCATAAGCGCATCCAAGCACTACGAGCACTAGCAGAAAATGTGGACTCTTATGGGAGAGTGCTTGCACCCAAAGTTCTTCAAGCCTCTTCTGAAGAAATTTGCAAAAATTAGCTTGTGCATGCCCGAAGGCAAAAGATTGAACACGCCTTATGGAGTTCTTAAATAACGAGTTGGAAGGAGCTGTCAACACACGAAAAATTCGTGGAGATACTGTTCCACAAGAAAATCACGTACCAACAGCATCTGTCTTCCATGTAAAGGTTAAAACTAAGGAGGACAAGAAGAAACAACAAAATTCAGAGCCCTGCTGTGTGTATTGCGACGAAAGAGGGCATTGGGGCCAAGACTGCCAAAAGATTGCAAGCTTTCAGGAAAGAATAGACGCGCTCAAGACAACGAACCGTTGCTTCCTATGTCTTAGACGTAGCCACAATAAAAATTAGTGCTTCAAACGGGGAAAGGCGTCCTGTGTGAAACGTAAGGACGAGCATCACATTTCCATAGGTAGCAGCCATACTACAACAGTAAATAAAATTGAAACTATGACTTCTAACTTCACACACTGCTCATGTGAGTATCATAGGACCAACTGATAAGAGCAAACAGACACATGCCATCCTCGACACAGGGAGTCAATCGAGTTTCATTCAACATTCACAGACCGATTCTCTCCAACTAAGTGTCATTCGAAGCACTACTCTGGACATAACAGCTTTCGAACCCACTTACAGTTCATCCCTCTCAAGGAGGAAGGAGCAGTCCAAACGAACGACTAATTCAGTTTTATGACCCCCTTGCTGTGTTCACTCCTGCTGGGATCGGTTCAAAGCTAATTATCCAAGACATATGACCAAGGGGTCTTGTGTGGGAGGACGTTTTGTCCACAGGTCTTGCATGTCGTTGGCATTCACTGGTCTCAAAGCTTTATCATTTGTCATCCTTGCATATTCCTAGATGGATAGAAATATCGAGCACAGGTGACTCTGCGGAAGTGCATGTATTCTGTGATGCATTTGAAAGAGCCTACAGTGCTGTTTTGTATTTATAAGGACAGCTACCGAAACTGGATACACTGTGCGGATTGTCTGTAGCAAGAACAGACTGGCTCCTATCAAGAAGGTAACTCTGCCTAGATTGGAGTTACTTGGTGCATTGGTCAGATCAAGACATCTTGATTACTTTTGCCAGGAAATGGGGTTTGATGCCAGGAGACCTAGCTTGTGGAGCTACTCAACAGTCACTTTTGAACAGGTATGGAGTGATCCAAATGAATAGAAAACCTTTATTTGTAATCAAGTGACAGAGATCAACATACTCCGCACTCAGCCAATGGAGGCACTCTTTGGGAATCAAAATCCTGCAGATCATCTCGCACGGGGACAAGAAGCAAATCTGCTTGCCACTCTTGTATCTGATGGTGTGGTCCACAATGGCTTTCAGAAGACAAGCAGTTCTGGCCACTGGACATCCCAGCCCCACCTCCATCACTGAACACCATCACTGAACCACTACGGGACATAGCAAGGTTTGGTTAATATTGGCGAGTAATGCATATAACTGCATTTGTATTTCGATTTATCAGCACAACAACAAATAAAAATAGAATCTCTGGCAGTTTGAGTGCTTTGGAATTACAAAATGCATGCATCTACTGAATCAGAAGAGTTCAAAAGGAACTACTCATTGCTGAACGGTCTGCACTGGGTAAGGGAGAACAACTGCCCAAGGAATGAAAGATCGCTCGATACAATCCACTTATATCTGATGCATCCTTCGACTTGGTCATAGGCTGCAATGTTCTGCACTGTCACTTTCAGAGAAGCATCCAGTCATATTAGATGGACGTCACAATTTCACTGAGATTCTCGTCAGACACACACATGTAAGTCTGCATCATCTCGGTGTGCGGATGGTGTTAGGGGAACTGCGAGAAGAATTTTGGATTCTGCAGGGATGACAAGCTGTGTGGAGTGTTCTTAATACTTGCCTACCAGACGTAAGATAATACACAGTCGCCAGTGTGAAGAGATAGGGGCTCCACTACCACTGGAGACCCAAGTCGCTTTATTTGTTCATGAGACCCAGACAATATTAGATCAGGCTCCCAGGTGGATGCCATTTTTCTTGACTTCTGGAAGGCATTCGATACAGTCCCACACTGTCGCCTGATAAATAAAGTAAGAGGCTATGGAATATCAGACCAGCTGTGTGGCTGGATTGAAGAGTTCTCAGCAAACAGAACACAGCATGTTGTTCCCAATGGACAGACGTCTGCAGACGTTAAAGTAACCTCTGGCGTGCCACAGGGGAGTGTTATGGGACCATTGCTTTTCACAATATATACACTTCTGGCCATTAAAATTGCTACACCAAGAATAAATGCAGATGATAAACGGGTATTCATTCGACAAATATATTATACTAGAACTGATATGTGATTACATTTTCAAGCAATTTGGGTGCATAGATCCTGAGAAATCAGTACCCAGAACAACCACCTCTGGCCGTAATAACGGCCTTGATACGCCTGGGCATTGAGTCAGACAGAGCTTGGATGGCGTGTACAGGTACAACTGCCCATACAGCTTCAACACGATACCACAGTTCATCAAGAGTAGTGACTGGCATAATATGATGAGCTAGTTGCTCGGCCACCATTGACCAGACGTCTTCAATTGGTGTGAGATCTGTAGAATGTGCTGGCCAGGACAGCAATCGAACATTTTCTGTATCCAGAAAGACCGGTACAGGACCTGCAACATGCGGTCATGCATTATCCTGCTGAAATGTAGCGTTTCACAGGGATCGAATGAAGGGTAGAGCCACGAGTCGTAACACATCTGAAATGTTACGTCCACTGTTCAAAGTACCGTCAATGCGAATAAGAGGTGACCAGATGGTTAACCAATGACACACGATACCATCACGCTGAGTGATACGACATTTTGGTGATGACGAATACACGCTTTCAATGTGCGTTCAGTGCAATGCGCCAAAGACGGATGCGACCATCATGATGCTGTAAACAGAACATGGATTCATCCGGAAAATGACGTTTTACCATTTGTGCACCCAGTTTTGTCATTGAGTACACCATCGCAGTGCTCCTGTCTGTGATGCAGCGTCAAGAGTAACCGCAGCCATGGTCTCTGAGCTAATAGTTCATGCTGTTGGAGATGTCGTCGAAGTGTTCGTGCATATGGTTGTTGTCTTCCAAACGTCCCCATCTGTTAACTCAGGGATCGAGACGTGGCTGCACGATACGTTACAGCCATGCGGATAAGATGCCTGTTATCTCGACTGCTAGTGATACGAGGTCATTGCGATTCATCATGGCGTCGGAAATGTGATGGTACGCATTTCTCCTCCTTACACGAGGCATCACAACAACATTTCACCAGGCGACACTCGTCAACTGCTGTTTCCCTATGTGAAATCGATTGGAAACTTTCCTCATGTCAGCACGTTCTAGGTGTCGCCACTGGTGCCAACCTTGTGTGAATGCTCTGAAAAGCTATCATTTGCATGTTACAGCAATTTCTTCCTGTCGGTTAAATTTTGCGTCTGTAGCATGTCACATGGTGTAGCAGTTTTAATGGCAAGTAGTGTATAAATGACCTAGTAGATAGTGTCGGAAGTTCCATATGGCTTTTCGTGGATGTTGCTGTAGTATACAGAGAAGTTGCAGCATTAGAAAATTGCAGCGAAATGCAGGAATATCTGCAGCGGATAGGCACTTGGTGCAGGGAGTGGCAACTGACCCTTAACATAGCCAAATGAAATGTATTGCGAATAAATAGAAAGAAGGATCCTTCATTGTATGATTATATGATAGCAGAACAAACACTGATAGCAGTTACTTCTGTAAAATATCTGGGAGTATGTGTACAGAACAATTTGAAGTGGAATGATCATATAAAATTAATTGTTGATAAAGCGGGTGCCAGGTCGAGACTCATTGGAAGAGTCCTTAGAAAATGTGGTCCATAAACAAAGGAGGTGGCTTACAAAACACTCGTTCGATCTATACTTGAGTGCGCTCGTCAGTGTGGGATCCATATCAGATCGCGTTGACAGAGGAGATAGAGAAGATCCAAAGAAGAGCTGCGCGTTTCGTCACAGGGTTATTTGGTAAGCGTGATAGCGTTATGGAGATGTGTAGCAAACTCAAGTGGCAGACTCTGCAAGAGAGGCGCTCTGCACCGCGGTGTATCTTGCTGTCCAGGTTTCGAGGGGGTGCGTTTCTTGATGAGGTATCGAATATATTGATTCCCCCTACTTATACCTCCGGAGGAGATCACGAATGTAAAATCAGGGAGATTCGGGCGAGCACGGAGGCTTTCCGGCAGTCGTTCTTCCCGCGAACCATACACGACAGGAACAGGAAAGAGAGGTAATGCTTTGACACGTAAAGTGCCCTCCGCCACACACCGTTGGGTGGCTTGCGGAGTATAAATGTAAATGTAGATGTGTACAGAGTTCAGCCTTCTAGACCATTTGCAGTAACTGGCATCGATTTTGCTGGACCATTATGTGTGAAATCTGGGCACCAAACAAAGAAGTTCTACATGGTCGTATTCAAATGTGCCACAACACAAGCCATTCGTATTGAACTTGCCACTGATACGTCCACTGACATATTTTTGATGGCAGTGCAACGCTTTGCAGTATGTAGGAGCCTACCAGTCACTGTCTACTCAGGCAATGTTACAACATTCCATGCAGCCAAATCAGAACTGTCAGAACTTTTCAAAGCCATGCAGTATACTGATGTACAACTCTTCTGTGCCAACCATGGAATTACTTGGAAGTTCATATCACCACATGTGGTTTGGTTGGGAGGCTGGTGGGAACGCATGATAGGCTCTGTGAAGCACTGCCTGAGGAAAGGGGGAAATTCTTGGTCCCTCCTAGGTGGATAAAAAGAGTTTTAACGCCACCTTGATCAGCAAAGAAGCCGCAATAAACTCATGACCCATCACTCAAGGAGAGAGCGATACTGTATTGACGCCAGCCCACTTTCTAAATGGTGGGAAATTAGTAACAATTCCATGTGGGCCAGAGCCAACAACTAGAAGGGACCTTGTCAAGGAGTTCTGACTTAGACAAAAGGTCAATGAGGGCATTTGGCGTAGGTGGATGACCGAATACCTCCTGCTTCTAAGACAATAACCTGAGGTAAAGGGACTCCCTCTGCAAAGGAAACCAAGAACTGGACAGGTTGTTCTGCTCCAAGAAGACAGCAAAACACTGTACTTGGGGTAGAGGGCTGTGGTGGAAGAAATGCAGCACAGCACAGACAATAAAATACAGTTCATCGTCCTCCGCCAGCCAAATGGTATGAAGATCTGTCGATCGATCCAGCTGGTCATCCCCCTCGAGATGGACCAGGGTGGGGAGGATGTCGGGGAATAAAGACTCCTATGCCATCTGTTGGTGTTCTGTTAAGTCTGTAGATTGTGTTGTTCTCTGCAGCAGATTTAACTCTTAACTGTATGTGGACGTATGAATATAAATGTGTGTGAGCAGAGGTTTTACTGTGTCAGCCCTTTGTTTCCACTAGTGTGTAGTAACATACCGTATACAAATATATCTAAGGTTCCATTCTCTACTTTCCGCAACAGGACTCTGTCGCTGTATTTTACAAGATACTCAGTTGTATGATAATGTAGGAACTACCTGTGATTAATTTCTGTCCCAGAAGTAGTCTTGACACAGAACCACATTTAAGAAATACAACTATAATCTCTGAATAATGGCCTATGAAGTATAAATGTATATTTTAAAAAGAACTGTGGCCTTATTACTGAATCCTGAGCTACAAAACTTGTCATAAAATAATAAATAACACTTACTATCCCACAGACAAAGACCAAAATTTGTTAAGTGATCAAGGTATACTAATTTACATGAAATGAAAGGCTATTCATCTTGGCAACGTGTTTATTGAATAAATAGTGGATGTAATTTGACATTTAAACACAAAAATAAAAAAGCACGTATACTGAGTGGCAGTGAGCATGACCCTTTATATTGTAAGTGTGTGGTGCATGCATTAACTAAACTCTGCTTATGCAGATCGAAACGGTACACTGCTGGAGGCGATGGAACACTTTGAAAGTTCCTGCAGTTGTGTTTCTGAAGTGTGGTACTATGTAAAGACTACTTATGGGGTAGGAATTAATCAAGCTGCCAGGTGCTCACTGAACACAATTGCCTCCCGTGAGTAGGTCTGTGTTTGCAGCCGCAAATCTGCGAGTGTGTGACTTGCGCGCCCCTGGGCAGACTCGAATGATGGATCCCACTGTGATTGTCTCACCCCAGGTGACGGCTGCTATCTCGATCCTCTCTGTAGGCCATCCTCAGACTAACTCTCACACCGGTGTCCCTGAATGAACCCTCTCCAAAATTCTCTCGGAAAAACATACTCACCGAAAATATGCTCCCTGTAAAGCGCTACTGAAAATACACATTAACAACTGAACATCTGGCAGGTTTCTCTACGTCAGTTGCATAAACGTATTCTAACCGACAGCCTTCCTCTGTGAGGCAGGCAAGATCATTCCCACCAATATTGTGGCTTGCAGCCAAGAATTACACATGCCTGCAGTACATCTTCTGACATCACCATCCCATTTCCAATCACGACACTTATTTTTTGTGTGCATTGGAAATCACTTGGTGCCAGAAAGTCAAGAGCTCTAAAAAATACACCGGCTGTACTGATGACACAATGTCGGACACCCAGCAGCAATGTTTTAACAGCTGAACAGATATGCTTGTCATCTGAAGACAGGTTAACAAAAATCTTCAAATTCCAAAGAAATTCTTGGTGCTTACAGAAAACAACTTCCAGGGTGCTGGATCATTGTGCGTCAGGGGCTGAAACTTGTAAGTGAAGTGCTCAAAGTATTTTGTCACTATGGTTGATCGTGTTTACTCATTCGTTGATTGTTAGAAGCTTTGGAGCGAATTCGTAGCTTTTGCTATCTGTAGTGACAGCTGTTTCGTGTAGGGACTGGCAAGTTAACGTCTTCGTGGTCTGGGGTGAGTGTTTTGTGTGCGTGTTCCCAACACGTTATAGATCACATTTCCTGAAATGCGGTAGCTCCACTGGGAGTGGTTTAGCAAACGACACGTGATTAGTTATTAGGAGTACATGTTTGTTTGGTGTGCGAATCGCGTGTTGGAATAATATTAGTTATGCGTCAATCTCATGTTTTCACCAGTGAGCGTGTGTGCTGCCCGTAGATTTTGACACAAAGTCTAAAGAAATCGCTTCTCCAGAGTGAAATTCCATTCCTAATGGGATATTTAGGTTCACGATTCGTATGTAACGCATTTAGGTCAGCCCCCTGAAGTTTATTCCCGATGCTTAATACTGTCGGCTGTTAATTGCGAGCTGAATTGCGCAATTCGATTGAAATCCTGTATTCGATTTCCGTAATACGCGTATTGTGTTCGGTCATGGTCAACGAAATCAGCACGGCATTAGGTTTTATGCAGCATGCGCCTAGAATAGGAAGTGTTTTTGAGTTCCCTCTCTAACCTGTCACAATACTTTGTAACTTATTTGGATATGTGAAAGTGCTGGCTAGCCTCGGTCATGTTCTTCTAGCACTAGGTCAGTTTGTCTTCAGGGACAGGTTCCGACAACCTGTTGTCAGCGTGGGTTTGTAGGGAGAATGGTTGGCGTACTCCTATGTCTTCCTGGTCTGTTATGTATCACGTATTCTGGAATCGGTTATAGCTCCATTGTGAGGGGTACTGCTGTGATATGTCATCGGTGATTAGGTACTCGCGTGTCATGTGCTTTAGTAGTCCAACATCGTGAGAAATTAGTGGTTTATAGTTTGTCTGGTGTCTTGTATTAGCTGCTGTTTGAGATCCTTTTGGTATCTGTTTGAAATCTGATTACGTATGCCAGTGTTGACGTACTAAGTTTTAGGAGAGAAACAGCTAAAAGATCTCCCTTTTTCATGTCGAACTGAGCAACTAAATTAAGAGTGGAGGCACTACTGTGCGTTACGTGATATCCCTGTGGTGTTGTTCGATGACACGCGGTTTGCGACAGCTGTGTTCCACAGCGTACTAAATCTAACCGGCTGCGTTTTATTGATTTATGATCGCGTTTACTTTTCGGCTGTTGGACGAACATAGGCATGTTTAGTTGCTTCATCGCCTTGTCATGTTCAGTTTGCTTTCAGCATTCTCGTGATTTTGATATTACTTGTGTATTGAATACTAAAAAAATAAAATAATAAAATGGTTCAAATGCCTCTGAGCACCACGGGACTTAACATCTGAGGTCGTCAGTCCCCTAGAACTTAGAACTTCTTAAGCCTAACTAACCTAAGGACATCACACACATCCATGCCCGAGGCAGGATTCGAACCTGCGACCGTAGCGGTAGCGCGGTTCCAGACTGAAGCACCTAGAACCGCTCGGTCTCATCGGCCGGCTGTGTTGAATACAAGTCAGCGCATTTAAGTCGTTGTGTCCTGATCAGCGCATGGCTTGAGAACGTCCGTAGCTTTGGCTGGCCATAAGGAACGAGATCTTTGCTGGTTGTTATGTGAACATTTGGTATATTTGTCTGTGTTGCTTACTTTACGGATGTGTGCATATTTATGAAGTTGTGTTCTTGCGTTGCGTCAGGAAGAACGGATATGCGTTCGTTACCGTGGTGGCTCTTTTGACGTCTCATCTGCAAAGTCCTACAATAACTGTTCTAATTCTTTAGTAATAAATTAGTGCTGGTTACTACTAAAGCATACTGCCATATGCTGGGACTTGAGGTTAGTGCCTTTATTTGGTCGGACTATTGGCTGTTTAGTTATTTGGTCCAGCTATTGGCTGTTTGTTTATAAATGGGTTAAGTCCATGCTCAAATGTGAAAAGCTAGTTTAAAGTATGGCTGGTACCGTTTGCTTCAGTCTGTAACAGCTGGTGGATTTGCCGTGCAGGGGGACGCCATGCGACGCCAGACAAACAACATGAAATTTTAAATTGCTCTATTACGGCTCCCCAGCTGCCGCTTCCCGTATTGCATAGCTGAGGCCTCCAGCGCCCTCCTGTGTGTTGTCACCCCGCAGTGCTGACAGAGCGCGACACCAGTAGAAGTGACTTCACTGTAAAATGGCTGGGTATTTAAACTCTTCCGAGCTGCGCTTACTCGGGCTTTCCACAACTCGTCAGGCCAGTTCGTCTCGCAACGTTGCGACGGCTGTTATATTTTGTAAGGTATAACACCCGTGCTTGCCTGCGCTGGCACAATTGCAAACCACTTATTAGTTCGCGAATTTCTGACCCAATGTGCCCAGTGCGCTAAATGTCACATTTTACCATAAGTGCCTACTGGCATCGTATGAAGTGACGCTAAGATCGGGCAAGTTAATATGTGAACACTCTGGCTTAAGTAACTGTAGGCGTAGTTTAGAGAATGACCGCTGTTCTAACATTTAGTAACTTCTATTGCTAACTCGGCACGTCGAAAAATCTTTAAATGTGTAGCTTCCCGATTGTAAATGCTAGTTTTTGAACCATTGTACACGTTTGTATCACGTTTAACGTTTGTTCAATGCCATTCTGATTAAGTTTTTTAACAGTGCTCAGCTGAATGTTTTGGTGTGATTTTAAGGGTCCTCAGCCAGTGGTGGCTGTGTTTGCAGTAAGATACAGTTGTTTACTCAGATCTGTTTGACTAAGAGTGCTTCTGTTCACCGTTCATCCTATTTCAGCAGTTGAGGGCTACCGGCGCCGCGCTTGCAGAGACTGGCGGGTTCTCACACTTCGCAGCCACCTCTCCAGTCTCGTAGGGTGTTCCAATTTGCCATCGGCTCTCAAGATTTTCTTTTTGATTAAATTTAAGTTGGAAAAATTAAACGATGGAAAAATGTCAGCCCATCCACCCTCAGTCACTAAAGACCCAGCTCTCCGTTCCCAAACACATTCATGGCCGTTTCACTGCTGTCAGACATTTCAATATGCAAATTAACAAGATTGTAGCTGGGAAACTGCTTATCACCATGTTGATAAGAATAACTTTTCTTAGGTACCACATATTCATTAGTACATGTATATATACTACCGGCCATTAAAATTGCTACACCACGAAGTTGACGTGCTACTGACGCGAAATGCTGTGATACGCAAATGATTAGCTTTTCAGAGCATTCACACATGGTTGGCGCCGGTGGCGACACCTACAACACGCTGACATGAGGAAAGTTTCGAACCGATTTCTCATACACAAACAGCAGTTTACCGGTGTTACCTGGTGAAACGTTGTTGTGATGCCTCGTGTAAGGAAGAGAAATGCGTACCATCACGTTTCCGACTTTGATAAAGATCGGATTGTAGCCTATTACGATTGCGGTTTATGGTATCGCAACATTGCTGCTCACGTTGATCGAGATCCAATGACTGTTAGCAGAATATAGATTCGGTGGGCTCAGGAGGGTAATACGGAACGCCGTGCTGGTTCCCAACGGTCTCGTGTCACTAGCAGTCGAGATGACAGGCATCTTATCCGCATGGCTGTAACGGATCGTGCAGCCACTTCTCGATCCCTTAGTCAACAGATGGGGACGTTTGCAAGACAACAACCATCTGCACGAACAGTTCGACTAGATTTGCAGCAGCATGGACTATTTGCTCGGAGACCATGGCTGCGGTTACCCTTGACGCTGCACCACAAACAGGAGCGCCTGCGATGGTGTACTCAACGACGAACCTGGGTGCACGAATGGTAAAACGTCATTTTTTCGGAAGAATCCAGGTTCTGTTTACAGCTTCATGATGCTCGCATCTGTGTTTGGCAACAACGCGGTGAACGCACATTGGAAGCGTGTATTCGTCATCGCCATACTGGCGTATTACCCGGTGTGATGGTTTGCGGTGCCATTGGTTACACGTCTTAGTCACCTCTTGTTAGCATTGAGGGAACTTTGAACAGTGGAGGTTACATTTCAGATGTGTTACGACCCTTGGCTCTACCCTTCATTCGAGCCCTGCGAAACCCTACACTTCAGGAGGATAATGCACGACCGCATGTTGCAGGTCCTGTACGAGCCTTCCTGCATACAGAAAATGTTCGACTGCTGCCCTCGCCAGCACATTCTCCAGATCTCTCACCAATTGAAAACATCTGGTCAACGGTGGCCCAGCAACTGGCTCGTCACAATACGCCAGTCACTACTCTTGATGAACTGTGGTATCGTGTTGAAACTGCATGGACAGCTGTACCTGTACACCCCATCCAAGCTCTGTTTGACTCAATGCCGAGGCGTATCAAGGCCGTTATTACGGCCAGAGGTGGTTGTTCTGGGTACTGATTTCTCAGGTTCTATGCACCCAAATTGCGTGAAAATGTAATCACATGTCAGTTCTAGTATAGTATATTTATCCGATGAATACCCGTTTATCGTCTGTATTTCTTCTTGGTGTAGCAATTTTAATGGCCAGTAGTGTAATCACCATTTTATTATGTACTATGAGTATTACAGTATCTCAGAAAATGTCTGGTTGGACGTGGAACAGCGACTGGGGGACCTTACTTTGGCTGCTGAAATCTCCGTATATAATAGACAACGTCCTGACTGACTGTCTGACTCTTCATCGCCGAGCCCACACTGCTGGAGACAGAAACGGGAAACGTGAATCTTATACTGTAGCCACCGTTTAAGAAGGCACTGTTCGAAATTCTACTCCTAAGGGGGTGAAACAGTGGGCGAAAGGATTTTGGAAAAATGTCGTTACTAATGCAAGTTTGAAACTGGAACTACGTAAATTGATGGTTGGTTTTACTTGTTTTAGTGTTTCTGGAATTTCAGCCACCTAAGGTAATGACACAGCGGATGAAAGCTTTTAAGACAGTATTTAGTTACACTAAAATTTTTAAGTCTTTTTTCTGTCAAAATTTGTATATTACTTCTCGGTTAGATATAAAGAAATTAGTGTTAGCGCATGAAAGTTCCTATGCGAATATCACCACAAGAACGCAAAGGGCATGATGGACAAAAATCTTGGGCTCCAACTACCAAAATCGCTTTATTAAATTCGCAAAAGACTATGCTTCTAGCGCTTTAATTAGCGTGAAAAGTTTATAAGATGTTGTAATTTGTGAGCAACATAAAAACTGTAATAAACAAAAACTAAAAAATCTGTGCAGACCGTGCAATCTATGCCAGCGAAGCAGAGGGCTCTAAGCTAGTAAATGCGTAAATAAGCCATATCCTTCAAAGTGCAACGAACTGCGTGGTGCCACAGGAAAGACTGGTAGCGGAGATACCTATTACACTAACCAGTGGCGGATTAAGTCTGTGGGATGCCTCTAGTGGTGAAGCTAAATGAGGCCTCAGTCTGCTTACAAATTGACGTATTTGTAGTGTGCATCTTGTTAAAATATCAACAGTATAGATGTAATGGCTCACCAGACAGAGTATCTTACTGTACTTCATGATCTAGTAATAGTGATATATGTGCTGAAATGCATAGGTGAGAGAATTAGAATATGAATAAGCCTTTAGCACAGCACCTCTGAGTGCAAAAAAGTAATAAAGAATAGAAAAAGAAATTTACCTTTTTGTGTCTGAAAGCAAAGCTTGTTCAACATCATTTTAGTAACCTAGTACAATGTATTTATTACTGGTATTATTATTATTGAACGGTTTTGTTCCCTTCTTTTACTAAAATTCTCAGTAACATAAATTTCTTTAATTTGAAACTTAACCTGCAGTTGATAAAATGGACGAATGGTTAGTCGTTCTTGATTCATCGTAGACCAAAGAATTTTTTTTTTTGTTAAAGTTTCAGTTTAGGAAAACTTCTCTTGCATGATGTGACTGAGACACGACTGGTCAAGGGCTACACTGGGTGATGATTCACAGAAGTCCCACCTAACTGTAAACTGACCGATTTCTTAGGCTGCCAATATAGCAGCAATGTCCAATTTCGTACCAGCTACATGTAGATCCGCCCTCATGCTCTAGTTCATACCACACTGTTTTATTTACCCGCCTTCCTCATCCATCAATGAGGTCCATATCACTATATTTAATAGTCCCAAAAATAGCAGCATTGTCTATAATTGTAGTTGGCCCCATCACTAAAAAGTAATTCAAGTTTGATAATTTGGTGAATCCTTTATCCATAATCGTTTCTGCAGACTAGATGTTTTTGGACTAAATTTATTTCCTCCAGTATCGTGTGTGAAAAGCTAATGTGAGTCACAAGTTAAAATCAGATGTAGCCGGAAGTAATAAGTTTGCTGCAAGTATAGTGTCAAGATTTGTCTTGCGCGGGTCTTACATATCTTCCGAAGTGTTCACAACTGTTTCCATGTTTTCTTTTATAGCTTTCACTGTACTGTAATGAACACCCCGGCAAGTATCAAACCATCGTTTCAAATTTCTACTTGTTCTTCCTGCTAGTAATTCCCGGCTATGTGCAGAAACGAATGAACGACTTACCTGTTTCCAAAACAGATGATGGTAGAGGGAATGCATGAATTACACGAAGATTTAAAGGAATGATAAGGATAACAACTGAAAATAGCTTTTGGACTGATTTCTCCAATTTTTAGTTGTGCTCCTCCATGCGTATCTGTCATTTCCGTGGTATTGTCGTAAGTTCATACACCTGTGAAATGCAATATCCAGCTCATCTTTTTCTATCTGCTTTTGAAAAACCTTTGACCTGTACTCTGCAGTCTTTCTCAGCGTACAAAAAAGAAAACTAAGGGTTCTTGAACTTTTAGAACGTTGCGTCCTATATGGACGTATGTAATTGACTCATTTCATTAGTTCTACTTTCATTAAGAGTGCTGTCAGAAAATATTCTACAGTATTTGACCTTTCATATCTGCAATAATTTCCTCAATACGTTCAGCCAAAACAAAAATAATTTCGTTTTGTATCACTCACCAGCGGGCTCTTAAAGGTTTAATCAATGTTCTTTCATTACTGTATCATATTCTGCCACGAACTGCACAAGTTCTAAGAAATTTCCTCTTTTTTTGTATGAAATTCTTCACAATGACTACGGAAAGCAAGGTTTTGCTTAGCTAAAAACAGTGAAATGTGTAAAAGGTGATGTAAAACGTTTGCTTTTTTCCCTCATCATTAAGTTAAGATTATCTTTGTCAGTGGCTTTATTAAGTGTCAAGTCCACAGCGAGTATTCTATTTTTCCACATTTTATACAGTAGATGTTCAATGATCCATGCTTTGATACCGTTGAATTCAATGTCCACCTCTAACAGACGCCAGAAATAAATTTACTTCTGTTGGTATCTATATCATGGGTAAATAATCGACAGTAAATGGAGCGATTGATTTTGTTTATCTTATTTGGCTTTATAAAATTTCATTATTAATTTCCTTGATACTTTCTGTTTGTAAGCGTAACAGAATGTATTTGTGGAGAATGTGTTTGCGGAGATGAGGGTGGAACAAGGAAGGAAGGTCACAGCAGAGACATAATTTATTTTATTTATTTATTTATTTAACCTGATCAGATTAGGGCCATTAGACCCTCTCTTAGATCGGACCAGTGTTTCACACATGCAGCATTTCACACATCAGAGTTACATCATGACAGTACTTTAAATAAGAAAATTAGATTAGTCACAACATGAATAAAGAATAATGACTAAGACCTAATAAAGTAAGTACTGGCAGTGTTTTACAACAGGTGCTATACATATAAATTATGATAAAATTAATAATAGTAACAGTAAAAAAATTAAATAATAATGATAAACATGAGAAAAATGGGCAATACTAGTGAAGATTTGTGCAGATGAGTTTTGGGGGAGGGAGACTTAAGGAGGGGGAAAGAGGGAAGTAATGAGGTGAAGTGATTTCGTGTATGAAGGAAAGCATTGCTGTTGCTTAAGTAGATACGTCATTAACTGTTTTTTGAAGCTGGACATGTTTTTAAGTTCTCTAACATACTGAGGGAGGTTATTCCAGAGTCGGGTTCCCGCTACTGTAAAGGACTTGGAGAAGGTAACTGAGCGATGCAGTGGAACAGAGAGGATTTTATTATGATGGGAACGTGTGTTTCTGTCATGTCGTTCAGACATAAGCGTCAAGGACGAGGAGAGATATGAGGGACACTGTACATTTATAAGGCAGTAGATGAGACAGAGTGTATGGAAATCTCTGCATTTGTCTGCACGCAGCCAGGACAATTTTGCATAGGCTGGTAAAATGTGATCAAAAAGTCGAACGTCACAGATATATCGGACGCAGGCATTCATGACCAGTTCCAGACGTCGCGAATTTTTCTGAGACAGGCCTTGTAGGATAATATCGCTGTAATCAATGATTGGGAGTATAAGCGTTTGTATTAATTTCTTTTTCAGATCGAAAGGGAAGAGTTTTTTATATTTTTGTAGGACATGAAGGGATGCTGATGCTTTTTTGCACACTGCAGTTATGTGCTCTGTCCAATTTAGATTTTCATCTATTATTACTCCCAAACTCTTTGCTGAGGGAGAGAAATTAATATTTGTTCCATTTAGGATAAGTGATGGCATGGCTTTCCAATGTTTTGGGCTAATGAGCTTAGAGTGACCAACAAGTACTGCTTGGGTTTTAGATGGGTTTAGTTTTAGTCCTGTGTCCTGTGCCCATTTTGATAGTGCATAGAGATCAGTATTGAAGTTTTCAATAGCTTTCTTAAGATTGTTTGGTTTCGCACTTAGATACAACTGAAGGTCATCAGCATACATATGATATTTGCAATAAGTCAGAACCGATGACACATCATTGACATACAGAGAGAAGAGTATGGGACCTAATACTGAGCCTTGGGGAACGCCTGACACTACCTGCCACCATTGTGATTTTATATTCACAGACAGGACGCGTTGCTGACGAGACGTCATGTATGAGCGAAACCATTGCACTGCACTTGGTGAGAAATTTAGACCGCTAAGTTTGGCTAGTAAGATGTCGAAGTCGACAGTATCAAATGCTTTGCTGCAATCTACGAAGCAAATGATAGTCGCTTCTTGTCTGTCCATGGCAAGTTTCAGGTCATCTGTCACCTTTATCCGTGCGGATGTTGTGCTTCGATGTTTACGGAAACCTGATTGGTATTCGTCTAGTAGGTTGTTAGTATGTCCTTTTTAGACAGTGGCTTAATTTGTCCCAGTTTCCAGGCCTCAGGGAAAACACTTGTGATTAATGAGTCGCTGAAAATGTCTGTTATAGAGGACAGTAGTTGATCCATAATAAGTTTCACCATCTGGAAAGTGATAGCATCATGTCCAGTAGATGCTGATGTAATCCGCATTATGGCTTTCTTGACAGTATTGCAAGTGACGTGCCGTAGATAGAATTTTCTTTGCTACAGTCGTTCATCCCCATGAAGTAATCAATGATTCTCTGTTTTTTTGTTTTTATTTTGGCTCAATTGTGGTTGCAGGTAATGTGAAGAATCATTTTAGTTGTTCAGCTGGGACCATGGGATTTTCTGCAACTTTTATTTTGCCTAAACCGAGACTACGGAGATTTTTCCACAGGATAGCTGGTCTACATCTATTGTCAGCTAATGTACGGGCATGCCTGAGCTTAGCGTTTCTCACCGCTTGACTGACTTTGTTTCGCTTCTGCTTGTATACAATGTGATTTTCCGGTGTAGGGTGTATCTTGTATGCTCGATGTGCAGCGTCTCTGAGATTCATGAACTGTTTTAATTCATCAGTCAGTCAAGGTGCGGGTTTCCTTTTTACTTTTCTGGTCTTTATTGGAGCGCATTAGTCATATAGTTTAGTAATTTTGGTAATGAAATCTTGGAGTTTGTCGTTTATGTCCATGAGGGGAAAAGAGGTCATCTCCCAAACTATTTCTTGTGCCTCAGCTTCGAGTTCAGGCAAATTTATGCGTTTGAAGTCTCGGTATGTAGACAGTTTTTGTTTTTTTCTGGGACATTCTAGTGAATACGTCATGAAAATGATCTCATGGGCAGACGTGCCAGGTGCAGATATTTGAGAGGTGCGGATTCTTCTGTTTGGAGATTTCGTTGCGAATATATCTATGAAAATGTGACTGGTAGTCGTGTGATGAGTTGGTGCCAGCTGAAGTAGCGTCATATTTGAGGAAGAAAGCATCCTCTTAAATTTCCCAGCGGAAGGACTATTGCACAGAAAATTAATGTTAGTGTCACCGGCTATAATTACAAGTTCATATGACGATTCGAGACTAGAGAGGGCACTTTCGAAGCAGGCGAACCCGCCTACTTTAGGAGGTTCGTAAAGGACACATATTAGGCACTTTCTGTTAAGGGATTTGAACTCTATGAACATATATTCCTCTTGTTTATCTACATTGTTGTCGGATGTGTGTAGTACTGTAGGTGACAAATCAGAGCGTATGTACTCCCCTACTCCGCCCCCTCGTCTGTTGCGTCCGTCGTGCCTGAAGAAGATATAGCCATCTATGTTTACGGAAGTTGGTTTCAGCAGAGATTGGACATTTGCATGTGCAATATGCAGCTTGGTGCGTCCGGGTGTTGATTTCCCGAGGAGACTGCCTACAGATGTTTGCGGGTCGTGGTTAGCGGAGACAAGAGGGTCTGGCATGAGGAATGCGGAAGGCGTGTGAAGGAGGGGGGTGAGGGAGTGTCCTCCCAGTTGTGAGCAGTGAGAGCGGCCGGGAGGGGGAGGGGGTGGGTCCTTGAACTGCGGCCAAGGTCAGCAAGGTCTGCAACGGTTCTGGAAGCCGTGGGCCCGCAGTGGAAGGAATTTCGCTAAACACAACGGGAGTAATCTGCACGAAACGGTAGAGTGTGATATTAATTGCACTAATGAGGATAACAACTAAAGTATGATGGTGGGTTGCTAATTAAAGATGGAAGTGAGACTACCTTATGTAATAATTAACAAAATTACATGAGAAAACAATTATAGATTAAAATAGTTATGTGGAGAAACGAAAAATTTGATAATACATTAGTTAAGTTATGGTTGACAGTGTAAACAATATAAACATGCAGGTTAGTGGCAGCAAGATTAGACATGATTTAACTTCTAAAGCACAGGCTTTCGAGTTCATTAACACTACAAATTGTTCTCTTTCCGTTTTCAGTCTTAACCATTATCCTGCCGCCATTTGTCCATACATTCTGTAGCCCAAATTTCGAAATCGCTCTCTTCAAAATGTTAAGTCTTTCAGATGTCAGATCCTCGCGTACTGTCATACCGGACTTCGCGAGATTCTTCTTTGCTCTGAAGATTTCAGATCTTTTCCTATAGGACTCAAATTTCACTATTATAGGTCTTGGTTGTAGAACCTGGCGACCTACGACCCACTCTATGACTTCTGTCAATGTCACTCAGAGTCACCTGCACGCCTAGCTTTTCTTGGACAAGGTTTATCACTAGTTCATCTGTGTTCTCTCTGCTGCTCTCTGGAATGCCGAACAGTCAGATTATTGAGTCTCTGATATTTTCGAGCTCATCCGTCTTCTCAATCAATTTCTGTTCGAGCAATCGTGCTTTCTCCTCACTTGCTTTTAACGATGCGTCCAGTGCACGGATCTCGCTCGCATTAGCCTCCAGAGTTTTCTGTATTTTGTCCGTCACTGCTGCAGTGACAGCATCAGTGATGGTTTGAACAACGAGCCCGAGCGTCTCCTTAGCCTGCAGCGCGGCACTCACCTCAGCCCTCACGAGTGCGGTGATGTCAGCGGTGCCGGGCGCAGCGGCCGCAACTCCCGGTGTAGACTCCGCGCCCGCGCTGTCGCTGGCCTGGCCGTTGGCTGCACTGCGCCTGTTCAGCGATTTTCCATTTTAAGTGCGATTCCGTGTAATTGGTGCTCAGTATGTGATGTAAAATACGACACTTGGCAGCAGATATACGGTCTTAGTATATGTAGACGAGCCTAACTGCTTAAAACACCTCCAGATTTCACGTAAACTTGCGAGCCAAGCTAACGCACGTCACTCACTCGCCGCCATGATGCTTACCATAATGCTCTTGTTTGTCACTACAAACAAGGTAGAATACAACCTACGCCATACTGAAACGATTTGTAAAACTGTCAGCATTAACTTCTCAGTTGCTAAGCAATCCCTTCATAAAAGGTGCACCAAGAACGATGATTGGTGCAGACATCCGACTGTCGTCAGAAATATTGAATATTTTAATGCTTTCGATCAGGCCACAAAGGAGATTTCGGGAACTGAGGACATCAATGGAAGTTTTATTGTCCCATAGTGACTATTCTCGAAAACATGGTGAGAAATCTCAATCCTAAACATAGTGCAGCTGAAGTCCCATCTGAAAAGCTTCGTAGCAGCCTTAAAGACAGGACCGCAAAAGTATAACAGAATTCCCTGCAGTGCATTTCTACATTATCAGATCTATAGTTAAAATTATGTGTGCATGAACCGCCTTTTGCCAGCATTGCAAATTTGGGTAAAGAGGTAAATAACTACTTGTGCGAAATCGGTAAATTTTCGCCTTTACTTCAAAGGGAGGAGGCTGGAGCAACTGCAAACCCTCTTTGATCACCACACGCTCAGCAAGTAGCCATTAGTGGTCTAGTGGAGACTGCAAGTATTTTCCGAAAGAAACATACCTTTATTTTCAGCGTACTCTACTACCCCGAATCCGTGATTCTTTCGTTATTTGGGTGCAGCGTAAAAGGTGTATGACAGCTTGTCATTTGTAGCCCAAAAATATTTATCTTTGGTTGGAAGTTCTGTGGATACTCAAGTATTGGTATCACCTTTGAGTGATATTGTTTGAGACGGAGGGAATAGAGTGGCTGATATTATAGGAGGCATTAAATGTATTCGCAATTGGGAATGAATATGGACAACCATCAGCTGTATAATGGAATGACGACAATGAAAATTTGTGCCGGTACGGTAGTCGAACCCTGATTCCCGCTTATCGCGAGCGGTCACCTTACCATTTTCTGTTTTGTTTTTAATCTCATTTTGTTCGTTATTGTTTGTTAGGTTTGTTGGGGACGGACGTACCATGGCAGCTGTTAAAGTTCATCGTTGATCCGTGTACTCCGTTTATTGTTACAGAGGGCTACTGAACATGCTGAGCTACCGTGCCGGCTCCTCTTTTGGCTGTCAGTGCACGACTCACGGTCTGACTCAAACTTCCATATGCGCCTGCAGCCTGTACTCGTACAACCACTATGTAGACTTTCGAACCGGAGAGACATTTTACTTGAAAGTCGCTTACCGGTGTCGGCGGATAAATAAGATATTGCACCGCCTGCGTCATTCCGAATTACGAAACAAAGTTCCTTTGGAAATGCATGCATGTCATTTTCATTGTTGTTATTCCATTCTACAGATGATGGTTGTCCATATTCGCAACTGCGAATACGTTTAATGTATTTCATAACGTCTGTAGTCACCGCCGTTCCTGTTACTTTGGACATGCATGCGTGTCCAAAGGAACTTTGCATCTTAAAAATGGTTCAAATGGCTCTGAGCACTATGGGACTTAACATCTTAGGTCATCAGTCTCCTAGAACTTATAACTACTTAAACCTAACTAACCTAAGGACATAACACACGTCCATGCCCGAGGCAGGATTCGAACCTGCGACCGTAGCAGCCCCGCGGTCCGGATTGAAGCGCCTAGAACCGCACGGCCACCACGGCCGGCTTTTGCATCTTAAGTCGGAATAAGATATGCACTGCAACATCATATTACATCGTATCTCATTATAAAATGAGTATTTATGAACAGACAGCTTAACACGAAAAATAGGTCTCCAGAATCTTTCCATCTTTTAGCACTGACTATTCATAATACCCAAATAGTTTAATAAACCTCGATTACCCCCATAATTTTTAGTAGAGTTTCAAAACAAAATTTGAACCAATTGGGCATTACTGTTTTTTTTGTTGTCTTTAATCTCTCATTACTCTTTGAGAAAAGTAAGGTGTGATGGATGGACTAAGTTTTCCTTTATTTACCTATTGTGTTTGATATTTTGATTATACTTACCTTGAAATGTATAGTGCAAAAGTCTGAAGGAGTCTTAGAATTTTTCAACCGTTGTTCGATGCTAGTGTTTACTACTAGAAATTCTTTATATACGTCTGCTGTTGAGTTTAACACCTCTCTCGGATTGCATTGATGCGGTCGTTTCGTTTCAGGGCGTCTCTGCCATTATTCTTCATGCTGCTGGCACTGTTGCCCCCTATCCACAGGTCCCCCTCGTCGTCGACTGGTATTGTAGTGGACCAATGACGTAGCACTCGCTATCCAGGACCGCTGACGACACCCTTCACAGACAAACCTCCTCGCTTTTAAGCTCTTTACCGAATTAATCAGGGTGTAAAGGAATGCTGGGAGCGTTGTCTTTCCTCCCTGGAGAGGTGTGCTTCTTCATCACAGGTTTGGTCCAAGCTCTGTAACCTTCTGGGCCGCCAGCGACAGTCAACTGTCTAGGGTCTTACTGATCCATTGGTACCTCCAGAACAACTCGCGACACACTTTGTGACGGTATCATGGTTCTCTTCCTATCCTGCTACCTTTCTCCATCAGAGACGCTGAGTTGAACAAACCAACCTTCGTTTCAACCCCCACCAAGTTGCACCCTATAATGAACTCTTCAGTGAGTGGTAATTCTTGAAGGCTCTTACCACTTCACATAACGCAGCCCCAGGCCCGGATTCCCTCAACAACCAGATGATCGAACACTTGGACGTTACTCAGAGGAAATATCTACTCAGGGTCTTCAACCGCATTTGGCTCCTGCGTGCTTTCCCACCACAATGGCGAGACGGTACAGTTATCCCCGTCCTTAAACCTGGGAAGATCCCGATATCTCTCGACAGCTACTGCCCGATTAACCTGACAAACGTTCTTTGTAAACTGATTGAAAGGATGTGCATTTTCAACTTTGCGAGGTGCCGGGACTAGCAGTGTATTTAACACTAAATTCATCTAGAATCTTCATATGCTCAAAGTCCCCCCCCCCCCCCCCTATTCTAGCTCCGACTTCTGCTGTTGCACATGGATTAAGAAGAAACGCGAACTGACTGTAATCGACCCTGCAAGTGGAGTAGAAAAGAGTTTGGCACCTGCAATAATTTAATTTGATAGACATTAATTAAATAAAGGAAAGTTTCAGTAACATAGTGAGAAATGAAAGGGTTGCTCTGCCGATTAAAAAAAATGAAAGTTCTGTCCAAAATAAGAATTCGATTTATTATGACTTAACTCAAAATCATAAACAAAACACATGAAACATTTACAGTACATCAAATTGGATACTCAAATAAATGCTGTGAAGCTGAAGTTGCCAATAAACTAGATTGTGACATTTATGACAAAGTGGTACGTGGAGCCGGTTCCTTGCAACTCAAATCTTAAGAGAAACACACAGCCAACCCAACATTAATTGCTGCTACAGTAGTGAGACCTCAGACAATGAACACCAAAGACAGAACAAAGTTAGAAAAAGATGAACAGGCGCGCTCTGCTGAGCTCTGATTATCACCTAGGAAAATCCCTATCTGCCGGTGCTGCGGGCATACATTACCAAACTGTCTTCTTAACTGCCAGAACACGATCTGGCGTACCGGAGGCGATGGCTGGTTGCTTCGACGTCCCGTCGCGAGTATAGCCCGAAACTAATTATCCTGGTCTGGTTGTTCCAGACTAAAGACTTCCTAGCAACACAAATGCACCATTGAGGGAGACGAAGAAGGCTCGCCACACGATCACTGACGGTACAGAGATTGATTTTAACAAGCGAAGTCACACAGTAACTCCAATACAGTCAACTTTAGCCAAAACTGCTCAAGGCAGACAACATAGGCCGCTTGTACGCAGAACGCTCAATTGCCAACTGTACTCGGAAAGTTACATTGAAGTCGAAACTTCAGCAACTTCGTTAAACAGTTACAATCAAATAAAAGTATATTAGACAGCCAACGGAAGGGAGGCTGTCCACAGCAGCGAGAGCTCAGTCTTGTAACCTACTCCGACCAAAAGCCGAGAGCCGACTACCACAAGAGCACCCATACAAACCGAACACAGAACATTCCCGCCCCCACGACAGTGGCCGTGGTTAAACGTTCCAATCAGCAACTCGAAAACCGGCGTAAAATTCCACTCTATTGCCGAAGCACTACCATTCCACCAATGGAGATTCTTGGCGCCAGTTTCTGCGCTAATTTTGCTACATCACGGAGCTATGCCCTGAGCAAGCCAATCACAGTTACGATTTTGCAGAAAACGCGGGAATTTGCCGGCCAAGACAGCCTGGGTACACAAGTCATTCCCACGCCTCGCTGGTAGCCCGACAGAATGTGTTTTCGCTAAGTTTCTGTGAAGTAACAGAACCTCTAGCTGAGCCGCTCCTTCAGGCCCCTGCGGGCGTGTCTCCGTCGCTATTATGCCAATGTCGGCCGTCTGGAAAGCATTCACTCGACTCCCTCACACCCGTCAGCTTCACCGTTTCAAAATCAGCAGAGCCCGCCTGTCACCGGACCACCCGAGTGATGAGAGACGCTGCGTGGGAAGTCCGCGTGTGAAGGAATAGCAAATTTTCACCGCATGCAATTAGAGAGGAAGATCGAATTACTCAGACTAAGATAGAAATATGAGAGGGGGCTCATGCCACCTCTCAACTTCTCGCGGCGTAATGAATAATCCATTAAATTTCGGGCATGCAGCCGCCCAAAGAAAATTTTCTCTACTGATATTTCGGCTGCGTATCGTTCGCCCATCTTCAGAGCGAGTCACAAGACTGACGACAAGGTTTTTTTTTCTTTATTGTTATTTTAAAGCCTGCACAACAGGCAGGCTGTCAGCAGCGTGCTATGCTGCTCTTCAGCCATAGGATACACAATGAGAAAAAACAGAAAGATTACACATAGGTTACAGAACGGTGGGCAAGAAAACAGTTGACGCAGAAAGACAAACACGGAGCCATTCACACTCGACGATAATCCACACTTGAAACTGTTGACACGATGCACAAACACTGAAGACAGCGATGGCACAGGTGAACGATGGAGTGTGACGGTGAACACTGAACACTAAACACGACGGCACACACGAGACACTGATGGCGATGATCTCCGGCGCGCGAAAGTCCACGTAGCGTGTGTGAGTCCAGGGACCTGCCAAGAAGGGGAGAAGGGCAGGCGGGGGGGAGAGGGGAGAACAAAAACGCCAATGGCTGAGGAGATGGGAGGAGGAGGAGAGGGACAGGGGAGGGGAAGCCCGGGGGAGGAGTGGGGAGAAAGGGAGGAGGGAGGGAGGGTGCCCAAAGGAACAGACACAGGAAGAGGGAAGGAGGATCAAAGTCGGTAGGAGGGGTATATGGAGGGGAGGAGGACATCATCAGGGAGGGGGAGCTGGCGGAAGCCACCTTGGGAGAGGGTTAGGAGGGTGCAGAGATGGAGACCGGGTGGGACGTGGGAATACAGGTACGGCAGTGGGCGGGGGTGGTAGAGGATGGGCGAGACAAGTGGGTGGGGAGGGTCGAGTTTGCGGGAGGTGTACAGGATCCGTAACCTTTCAAAGAAAAGGAGGAGGTGGGGAAAGGAATGACATCGTACAGGATCCGCGTGGGGGAGGGGAGACGGATGCGATAGGCGAGGCGGAGAGCATGGCGTTCAAGGATTTGAAGGGATTTATGAAAGGTAGGGGGGGGGGCGGAGATCCAGTCCGGATGGGCGTAGCAAAGGACAGGGTAGCAGGGTAGATAAGGGATTTATAGGTGTGGAGGATGGTAGAGGGGTTCAGACCCCACGTACGGCCCGAAAGGAGCTTGAGGAGACAGATTCGGGAGTGTGCCTTGGCTTGGATTGCCCAGAAATGGGGGGGTCCAGGAGAGGCGACAGTCGAGGGTGACGCCAAGGTACTTGAGGGTGGGAGTGAGAGTGATAGGACGGCCATAGATGGTGAGATAGAAATCAAGGAGCCGGAAGGAAGGGGTGGTTTTGCCTACAATGATCGCCTGGGTTTTGGAGGGATTGACCTTGAGCAACCACTGGTTGCACCAAGCGCTGAACCGGTCAAGATGGGATTGGAGAAGGTATTGGGAGCACTGCAGGGTGGGGGCAAGGGCAAGAGAGGCGGTGTCATCGGCAAACTGGAGAAGGTGGACGGGGGGTGACGGCGGCGGCATGTCCGCCGTATACAAAAGGTACAGAAGGGGTGAGAGGACGGAGCCTTGGGTCACACCGGCGGAGGGAAAAAAAAGTGTAGGAATCCGTGTTATGGATGGTGACGTAGGAAGGACGGTGGGAGAGAAAGGAGCCGATCAGACGGATGTAGTTAATGGGAAGGGCGAAGGTTTGGAGCTTGAAGAGGAGACTGGAATGCCAAATGCGGTCATAAGCTCGTTCAAGGTCCAGTGAGAGGAAGATAGTGGAGCGAAGGGAATTAAGCTGGTCGGAAAGGAGATGAGTGAGGTGAAGGAGAAGGTCGTCAGAAGAGAAGGATGGCCGAAAGCCACACTGGGTAACCGGAAGGAGGCGGTGCTGGCGGAGATGCTGGTGGATGCGGCGGGTGACGATAGATTCCAAGGACGTTGCTGAAGACCGAGGTAAGGCTAATGGGATGGTAGGAAGAGACGGCGGACGGCGGTTTGCGAGGTTTAAGGAACATCAGGATACGGGAGGTTTTCCACAGGTCTGGGTAGTAACCGGTGGACAGGACTACATTGTAGAGCTTGGCCAAGGTGGAGAGGAAAGAGGCAGGAGCTTCACGAAGGTGACGATAGGTGAGACGATCGTGACCAGGAGCGGTGTTGCGTTTTGTGCGGAGTGTAGCAACGAGATCCTGTGTAGTGATTGGGGCATTGAGTTCCGTGTGTGTAATGTTGTCAAAGTACTGGAAACCAGGCGCGAGGGGAGGGACAGAGGTGTCAGTTCGATCGCGGACATCCAGGAAGAGGGAGTAATCGAAATGGGGATCATCGGGGATGGAAAAGATATCAGACAGGTAGGAGGCAAAGTGATTGGCCTTACTAAGGGTGTCAGGGAAGGGGTGATCATCATGGAGAAGAGGATAGAGGGGGGAGGGTTTAGTTCCAGCATGGTTACAGAAGGCTGACCATAACTTGGACGAGTTGATAGATAGGGTAGCATTTAAACAGGTGCATGGCTGTCGCCAGTCCCGGCGTTTCTTGGCCACGAGCAAATTATGAATGTGTCGTTAGAGTTGCCGGTAGCATCGTAGTGTGTCCAGGTCACGCGTGTGGAGGAAGGCACGGTAGAGACTGCGGGATTCCCGGAGGAGGAGGATGGCCTGTGGGGGTAAGGTAGGACGGTGGGGGTGGATGGCGACAAAAGGGATGTGGGCCTCCACGGCCTCAGACAAGGTCTGCTGGAGAAAGGGGGCAGCATGGGTTACATCGTCAGGGTGACGGTAGGCGAAGGGGTGGCTATCGACCTGGGTGGAGAGGGTATCCCAGTAGGCATTCCAGTTGGCACAGAAATAGTCATGGATGTACTTAGGGGAGGGTCATGATGAGGGTCGGGGCGGGGGCGACGACCATCTGAAACGGTGAGGAGGACAGGGAGATGGTCGCTACTAATAGGTTCCAGGACATCCACCGTTATGCGGCCAAGGAGGTTGGCGGAGCAAAGGACAACATCAGGAGTGGAGTTGGATTCGGGACGGGTGTGCTGGGGGGTGGGGATGAGGTCGCCTTGAAGGGAGGAGAGGAACCAACACCACGCCGTAACTGGGCGGCGGAACGACTGTGGATGTTGAGGTCAGCAGCGATCACGTAGGAGGAGAAGGTACGGTCAACATGGGAGAGGAAGTCGAAGGGAATAGGGGCGTTAGGGCGGACATAGATGGTGGCGCAGGTAACGGTAAGGCCGGGGAAGAAGAGACTAAGGATCAAGTGTTCGATGGGGTCGGGAAGGAGAGGTTGGAGCTGAACAGCGATCTGGCGGTGGTGACCAATGGCAACTCCGCCACGCGCAATCAGGAGGGGATTATCAGAACGGTGAAGGAGGTATGGCAAAGTGTGTACGGTGTGGTGGGGTTGGAGGAAGGTTTCATTGAGGAGGAAGGCATCCACGCGGTGGGTGACAAGGGTGTGCAGGAAGAGGTTCTTGTTGGCGGGAAGGGAGCAGATGTTGTTGAAAAGGATACAGTGCTGTTGCGCCATGACAGGGATTTTGACAAGGCTGTCAAGGCGGGAGAAGGTGAAATGGGCCTGGTTGTTGGAGTAGGTGGCATACATTTTCAAGTGGAAAATGGAACGAGCGGCGAGGGAGACCTGTTGGAGGGTGTGAGGGCGCTGGAAAGGGTGAACGTTTTGTAGGACAATGGTGAGGAACCTGATGATGTCCTCAGCGGTGGGGAGGGGGGGGGGGACGAAGGGAAGTGCCAGGAGGGGTGGAGGCGTCCAGAGGACGGACAGGTACGGTTTGTTCAGGAGTGGTCGGAGGGGGTCGGGCTTTACACTTTTGGGAGTAGGTGGGATGGGGCAATTGCAGGTATTGCAGGAGGGAGGGGATTGGAGGTTACGGCATTGCCGGAGGGAGTGCGCTTGTCTACAATGCGGGCAGGTGGGAGCCTCGCGGCACTCGGCTGTCGGGTGTGCATTATAGTGCAGACTCCTCTGGCAGCGCAGGGATTGAGGAGTGGAACGGGAGGGGTCGACCTTGTAGCGCTGGTGGGAGGGCACCCTCCTTCAGGAGGGGGCTTCCTTGGAGAAAACCCGCATAAGGTGGGTGGGGCCAGCCAAGTTGAAAATGCGGTAGACCGCCCGCACCTCCAGTGTGGGATGGGCCTTGAGCTCCGCCAACACATCCTCCTCCATGATCGATGTACTGAGGCGAATGATCACGGCAGTGAGGGTCGGTGGCCGACGCTGGGTTTGGGGCTGGTGGGTGGGAGATGGAGAAGGAGCAGGGATGAGGGAAGCATGGGGGCCAAAATGGGTGACAGGGAGGCAGGAGAGGATGTGAGTATGGAGGGTAGTGCTGGGGGAGGAAATGAGAACGGAATCCCGTCTGGGAGTGAGGAGAGAGATGGGAGCACCAGGGAGGAGGAGGAGGGAGAGATTCTGGGCCTCAAGAAGGGAAGGATCGGGACGGGAGATGAGGTATTTGTATAAAGAAGGGGGGGAGGTGGAGGAGGAGGCGGCATGAGCAGGGCCAGGCGGGGAGACATCCATGGCATCCTGGGGGGGGGGGAAGGAGAATGGGGCGGGGCCTTTTTGGGAGCGGAGGAGGTGGTGGTGCCACTAGGGCGCTTAACAGCGGCAGAAGGGTGGGTGGTGATAGAAGGGATGGGAGCTATAGGGAGGTGGCGGGAAGGGGCAGGTCCCGGCGTGGACGCAGCAGATGGCGCAGGTGATGGTGACAGTGAAGGCGACGGCGACGGCGGCGGCGGCGATGGCGAAGGCGATGGGGAGAGTGGGCCATGGGCAGTGGCCCGACGGGCCACCACCCTAGCTGGAGCTGCAGTGACAACTTGGCGAAGTGGGGGGAAAGGATCAGAGGGAGAGGAGCGGGAGGAAGAAGCTGGAGAGGGGGCGACAAAGAGCGAGGGCGAAGGGAGAGTAAGAAGAGGAAGGATGGAAAGAGGGGGGGGGGGGGGGTGAGACTGGGCACACCATGTAATGGTGGTGGTGGCGGCAGAGGGGGAAGTGTAAACTATGGCTGTGGTGGTAGTGGTCGTAGTGGTGGTAGGGGCTGACATGACGACGAAAAAACTGGGAACAGACGGAGACGAAGACGGAAGAAGACGAAGACGGAGGAGCACCAGACTCCCGGGCTGCTGGCGCTGACGCCGACGACGGTTGGCAGGAATGCCGCCGCAGCTGCTGCTGCTGCCGCAGACGGGGCCGGGGCAGCCGCTGCTGCTGGCCGGGACCGCTGCTGCTGCTGCACGGCTGGACTGCTACTGCACGGCTGGACCGCTGCTGCTCTGCTGGCTGGCTGGCTGGCACCTGAAATCCTAGCGTTTCGATTAGTGCGGGAACTGCACAATCGAAGGGCGGTAACCTTACGGAGTACCGCCGGAGATGTGGGTCTCGACAAAGTGCCTGGCGCGGCCTTATATGCTCCACCGCGGCGGTACTGCGCATGCGGCTCACAGACACAGGTCGGCGGCAGAGACATACGCTTACACATGCGCCGCCTGTGGCGAAGGCGTACAGACATTCGTTTGAACGGCGGCGGTGACACGATGACGACTTCTCTGCAGTTTAATTACTCCAAGTTCCGGATTCCATGCTTTGTCCAAATTAAAACCATGATCTCTGTTTATTAAATTGTTGGCTAATCGAATTTCTATAGCTTCCTTGAATACAGATTCCCAAAAAGAAGAGGTTGATGTTAAAATCTTCACATCACTGTAATTCATGGAATGAGCCGTATCAATACAATGTTCGGCCACAGCTGACTTGTCTGGTTGTAATAAGCGTGTGTATCTTCGGTTATCCACACACTTTTCATGAACGGTGCGTGTTGTTTGACCTATATATGACTGCTCACAATTTCCGCAAGGAATCTGGTACACACCCGCTTTACGATGCTCATCCTTACCCATCTTGTGAACTTGAAGAAGACAAGATGGGTAAGGATGAGCGTCTAGAGGACTTGTCTATGAGACCTATAACGAGCACTATTGGTTCACCAACATATTTTTCTGCCAAATATTCAGATTCCTTATTAAAACCATTGGTAGGAAAATGTAGTCACCACATTCGTAGTTCTATGGATTTTATTCAGAGACTTACCAATGTCAGGCTAAATAGTATGGATGTGCTTGTTAGTTTTGACGTGGTATCATTATACACCAAGGTACCTTTAAAGGACTCTATATCTCTTATCAGCCAACATTTTGATAAGAACATTACGGCCTTATTTGAACATGTGCTTTTATCATATTATTTTCAGTTTAGTGGTGAATTGAATGAGTAAATTGACGGTGTTGCCATGGGAAGCCCCGTCTCTCCTGTGGTAGCTAATTTATTCATGGAAGACTTCGAGGACAAGGCACTGGACTCAGCATGTTTTAAACCTACGGTCTTCTGGATGTACGTGGACGACACATTGTGGTATGGCTCCATGGTATGGACGAATGACATCGATTTCTTGAGCATTTGAATTCCATCCATGCTAGCATTAAGTTTACTATGGAAATAGAAAAAGACTGCTGCCTTTCCGTTTTTTAGATGTTGTCGTTCGCCGTAAAAGTGATGGCACGTTAGGACAAGCCGTATATCGGAAACCAACGCACACAAATCTATACCTTCATGCCAGTATCTGCCATCACCCTTCACAGACCACGGTTTTCCTTAAGACCTTAGTGCATCGGGCGCACTGTATATCCGATAAAGACAATTTGCAAGACGAGCTAACATACTTCAAGCGCATTTTTAAATCGAATGGATATTTTCCGCAACAGATTCGTAGAGCATTCGATGCAAAACCTAAAAAGCAGGTATGTGATGGGGAAGAAGATAGTAATTTCTTCAGATCTAGTGCGGTTTTGCCTGAGTGGGTGTTCTTTCTTCAAAGATAGCCCGTATTCTTGAGAAACACTGTGTTCAGGTGATCTTCAGCCCCCCCCCCCCCACCCCCCACGAAGACTGCAGCTTTACTCGGCTCTGTGAAGGACGATTTACTGCTTCGTAAAGCGGAAATTGTGAGCAGTCATATATAGGTCAAACAACACGCACCGTTCATGAGAAGTGTGTGGATAACCGAAGATACACACGCTTATTACAACCAGACAAGTCAGCTGTGGCCGAACATTGTATTGATACGGCTCATTCCATGAATTACAGTGATGTGAAGATTTTAACATCAACCTCTTCTTTTTGGGAATCTGTATTTAAGCAAGCTATAGAAATTCGATTAGCCAACAATTTAATAAACAGTGATCATGGTTTTAATTTGGACAAAGCATGGAATCCGGAACTTGGAGTAATTAAACTGCAGAGAAGTCGTCATCGTGTCACCGCCGCCGTTCAAACGAATGTCTGTACGCCTTCGCCACAGGCAGCGCTTGTGTAAGCGTATGTCTGTGCCGCCGACCAGCGTCTGTGAGCCGCATGCGCAGTACCGCCGCGGTGGAGCATGTAAGGCCGCGCCAGGCACCTTGTCGTCAGTCTTGTGACTCGCTCTGAAGATGGGCGGACGATACGCAGCCGAAATATCAGTAGAGGAAATTTTATTTGCGCGGCTGCATGCCCGAAATTTAATGGGTGATTGAAAGGATGGTTAACTTCCGATTAGGTTGGGTACTCGAATACCGGGGCCTTTTGTCCCCATATCAGTGTGGCTTCTGGGAAGGACGAACTCCAACAGATCATTTACTCAGATTGGAAAGAGCAATCCGACAGGTTTTTACTAGCCATTGGCACCTTGTTGCAGTCTTCTTTGACCTGCATGAGGTATACGACACGGCTTGACGCCATTACATTTTAGTTACCCTTCATGGGGCTTTCGTGGCCCCCTTCCGATTTTTCTCCGCGAGTTTTTATCCCATCGGCTTTTCTATTTGGCACTTCACTCAGAACCCCTCGGGTTCAGGAGGACGGTATCCCATGGGGTTCTGTGTTGTCACACTCTTCCTCATAGCCATCAATGGACTTGCAACCTCTGCTGGGCCTCGGGCTACCCCGCTGTTGTTCCCGTGTTGTATGTCGACGATTTTTGCATCTGGTGCAGCTCCGACTCGATAGCATCTGCTGAGCGCCGCCTCCAAGACGCCATCCAATGGGCCTCTGCATGTGCCTTTTTCCACGGATTCTAGTTTTCTCCCTCCAAAAGGCAGGCTAGGCATTTTTGTCGTCGACCCCCTGATCCAGAAATTTATTTAGGCGGCCAGCACAGCCCCGTTTCTTGGGCCTTATTTTTGATAAAATGCTGATTTGGCTGCCCCATATTCGCCACTTGAAGACTACATGCACGCAGAAGCTTAATGCTCTTCACCTCCTGGCCCACACATCTTGGGGTGCTACTCTTCTCCATGTTTATCGTGCTCTGGTCTTGTCCAGACTATGGTAGTCAAGTTTACGGCTGAGCGGCTCCTTCCACTCAGAAAATACTTGACCCTCTTCACCACTGTGGGGTGCATCTGGCTACTGGTGCCTTTCTCACTAGTCCCATTGATAATCTCCTTGCGGAAGTGGGGATTTCCCCCTCCTCAAATACGATGGAGCCAACTGCTGGTCTTTTACGCAATTGCCATTCCCCGATTCCCTGACCATCCCGTGTACCCTGTCCTCTTTGCAAATGAGGGATACCTCATTCCTGATAACTGCACATGGGTGGGTGCCAGCTGGAATGGGTCTCCCTTTCCTCTGTTGGGATCTTCATCTTCACTCACTCGAATGCGCCCTATATATTTCTTCACTGACCTCCACCTTGGATGGTGCCTAGACCATGGATTAAGACCGACCTATTCAGATCCTAAGGTCTCTGTCGCTCACATGGTCTTTTGGCTCCTCTCGGAAGGCGTTCACTGCCTTATGCCGTCGCTACATTGCTCATTGTTTCCTCGTGCGTAACGAGCCACTCCCACAATGTGGTTGTTTTAGCTAGACTGACAGTATCCCATATGTTGGGATGTCCCCTTCTTTTGGCACCCTCATACTAAGTATAGTCTTCCACATTCCTTAATTTTAATATTAGCTGACAATACGCAGGTGGTTGAACTGGTCCTCAGTTTCCTCTGTGAAAGTGGTTTCTGTTTTCAGATATAAGGTCTTGCTTTACTCCTGAAACAGAGGCACAGTGGTTGTGGTTGGAGCCTCTGTTCATGTTTCTCGATCTGGGACCCATGACCACTCTGTCTTGCAAAGACTGCTCTTTTATCCCTTTGTTTTCCCAGGTTTTAGATTTGGACTTCATTTTTATACCTTCTATTGCGGGTGTTTTAACTTCCTCGTTTTATAGTTTGACTCTTCTGACTGGATCCGTCCACTTCTAGCAGATCCTCTCTCTTCCGCAAGTAACTTTGGAATCGCGGGACTGATTACCTCGCTGTTTAGTCCCGTAGCCCACGTCAATTAATTAATCTATCAATAATCAGTCTTTGCTTTTCTTACATTTCTTTTCTGAGAACCAGATGAGTGTATTCTTACCACCAAAAAAATTTTTTAGCTGACAGCTTGGTGTGCATATGCATTACCTGTAGTTTTTTCCTTCCTTGTGGCCTACAGGCTCATAGTAGAGAGTACATAGGTATCATCATTATCGTAATTACATTCTCATATACAAATGAACGTTGTGTATAGCGTTTATGTGGCAGGTGAAGATAAATCCAATTTTTCGGTGGATAAAAAGATTATTTTTATTTTTGTATTTCATGAACTGTTATTTGTTTCTTAAACATTATGATTCTAGAATTTGTAACACGTTGCGATATTACATGAAAGTGATATATTTCTGTAAAACAGTGTAAAGAAAAAATGTTTACAAAGGATTGTAAAATTTTAAGTGTCCTTGCAGTATGTGCTAGAAAATTTCGAGATAAAAATAACTTAATTAGAAATGTAGCTACTTACTTTTTGGGATCTTCCTAGATAGACGATAATAGAGTCACTGTTTCTCACTTAAAACGCCACAACAAAAATCAAGGAAAGAATTAATTATGTAGTATTCCTAATCGAACTTTATGAAGAATAAAATGGAGTGAATTTAACACTAAATTCACGGTATTTTACATCAAGTCCGCAAGCTGACAGCTTAGGTTTTCCCCGTTGTGACGGGTATTCCCTGAAACTTTCAAATGGAAGTCGAAGGAAAATCCTGCAGTGACTATTGTCTTCATTTGGTCTCCTAGTAATTTGCAGCTTATAGCGTAATTTACGACCATAATGTTCAAACTGATTTCCCTCGTTGCTATTATTTAATAGGCATGTTGTTCGCTTTGGGAAAGAAACCACACAATTTCTCTGTTCGGATATATTAGTTATGTTTTGCGCCGCAGCAGCCATAGAGCGAGCGGAGTTTACCCCTTCATGGCGATGTCTACAATTAGATAAATATTTATCCGAAATTGGATACGTCCTGCAAAAAGTAGTAAAAAGCATCTTTATATGGTTGTTTGCATTATATGACTCTTGTGGTGTTTGATGTCTACAATTGGTAAAAACGGTTTCTTAAATCTAGATGATTCTAGTTGAATTTTCATAGTTATGAAATAAAGTGTAAATGATTATATATAATCTTCGAAAAAGTTATTTCTAAAGCGTAACATTAACAAATCACTACCCTACGACTTATCTTAGAAGCTAGATGAAGAAAAGGCAAACCTACATTTCTAGCATTTGTTGAATTACAGAAAGCTTTTGACAATGTTGACTGAAATACTCTCTTTCAAATTCTGAAGGTGGTAGAGGTAAAATATAGGGAGCGAAAGGCTATTTACAATTTGCACAGAAACCAGATGGCAGTTATAAAAGTCGAGGGGCATCAAAGGGAAGCAGCAGTTGGGAAGGGAGTGCGACAGGGTTGTAGCCTATCCCCGATGTTATTCAATCTGTATATTGAGCAAGCAGTAAAGGAAACAGAAGAAAAATTCGGAGTAGGTATTAAAGTCCATGGAGAATAAATAAAAACGTTGAGGTTCGCCGATGACATTGTAATTCTGCCAGAGACAGCAAAGGACTTGGAAAAGCAGTTGAACGGAATGGACAGTGTCTTGGAAGGAGGATATAAGATGAACATCAACAAAAGCAAAACGAGGATAATGGAATGTAGTCGAATTAAGTCGGATGATTCTGAGGGAATTATATTAGGAAATGAGACACTTAAAGTAGTAAAGGAGTTTTGCTATTTGGGGAGCAAAATAACTGATGATGGTCGAAGTAGAGAGGATATAAAATGTAGACTGGCAATAGCAAGGAAAACGTTTCTGAAGAGGTGAAATTTGTTAACATCGAGTGTCAGGAAGTCGTTTCTGAAAGTATTTGTATGGAGTGTAGCCATGTATGGAAGTGAAACATGAACGATAAATAGTTTGGACAAGAAGAGAATAGAAGCTTTCGAAATGTGGTGGTACAGAAGAATGCTGAAGATTAGATGGGTAGATCACATAACTAATGAGGAGGTATTGAATAGAATTGGGGAGGAGTTTGTGGCACAACTTGGCAAGAAGAAGGGACCGGTTGGTAGGACTTGTTTTGAGGCATCAAGGGATCACAAATTTAGCATTGGAGGGCAGCGTGGAGGGTAAAAATCGTAGAGAGAGACCAAGAGATGAATACACTAATCAGATTCAGAAGGATGTAAGTTGCAGTAAGTACTGGGAGATGAAAAAGCTTGCACAGGACAGAGGAGCATGGAGAGTTGCACCAAACCAGTCTCAGGACTGAAGACAACAACAACAACAGTAAGCTCTGTACTGCTCTTATGCGCGTATTTTTAAACTGTACTTATAGTACAGCTGTGTAGAACCCATACGAATCAGAAAGTAGACAACTGGCTATTATTCTGCAATTTTTAAGTTTCATGTAACGTTTTACAAACATTCAGAACTCACCCATTGACAACAGCCAAGGCCTGGTAATAGGCCTCGAACTTCGAGCTGCCCTTTATTTACTAAACATATTGTGGTCTTGTTTAGGATTTAATAAAAAATGGTCTGGTCCTCCAAACCTGGAGGCTCTTGAGATCCCCCCCTCCCCCCCCCCCCCCCCCCCCACTCCTCCTCCGGTCCAGCGGCTCCCTCCCATGGTCCTACATGCGTACTTGGATGAGACTCCTCTTGAGAGACGTGCGTTTTACGTATCGTAGGCGTCTTACAGACGTCGAATTTTCTGTCGATGGATCGTGGAGGCGTCTACAAAGTGCGTGGCAGTGTGGTCTGCAGCAGAAAATCCAGGCCATCTTTGAATCCTTGTTCGACGTCTGGAGGCTCTCATTGTAAAACACGGCGGCTTCACACGTTACTGAATTCGTGCAAAGTGCTTGTACTGTTCTGTAATTTAAATCATTTGCGTATTGTCATGTCTCGAATCTATGGAACAAATTTAGTTATAATCACATGTCTCCCTGGTGTTACCATTTTTACAAAAAGTGTGTTATAGCTCGAATTAAAAAGTAAAAGGAGTTAATCATAAAATTATGAAGTTTGGAACGCTGCATGGAAAAAAATTTCGTGACGCACTTCGTAGTACAGCAAAACGCCGGTTGAGGAAGACTGGTGTATGTTGTGTCCAAATAGCTGGATCCCTACCACTTCAACATTTGGAGGGATCGAAAGAGTACACTGATGTATTTAATAGGGTTAAATATTAAATCACGCATGAAAATTTTAAAGGAACGGATTGAAACATAAAAGTACACTGGCTGAACTTAAAATTAGTAGAAAGGGTGTGAAGCAGAATCGCAAGTTAACTAGATGATCACTAATGTTGATTCGTAAGAATTCAAGCTATCAGACTGTTGGGCTCAGCAGGGTGCGTCGTTTGGTGCGAGGGTATATCAACAAACGATCTTTTGGTAGCTTTGTTAACAATTTGTGCACATCATCGAGCTCAAGTTAGCAATAATGCAAAACAGATCAGGATGGAACAGAATATGTAAATAAAATCCTTCTTTCAATTTTTAATAGTTTTATGGTTTATTAAAGACATTAAAAAACACTAACGATATTGTGAGCATTACGTATTATTTCCAGAGCGACGCAATCACGAGCACCTAATATTACACTGTTTTAAATCCAATCTGCTGACGGTTAATTTTCCATTGAACAAAAAGGAATATGGGATCCCTGAAAAGGGACACGCAGAGCATTTCTTTACGCGAAAACTTTTCACTTTTAGTTTGAGTCCAGCAATGCCAAAACTACGGTTCGGTAGTTTTGCTGCACTACATAAATGACGTAGTAAATGGTAAGATTGCCGGTAGTATCGGTAACAATCTAGGAGAAGAAACGCAAATGAACTGAGAGAGAAACTGGGAGCCGACGACTTGTCGTTGTTATTTATTCGTGTTGCACATAATTAGAACTGCACATCGTTCAGTGTTAGTCCGTAGTGTGTTTATATCCCTGCAAAACACAAATCGAATTTTATAAGTATAAAAAATTAGTTGATCAGGTAAATTCTGCGCTTTTTTGTAGCGAAAGCAATTACTTTTGACGCAATTACAGTTTACATGCATAAACATAGTAATATATAGTTATTTGTATTATTTTGTGCTCAGTAAAATGTTCATCATACTCAACGACAGGTTTTTCCGGTTTTTATTGATTAGTGCGAAAATTGTTTATAAATAACGGTAACATGTTTTACGTAAGCTCGTCGAGGTACTTAAGCGATGTTTGATACTTTTCGTTTCATGTTTCTTTTTTTAATTTTGCTTTTTTTTAAGGAAATTGAGTTTTCTAGCAGTATATGTGAAATATGTGTTTTTAAAACTGTTTTTGCTGTAACATCCCTCCGTTTCACGTTACAAACCAACAATTGTCCAATAAAGCCTGAATTAAACGCTGAACATTTTAATTACGCTATAAATACTGCTTATTTTTAAGTATCAGAACTATGCAGAGCAAAAGTGGTCCGTAGGTTAGGCGGTCCTTTATGTATCCTTACTAGGTTTTTAGACGCTTCATCACTTCTAGTACGACATTGATCGCATACGCATACAAAGCGATCCAAATGAGGTAACAACACACCTAACGTCCAGTTAACAAGGTTGCGATCTTTTTAACTAACCAAGGCTACTAGGAAAACTATCGCTGTCTACGCTTACTTAATGATAGTGTACGGATGCCTGCAGTAGTTTTAGAACTCTACTGAAACCATGTCAAGCAATGTATCACGAAAGCTGTTTTCATAATCTGTTGAATGTCTGTAAGAAGTACACAGTTCTGCTTGAAAACCGTGGTTTCTTTAGTACTTCTCTAGATAAAGTACACTATCTGATCAAATGTATCTCAAGTATCCGGACAACCATACGTGATGAGGAATTGCAACTAGTCACGAGAGGCCGAGCCGCCAGTGTAAAAGGATGTGGGGGGGTATTCCGTTGTCAGTACAGAAGCAGTAACAGCAGACTGGGTTGGTCAGACCGGCCGCGATGGCCGAGCGGTTCTAGGCGCTTCAGTCTGGAACCGCGATGCTGCTACGGTCGCAGGTTCGAATCCTGTCTCGGGCATGGATGTGTGTGATGTCCTTAGGTTAGTTAGGTTTAAATAATTCTAAGTCTAGGGGACTGATGACCTCAGATGTTAAGTCCCATAGTGCTCAGAACCATTTGAAACATTTTTTAGGTTGGTCTGGAGAGCTCAGTGACTTCGGACATTACTTAGTCATTGGATGTCATATGAGTAACAAATCCATCAGAGACATGTCAGGCCTTCTGAAGCTGTTCAAGTTGACTGTTGGTTAGGTGATGTGAAGTGTAGACGCGAAGGAGCGACGGCAGCTAAACCAAGACCAGGCCTAATGCACTGACCAATATGGACGCATGAGCACTGCGTAGGGTCGAAGTAAACGTTAGCACGAAATCAGTGGAAGGAATAACTCGTGAGTTCCACAGTGCTACCAGCAGTCCATCTAGCGCAGTGACTTTGCGTAGGCAGCCAAAAAGAATGGGCTTCTAAGGTCGAGAAGCTCCTCGTTAGCCACACGTCTGTGTAGTCAGTGTTAAGTGATGCGTGAGGTGGTGCAAAAAGCAACGGCCCTGGACAGTGGATGACTGGAAACGAGTCATGAATCACTCTGTGCCCTGGGGCAGTGGCTATGCAAGGGTCCAGGTTTGGCGAACGACTGGAGAACGTTACCTGCCATCAAGTGAAATGCCATCAGCGAAGTACAGGGATGTGATGTTATGATATGGGGGTGTTTTTCATATTTAGAGTACTGTCCCCTTATTGGGTTTAAGAAAATGCTGAATCCGGAAAGATGTGAAGACAATTTACAGCGTTATGTACTCGGAAAGTAGAGGAACACTTCGGAGACAATGAATGTATCAGCATGACAGTGCAGAGTGTCACAAACTAGCACCTCTAAGCAATTCTTTGTGGGCAATAACATACCCGACATGGACTGTTCTGCCCAAAATCACGAAATGAACCCAGTGCAACATGTTTGGGATGGGTTAGAAAGTCGAATTCGCTCCAGACCTCAGCATCCACCATTACCACCTTCCCTTGTTTCGGCTCTTATGGAGGAATTGGCTGCCAATCCTTCAGCCTCCTCCGGGAAAGGGTCCTCAACAGAGTTCAAGCGGTCACAAAGGTGCAAGGTGGATGCACCCCATTATTAGTGTCCACTAATATGTAATCTATACATTGAGCAAGCAGTAAAGGAAACAAAAGAAAAATCTGGAGTAGGAATTTAAGTCCATGGAGAAGAAATAAAACCTTTGATGTTCGCCGATGAACTTGTAATTCAGTCAGAGACGGTAGACGACCAGGAAAAGCAGTTGAACGGAACGGACAGTGTCTTGAAAGGAGGACCTAAGATGAACATAAACAAAAGCAAAACGAGGATAGTGAAATGTAGTCGAATTAAATCAGGTGGCGCTGAGGAAATTAGGTTATGAAATGAGACATTTAAAGTAGTAGATGAATTTTGCTAATTGGGGAGCAAAATAACTGATGATGATTGAAACACAGAGGATATAAAATGTAGACTGGCTACGACAAGGAAAGCGTTTCTGAAGAAGAGAAATTTGTTAACATCGAGTATACAGGAAGTTTTTTCCGAAAATTTTTGTATGAAGTGTAGCCATGTATGGAAGTGAAACATGGTCGATAAGTAGTTTAACCAGAAGAGAATAGAGGCTTTCGAAATGTGGTGCTACAGAAGAATGCTGAAGATTATATTGGTAGATCACGTAACTAATGGTGAGGTACTGAACAGAAATGGGGAGAAGAGGAGTTTGTGGCAAAACTTGACTAGGAGAAGGGATAGATTGGTAGGAAACGTTCGGAGGCATCAAGGGATCAACAATTTCGTGCTGGAGGGAAACGTGGAGGGCAAAAATCGTAGAGGGAGATAAAGAGATGAATACACTAAGCAGATTCAGAAGGATATTGGAGATGAAGAGCACTGCACAATATAGAGTAGCATTGAAAGCTGCATCAAACCAGGGACTTGACTGAAGATCACAACAACAACAACAACAAAATGTATCGGCCTACTTTTCATCAGATACTGTATCTCCCAAATGTTAGCATGGAGTACAAGATTCAACAGTAGCAAACTATGACTTCTGGAAAACTTTTTTTCAATATCTTCCACGGTTCCAAAAATATTCAGGGTTATCAAGGGACGCAACCGGAATTCCGTCTTTGTGTACTTATAACTCGTCATCGAGTATTACAGACTACATTGTGCCTATGAGGATGAAGGAATATTTCGTTCCGTCGCAATCGCAAATCTGATCATATGTCTAATTTGAATGCCTGATTAAGTTTATCCATGGATCTATGACGGACTTAAGACGTGAAAGACCTGATCAGGTTTTCCATTGTTACCGTTTCTCGAGTCTGTACTGGATATAAAGGAAGGGAGTCTATAGACTTATTTAATAAGGTGACCAGACGTTCCGTGCGTTCCGCATGTCCCGTCTTTTTTCTTTTTAAGGGTAGAACGGGGTAGCCAAAACGTGCCATTTTTATGCCAATGACTTACAAGCATAAAACGTCATCAGCTATAGTTCTCAAAAGTTCTAAATATGCCGTTTTGCTTCAGTATGATGGAAACTTTAAAGATAATAACAAGTGACAAACCAAAGCGCTGTTTATATCATGGATCTACAATACATATACCCCTGAAACCGGAAAGCGGAGGACAGCTGAACTGTGACGGTCTCCACTGTTAATTAACAAATTGTAATTACTCGTGTTTGTTTGAGAGCGACCAACAGAAACTGTAAACGCATATGCTTTAAGTGTGAATCAAAGGAAATTCATTACAGTTCTGACTTCGGTAGAAGACAGGACTGTGTTCTGCATTTGTGAAATAATAAAATACCATGAACTTTGTAAACTGCGAATGCTAAAACATGTGTAATTAAAATGCTACCGCCGAAAAAGAAATGTGTTCTTAATAATCCACTACTAAAGGAATACACACACTAAAAAAAAAAAAACAATTTCTGATTCAGATGCTCGATGCAATAAGTGTGAATTCGCTTTCGGAATAAGACATCATGGGTGGGGGCAGTTGGATTTATCACAACTTATAAACAGTGAAAAATGTAAAAGAATGGTGCTTGCAAGTGCTTCTTCTCGCACCGTATTGATTTTTTTTAAAAAGGGTGAATCAAATGAAAACCTTAAATTTGTAATAACAAATCGAAAATTCGCGCCGTTATCCTGTAAGTTGGTAAGCGTGCTAGAAACGGCATGCAGAATGGCCTGTAGGTGGCAGCACAGTGCAGATGCACACATACCGTCGCAGTATCAGTATAAAGATGGCCGCCCCAATTGCGACTTGCACCAGGGAAGAACAGTGTTCTGTTATTCGGTTTTTGCGTAGTGAAGGTGTGAAACCTATTGAAATTCATCGACGAATGGAGGTTCAGTACGGTGAAGCATGTCTGTCACAGCAGGAAGTTTACGAATGGAGTAGGAAGTTCGCAAATGATGTGACTTCAGTGGAAGATGTTCCTCGTCCAGGTCAGGCACAACGAGTTATGTCCCCACAGAACATTCCAGCAGTTGAAGGCATAGTGAAGGAAAACCGCTGAGTGACCCTATATGGCATTGCAGCATGTTTAGAGATTAGTTACGTGTCAGCACACCACATTGTGCTTGACGTGCTCCAGTTTCACAAAGTGTCCGCAAGATGGGTGCCAAGGCAGCTGACTCCTGAAATGAGAGAACGACATGTTGATGCTTGTGAAGAACTTCTTCGATGCTTTGAACGAGAAAGTGATGGCTTCCTTGCAAGAATCGTTACTGGGGACGAAACCTGGGTTCACTTCCACCAACTAGAAACGAAGAGAGCGAGCAAGGAATGGCGCCATTCCTCATCACCGAGTGATTTCCACATGTTTGGACCACTCAAAGACGAAATGGGAGGAAAGACGTTCCGTTCTGATGAGGAGGTAAGCCAGGCAGTGCATAAGTGGTTGATCAGACTACCAGAAGATTTTTTTTCTAAAGGAATTTATGCACTTTGTAAGCGATGGAGGACTTGCATTGATCATCGGGGAGATTATGTTAAAAAGTGATACAGCTTTCTACCACTTCTGCACAATAAATAATATTTAAAAATATTGAAGGTTTACATTTGACTCACCTTCATAAGTGAAATTTTTATTGACAAAGATGTGAGATTAGCAGCTGTTGAACGAGCGATTGCATACCATGCTGTCCACATCAACCAATCTTTCAGATAAGTAGAGTATTCTGCTAAACTTATCCAATGTATTTTTTAAATAAAATTTATTTGTGGCCATACCAAAATCAAGACAGCTACTTTAAATAGTTTGACACCATTTGCCATTTGTCAACTAGAATCTTATTTAGAGAAAGCTAATTTTATTTCAACAATGATGGATGCATCAAACCATAAGGATGTGAAAATATATCCAATGCTTGTCAAGTACTTAAATTCTACTGAGTGGATTCAAGTTAAAATTTTGGATCTGAAATATTTGCCTGGAGAAGCTTGAGAAATAATTAATACACTATGTGATCAAAAGTATCCGGACACCCCAAAAACATAAGTTTTTCATATTAAGTGCATTGTGCTGCCACCTACTGCCAGGTACTCTATATCAGTGACCTCACTAGTCATTAGACTTCGTGAGAGAGCAGAATGGGGCGCTGCGCGAAACTCACGGACATCGAATGTGGTCAGGTGATTGGGTGTCACTTGTGTCATATGTCTCTACACGAGATTTCCACAATCCTAAACATCTCTAGTTCAACTGTTTCCGATGTGATAGTGAAGTGGAAACAGCAAGATACACGTACAGCACAAAAGCGTACAGGGCCACCTCGTCTGTTGACTGACAGAGACCGCCGTCAGTTGAAGAGGGTCGTAATGTGTAATGGGCAGACATCTATCCAGACCATCACACAGAAATAACAAACTGCATCAGGATCCAGTGCAAGTACTATGGCAGTTAGGCGGGAGGTGAGGAAACTTGGATTTCATGGTCGAGCGGATGACACACAACACGCTGGTAAATGCCAAACGACGTCTCGCTTGGTGTTCAAAAACTGGTTCAAATGGCTCTGAGCACTATGGGACTCAACTGCTGTGGTCATAAGTCCCCTAGAACTTAGAACTACTTAAACCTAACTAACCTAAGGACATCACACACATCCATGCCCGAGGCAGGATTCGAACCTGCGACCGTAGCAGTCGCGCGGTTCCGGACTGAGCGCCTAGAACCGCTAGACCACCGCGGCCGGCCCGCTTGGTGTAAGGAGCGTAAACATTAGACGACTGAATAGTGGCAAAACGTTCTGTGGAGCGACGAATCACGGTACAAAACGTGGCGATCCGATGGCAGTGTGTGGGTATGACGAATGCCCGGTGAAAGTCATCTGCCAGCGTGTGTAGCGCCAACAGTAGAATTCGGAGGCGGTGGTGTTACGATGTGGTCGTGTTTTTCATGGAGGGGGCTTGTACCCCTTGTTGTTTTGCGTGTAACTATCACAGCACATGCCTACACTGATGTTTTAAGCACTTCCTTGCTTTCCACTCTTGAAGAGCAATTCGGGGATGGTGATTGCATCTTTCAACACTATCGAGCACATGTTTATAATGCACAACCTGTGGCGGAGTTGTTACACAACAATAACATCCCTGTAATGGACTGGCCTGCACAGAGTCCTGATCTCAATCCTATAGAACACCTTTGGGATGTTTTGGAACACCGACTTCGTGCCAGGCCTCACCGACCGACATCGATACCTCTCCTCAGTGCAGCACTCCATGAAGAATGGGGTGCCATTCTTCGAGAATCCTCCCAACACCTGATTGAACGTGTGCCTGCGAGAGTGGAAGCTATCATCAAGGCTAAGAGTGGGCCAACACAATTTTGAATTCCAGCATTACCGATGGAGGGCGCCACGAACTTGAAAATAATTTGCAGCCAAGTGTCCGGATACCTTTGATCACATAGTGTATTTTTTTGAATGAGTATTTCAAAAACAATAACTTAAGAGAAAAAACAAACACTCTGTGCGCAGATATATAGCTAGAAACAGCGTCAACAATGTCTTCATAAAACAAAGAAAATTTAGGTAAGAACTTAGTTTATGTTAGGCATCCTGTTCATACAATTCATAACACTATCCAGAGGGTTACTGATGTTCTTCCTACTGATGTTGAAGGCATTGTTCCTAAAATGTATTCTTATTTCTATATGTGTACTGTAAGGGCTGAAAATCTTAAGGTATTTTGTAAATTTGTAATAAATGTCCATTTATTATCAACTACTACTTACATAACGAAGCCTCAACCTTTGTCACTGCCGTTCAAAGAATAGAGAGAGAGAGAGAGAGAGAGAGAGAGAGAGTGAAACAATTAGTTTTTTGCAGTAATTTCTGCTTTAAATGATTTAAAACTTAGTTTCCAACTGTCCTATTGTTTCATTAACGTCAACTGTCAGATTAACTCTTGGCTCATTGAAAAATGAGGGTTTATTGTCAGAGACTACAAAATTTGAACAGTATGTCCGTCTATTTTATCATACTGCAATTCAGTATTTAAATAAGTGACTTTAAAGGATTGGTAGTTTGCGGGGCTGCAGTTGGGATACACTTAAGTCAAGAGTACCTCAATGGAAGGATAAGCGGAAGACTGAAGATTTCATTTGTGAAATGGTTCCTTCAACTATAATAGGCGGTACTGGTCTGGAGATGAGTATCAGTATATGTCTACTAAAGAATATATACCAGAGAAAATAGTATGAAAATGGAATATGGAAAAAGCATCACCTGGTGATGGGCTGGAACAATTTCTGATTGTAATATGAACAATGTGCCTTATGTCAATTTGTTAAAATATTAGAATTTCTTGCTTTTTATTTGGAACTAAAGCCTCCACTGCAAGAGTGGTTCCTCATGTGAATGACAAATGACGGTTCTTCAGTGCAGATTTCGAAAGCTATGGTGATTAATAAGGTGAATTTTAATTAAACTTGTGGAAACTTTTACAAAATATGTGGTAAAGTGGACTTATTGAAGAAGCTACATTCACCAGTAAATTATCAACAAGGAATGACTCCTGCACTAATAATTCTATAGGGTTGTTTGGCTAGGGTGAATTCAAAACTGCCATATATGTAAGACGCACATTATTTTTTTGTTTAATATTAGTTCCAAAAATTTCGTATTTATGACGATAAAATTTTGTGTAATCTCTTTTGTCCCTTGTTTTATTATGAAAAATTTAATGTTCCGTTTCCTTGTTTCAAAAGTAAAACAAATTCTATGTACAAGCTGAACAAATGCTCATCACGGGAGAGAGAGAGAGAGAGGAGAGAGAGAGAGAGAGAGAGAGAGAGAACGGACGACGTGTGCGATGCTGCTGTCAGCTGCGTACGGTGGCGCAGCGCGGTGGTCGCGGCGGAAACTACGTGGTCACAGTTCCAATTAACGGCGGCAGCTCCTCTAGTGGACCCAATTTGCCATAACTCGGAACCAAAAACCCGACAGTGGTTTTTGCGGCGACGATTTCAGTCACTGACGCAAAGCGATTCACAACCTCAACAGATCTAAATCGCTGTGATGGAACAGCGACAGCCAGTGGACCGTTTAACTCTGCAAACGAATAATGGTTGCCTTTCAGCGCTCCGTCATAATTGGCATCCTCCTTGAGCAGAGGAGAGAAAAGAGACATAATTTCCGATTCTTCAAATAATCAGCACTATAATACATTCTCTTTGTATAGGATTTCCGAAACACGTGGACAAATGCTCAAATCGGAGCACAAAAAGACGAATATGCTATTTAAGAGACTATTGACTGAAAAGCGAAGCACCAGCTGCCTCATTCTACCTTCCTCAGGACCTTCAAAAATTTTTCCCAAATCTTTTGGCATTAGTTACCCGTTACTGCTGTCTCTTCTCACTCTCACTATCTCACTCTTATAACGAGTGACCCTAATCTCATTTACTTCGGAATTTCAAGCGCAGGTAATAGCTTAGACGCTAACGTCCAGCCGTAGCGACTATAGAATCTACGCAAAGCGAACTGCGAACTTTTAAAGGCAGAATTCAAGATACAGCCACTGCAAGGAAGCGGATTTGATGTTGACGTGAAGCGAATGAACTGGTGCGAACGTTGCAGACGGTGCAAGAGAAGACGATCCCAGCACTTGTTAGAAAGTCAAAAAGGTCCCACCCTAAAGTCCTTAAGACGCAGAGGAAGGCACGCGAGGAGATTCTACCAAATATCCTTAGGAGAAACAGAACGACAAAGAAGGCTGAGTTTCTATCGAAGAATCAAGCAATACAGAGAACTATAGACCAAACAAGAATAGACAAATGGGAGGCGTACGTTTAGAACAAAATGGTAACAGATGTTTGGGGTTTTCCAAACAAATTTGCAACAAACAAGGTTCGACCATACATTGTATTATGAATCCTGAGATGATACGGCGGTACGATGACGACAGGTTAGGAGACATCAGTGGTGTACCTACTCAGAACTTTGTAGCTGGGCGATACAACGGTGGAAATCAGAGTATCAGCAGTGTCTTCGCTATGAATTACTAGAGCAGCACGTGCATAACAATGTTGTGATTCCATTTTCGCAGAAGGAAGCGACACTGGCAATTATGAAGCTAAGAAAGAAGAATGCACCAGGACCTCTTAGAATACTGGAAGCTGCAAAGTACTTGCGAACTCAGGTGCGAAATAGAATAACTCTTGAATGGACTAAGCAACTGGTGCGTAAAAAACAAACTAAAGATAGCAGCGCACAAAACAGTTTATATGTTACTAAAAGGAACACTATCAGGAACGAGAAATCCCACAATCAAAATAAACGACCAACCTGTGAAAAGAAAAGAAAATAAGCATATAGGAATCCTGGAATTAACGTCGACAGAAAGCAAAACTTTCATGCAAATGTAGAAATCGATTGCCTGAGAGGCTTTAAAACCCTACATAAAATAGCAACAGTTGGCCTAAAAGTTTCCGGCTGCCACTAAGTGCAATGAGAACATACCACAACGTAATCTTACTCATTATTGTGGGCCATGCGCCAAGCGTTTTGACTCATACATCTAGCACAGAGGAGTGTACTCCTGTGTCTGACAGGTGCATATGGAACAACGACGACTCAAGAGCTGCTGGTGACACTAGCCAAGAAAGAGTGGTGTACAGTATTAGCTCAAAAGTGCAAATATGATAACGTAAAGGACATACTGGGCACAAGAGCTGTGTCGAATTAGAAAATAAAAGGTATACCTTGATAGAGAATGGCAAGAAATCTGGGACAAGCCAGAAACAGGGAGGAGAACCTACGAGTTCCTTCCTAACAAAAAAGAAAAAACGAGAATGACGTAAATCCTTCTGATCAATGGAGCTATACATTACCTGACGGAACGTGATCCGTATTCTAGCTACTTACTAAAAATACGACAGCGCACCACAGACACTTTTGAATGAGACGTATTGTCTGGGATTGAGCCATTACACAAGATGACACAGAGCAGGACAGGAACGCATGTGGTTATACAACAGTGCATAATATAATAAGCAATGAGGAACTGTGGCATAAGGTGATCTCGCTGACAGCTCAAATATCCGCTTATGAACTGCAAGCCTACACGGCTGAGAGAGAACTGAGAAGAGGCCATGCAGAACGATAACGAGACGCACCACGGCAGAGCAACCTCCTACAACATCCTTCTTGAAGCAATGGGGATACAAGGCTCAGGAAAAACCAGGAAGGATTTCCTGAGAGCTTGACAGCCATCTCCCAGTCTACACCTTGAGTGGCACAGCAACATAGCCCCTTTGAATCCTGAGCTGCAACTCAGTGCGCCGGGGGCTAACCACCCAGACAGATGAGAAATCCAGGTTGGTTCTGATACCGAGTAAAGTAGTATAGTGTAGTGTAGTGTAGTGTAGTGTAGTGTAATGTAGTGCTGTGTAGTGTGGTGTTGTATGATAGTGTAGTCCAGAATTATAGATTACAAAGTTTGTGATCTACCAATGCTGCGAAGTGCAACAGACTAGTAGGGTGTGCCTCCTGGATTCCAGATGAACGGATGTCTGCATGCCAGATGGCGAAATGGTAGTACGTCGAACTTTTTAGTTATTATTATTTTTTTGCAAATATTCTATGTAGATTTTTTGCCACTTAAACAGGATAATGTTTAAATATCAGGAGAGACTGGGTATGATAGTCATATCTTTTTATTTCAGTTTTTTTACTCAGTCTCCAACTTAAATATTCGCTCTTTCATTTAACTGGCTTGTAGTCTATATTTTTAAGGATGTATATAAAAATAATTTTTGTGATAAAATTAGTATCGCTTCTTCTATTATGTGACTTTTGTGGCTACCTTTCCTGGGACTGGGATGGTTGTCACAGGGATCGGGATTGCTTGTCATGTTTTAATATTATCCGAAAAGTACGGGTTTTTGGAGAAACAAAATCCTTCCTGTGTTCATATAAATTACATCAAGCCAAAGGAGCATTGAAGATTAAAATATAACACTAATAAAATAAAGAGAAACAAAATAATTCTGTTAATTGTACACAAAAAGTTGAGCAGTTCAACATACACAAAAAAAATGACTTAAAGCTAAAATCACAGGCATTTAACAATAACCTACAGTGAAAGCTGTCCATTGATATCAGCCCTAAAATGAAAATTGTTAGGACTCTACAAAATTAATCTGAAAAATCAGTCTGGCAATTTTGACAAATAAAATGGGCACCTCTTGATGTACATTTCTCATGTGCTCACATCTTGCAGTTGTACATTGTACGCACATTTCCACTGATTTGCTACTGGCAAATGAATCAAGACACACCGTACAAAAACAGTCATCGTCTTCACTGTCAGTGCTTTGACGTTTCTTTTGTTTTTGCTTTTTACTTTTACTTTTTTTTATCTGGGAAAAGATGCTCCTTGACATCTGTGGAACTTTGCTTTTGTCCTTTCGAGTTCCTACTTCGTAGGAGTGTTCGTCACTGCAGCCGAGCATCTCTTTCGGTTGTTGTTGTTCCTTCGTTGCTTTCCGTCTCCAGCTTCAGGGACAGGTCTGTGTCTCCTGGAGACAGGCCAAGACTGATCATTCTTCAAGCCACTGCAAGAAGGCTGGGACACAGCAGTTTTCCTGTGTCAGTAATTTGGCTCGTGTGGACCTCCAATGTTTGAATTTGATTGTCTCCTTCTTCTACTATGTTAGCACTACAGCAGGAGGCCTTTCAGGATTTGGTCGATGTGTTACGAGTCACCATGAGCAAATTCATGGAATCCAAAAAGTCTATGTTGAAAAGACAAATGCCACAAGTCTTGAATCCTGCTTGGATATTTGATGGCATAAATGCAAGAGCAAGTCATTAGCCCAGGAGCGTTGTATGTCATCACGGAACCTGGACGATTTAACATCAATGAATCACTTGCAGTATTCACATACTTCTTCAATGGTCTGTACAGTGCCTGATCATATGGTTGCTCAAAAATGGTTCAAATGGCTGTGAGCACTACGCGACTTAACATCTGAGGTCATCAGTCCTCTAGACTTAGAACTACTTAAACCTAACTAATCTAAGGACATCACACACATCCATGCTCGAGGCAGGATTCGAACCTGCGACCGTAGCAGCAACGCGGTTCCGGACTGAAGCGCCTAGAACCGCTTGGCCACTGCGGCCGGCCAAATGGTTGCAAACGGTGGGACCAGTGAGGAGGAAATGACAATAAAACCTTGCCATTACCTTTGACATAGTTGAGTCCTTTAACCAACAGGTGAGAACTGTGATTATCAAGGAGAAGAAGACACGCACTATGTTTAGAGTACTTCGCGTTATCAACAAAAGTGTTTAAAAGATTCGCATAAATTTTCTTTCATCATCCACCCAGAAGAGTTACTCGCTCCACAGCAGCTCCTAACCTATCAAGAACAAAAGGTTCCTTGAAGTACACCCAAGGAAAAATGAAGAATGGTGGATCAGAGCTACCAGTAGCAGAAACAGCAGCAGCTAAAGTAACTAGGCTACCTCGTTCTCCAGATGTGATCGACCTCACTTGCTTAAAACCTTTCCGTGATACAATTAGACTTGACTTTTAGACTGTTGTAATGCCAGCCTCGTCCGTGTTCCAAACACCTTTCGGTTCAAAGTTGTATCCTTTCATTACAGTAGGCAGGTTATACAGTAGCCTGGTTATCGAAAAAGGCGCCGAAGTTTGTTTTATTGAAGCTAGAAGCTCAGGCTAAGCTGGTAGCTCCAGAATTCCCAGAAGTCCTGACTGACAACTCTTTGTGTCTCTTCACGAACCCAAAATACCACTCAGTCCCAGCTTGTCGAGTTTCAGTCCATTTTCCAGGTACTTCCAGCCCATTATAAATAGCTAACTCATATTACAATTTTCGCACTTTCTTTTTTGGCTGGAACCGAAGTATGTATAAGATGCAGCTTTGATACATTCTGACAATTCATTTTCAAGAGCAACTTCCAGTATAAGTCCCTTAGGATAGTAGCTTACATTCAGTGGAGGGCAGGTCACATAACTTCTTATATGCTCATCAGAAAACTGTTTACAGTAACAAGCCAATGTCCGGTAATTTATATTGTAATCTTTGGCAACACTTCGTAGGGCTCTGTTTTCCAGTTTCATCATTCGAACTGCTTTCAGCATTGTGTCTACGAGTGTTGCACCTTTATCTGTTTTCCTTTCGAAATTTCTAGGCATCTTGATACTGAAAACAACCAAAGATAGGATGGTATCAGAATCTGAAACGCAAATACTTTCACTGGGATGTCTCTCCACCGTGACAGCCATCCCTATTGATTGTGTGACAAGCAAACCCGAAACACCATTTTGAAAACTCTAACTAGCATCGAGCATTGTATGTTTGGTAACAATTTAAAGAGACTGCACATAATATATTGAATTATACGCAACATGACTGTAGAATCCGATAATCAGCACAGCAAAAAGTTCTCTAACAGACTCTGTCTCTCATTATCACTGGGTCTCACCCACTTCCACTTTCTCCTTCTCTTTATCCCAATGCCATACAAGGTGTCCCCTACTAACACCTTTGAAATTACGTTAAAATGTTATGAGCTTCATTCATGCCAATTCCTGTGCAACGTTCAGTTTGTTCTTTTATACAGATAACAGACTAAAAGAAAACTGTAAGTTTTTAACTAAATAAATAAATAAATAAATAAATAACTAAGTAAATAGCTAACTAACTAAATAAATAACTAAATAACTAACTAACTAAATAAATAAATATCACGCTCTCTCTTCCCCATTGTCATTGTTTTAGACTCTGTCTTTCATTATCACTGGTTCTCAGTGGTAATCGATCCAGAAATACTGCTGAAGCTAATAATTAATTTCTGGTCACATGATCATGATGTAGCGGATATAAGAGGGACGCGGTAGATATTTCACCCACACACAAATTGACGATGTCACAAAACTAGCGGCATGATGACGAAATACACTTAAAGAAAGATTGTTGCATACAAAGAGAGAGAGAGAGAGAGAGAGAGAGAGAGAGAGAGAGAGAGAGCTGTAGTTTGCTTTGCAGCTGACACAGGAACTAGCATGGGATTTTTAAACAACATAGGCGCTTTATAATTCCGCCATGGACTCTTAACTACTCGAGAAATCTTGGTGGACTTTCTTGTGGTAGACTTCACGAACGGCTTCAGAAGTTACTAAATCTGATGCGGAATACCATATCCTGAAGATATCCCAAATGTTGTTTCAGAAGATGTGCCACAAGAAATGCTAATTAAATCGTTAAATAACAAATTTAAATATTTTGCTTCAAACACACACGAGCGCGCGAGCGCACACACACACATACACACACACACACACACACACACATACACACACACACACACGAGTTTAAAACTTCTCGAAATGTAAAAAGATCGACACTGCACAGATGCTCGCGTACATAAACTGCAGTGTTATATTTTTGAGAAGAAATTTTATTAAATAATCGAAACACATTATTATTTGGCATCACGTTTGGAAGTGATAATGTATGAAATAACAGCTCAGAGATCAGAGAAAACAAGCGCCGTAAACGGAAGTGCATGTCAGCCAGAGAGAAGCCCGCCAGCCGTGGAAGATCCTTCCAGGGGGACCTGGCTGGTAGGAATTCGAGTCCTATCAATACACCCATTGCCAACACTCGTCGTAATGAATCTTCTCAAATTTCCGTGGTGTATACTTGCAACACACGCGGTCCCAGAGGCTGCTCATCAACGCGAACTGGCTATTCGTTCACTATTCGCCCATCCAGACAGAGCCGCGAGCCAAACCGTCATAAGCCGTGGCAGACCGGAAGCGTCCTTGGACTCTCCAAACTGGTGAGCAAAAGATGGGCCAGCCCCAGCCGGGAACAAATGCGTCCAGTGAGATGCTATTTCCGGTCCCGACCTGGCTGTTTTCTGTTATGCTTTCGACGGCCATCTCCAGACTCACAAGAATATTGGGAACAAGGCACATATTTATCAGGGTAATTACAATTAAACTCTGACAACGAGCGATGTACTGAAAATGTCTCCTCTTGACGGCTATGGTTTTGGAACGAATCTCACGTTGAAATTTCAATATCTACAGCACACATAAATCTCTTACTCTTATGGCACGCTGCACAAATCGGCGTTGGCCTGCAAGCACAGCCTGTGTCCTTCTGGTTGTGGTGGTGGTTTTGTTATTCGAAAGTGATGCCACTTTTAGTTGCAAACAGCTGCAGCTGTAACGAAAATAATGGAACTCTGAATGATCACTTATTTCACAATTGCTGTTGATTTTGTTAGGCCCAACATCACAATTTTTTGCGGCTTCGGAAACCTTAAAAAGTTTGGAGCTTAGCGTGAAAGTATAGTTAACTGATTTCAAAGACATGATTATGATTAACGGTACGACAGCACATTGCTAATTTCGCTGCTGTTACTAATTGACCCTGTTTGAATGAATTTGAAACAAACTAACTGCCCATTTCTTTAAGTGCTTCCAGAGTGCACGTTTGATTTGTCCTTTACATTACCTAAATGATACTTAATATCTGCACTTCCCCCATCCGCAGTGATATCATAATACTTACAAATTACACATTTTGCTTCACAGTCATGCCTCTCTCGTTTTATGAACAAACATTCAACGGAAATTTTTTCTTGGAATGAACACTTCCTCCTCGGCATTTTGAGTTCCAAGCAATCAAATACCTTAATAACAAATTAACAGCAATACGACCCAGAGAAACAGAGAATCACGTTGCTGCGAAGCTTAAAGTGAGAGAAGGGGCACTGATGGTGATCCTTCAATCTGGCATCGCGCATTCGAATCGTAGTGCTTACGCAGGACTCATACTCTGAAACGAATTCATCCCTTTTAAACTCGCCGGCAGCAAATAAAATCTGTGAGATATATATCACATAGTAATGGTACAAGTTGTGTAGGGAACATGTAGTAATCAAAAGCATTCACTTGGCTGTTAAACAGTTTCATTCAAATATCCAAGAAGACATTACACACATTTCTTGATTTCAGACGCTCAAACACATTGTAAGCAGTGACATTCCCTTTTACCAGCGAATCCGTAGTCCTCAAGGCTAATTGTTGTAAAATATTGAGGAGGCAAGAGCTCTGGAATTTTTTTTTCTAATGTGTGGCTACAGCTCTGTTCTTGAATAAGAAGAGTTGAGTAGTCACTATCCCCCTTTAACAGCGATAACTAAAGCATGACCGTACTTTGCACAGTACACCCACTACCACCCCTCAAATTCACTATTAGAATGACGGTATTACCTTATTCACAGACATCCTGCACACGCTTCAAGTTGAATAACTGAATGACGATGGATTCGTAGTGATTATTCAGTTACATACAGCTGGTGTGCTGAAAGAGACAAAGAGAAGTCTATTGTAGGCGTGGAATAAAGCATTCTCTGCATTGAAGCCTACAGCACGTCTCTACATAACATGGCATTCCTTTTTGAAAATTCAGCTCCTGCACACACATGTTATAGGATCCAAACTGGTACGTGTATCTCAAACATGCAACAAACATGATCTTTGTATGACGCTCTAACACGCTCTTTTTTCCCATAACAAACTCAACTGTACCAGCTGCAACAACAACTCCGTCTCGCGGTGATCCTCCTCCTCCTGCACCATAGTGTTAAACAGTCACGATGCTTAGACTCGATCCAGAACAGTTCTGGTGTTTCTCCATCCGTCCGTTTGGCCCCTAAAAACTAACTTCGAGCGGACGTACTCTAGTAAACGGGGTGGCCCATTGACCGTGGCCGGGCCAAATATCTCACTAAATAAGCATCAAGCGAAAAAACTACAAAGAACGAAACTTATCTAGCTTGAAGGGGGAAACCAGATGGCTCTATGGTTGGCCCGCTATATGGCGCTGCCATAGGTCAAACCGATATCAACTGCGTTTTTTTTTTAATTAGGAACCCGCATTTTTTGTTACATATTCGTGTAGTACGTAAAGAAATATGAGCGTTTTAGCTGGGCCACTTTTTTCGCTTTGTGATAGATGGCGCTATAATAGTCACAAACATATAGCTCACAATTTTAGACGAACATTTCGTAACAGGTAGGTTTCTTGAATTAAAATACAGAACGTAGTCACGTTTGAACATTTTATTCGGTTGTTCCAGTGTGATACATGTACCTCTGTGAACTTATCATTTCTGAGAACGCATGCTGTTACAGCGTGATTACCTCTAAATACCACATTAATGCAATAAATGCTGAATATGATGTCCGTCAACCTCAGTGCATTTGGCAATACGTGTAACGACCTTCCTCTCAACAGCGAGTAGTTCGCCTTCCGTAATGTTCGCACATGCAATGACAATGCGCCGACGCATATCGTCAGGCGTTGTCGGTGGATCAAGATAGCAAATATCCTTCAACTTCCCCCACAGAAAAAAATCAGGCGATGTCAGATCCGGTGAACGTACGAGCCATTGTATGGTACTTCGACGACCAATCCACCTGTCATGAAATATGATATTCAGTACCGCTTCAACCGCACGCGAGCTATGTGCCGGACATCCATCATGTTGGAAGTACATCACAATTCTATCATGCATTGAAACATCTTGTAGTAACATCGGTTGAACATTATGTAGGAAATCGGCATACATTGCATCATTTAGATTGCCATCGATAAAATGGGGGCCAATTATTCTTCCTCCCATAATGACACACCATACATTAACCCGTCAAGGTCGCTGATGTTCCATCGTCGATTTTCTATTGCCCAGTAGTGCATATTATGCCGGTTTACGTTACCGCTGTTGGTGAATGACACTTCGTCGCTAAATAGAACGCGTGCAAAAAATCTGTCATCGTGCCGTAATTTATCTTGTGCCCAGTGGCAGAACTGTACACGACGTTCAAAGTCGTCGCCATGCAATTCCTGGTGCATAGAAATATGGTACAGGGGCAATCGATGTTGATGTAGCATTCTCAACACCGACGTTTTTGAGATTCCCGATTCTCGCGCAATTTGTCTGCTACTGATGTGCGGATTAGCCGCGACAGCAGCTAAAACACCTACTTCGGCATCATCATTTGTTGCAGGTCGTGGTTGACGTTTCACACGTGGCTGAACACTTCCTGTTTCTTTAAGTGACGTAACTATTCGGTGAACGGTTCGTACACTTGGATGATGTCGTCCAGGATACCGAGCAGCATACATAGCACACGCCCGTTGGACATTTTGATCACAACACGATATCGATCTTTTCCGCAATTGGTAAACGGTCCATTTTAACACGGGTAATGTACCACGAAGCAAATACCGTCCGCACTGGCGAAATGTTACGTGACACCACGTACTTATACGTTTGTGACTATTACATCGCCATCTATCACAAAGCGAAAAAAATGGTCCAACTAAAACGTTCATATTTCTTCACATACTACACGAATATGTAATAAAAAATGGCGGTTCCTATTTAAAAAAAACGTGGTTGATATCCGTTTGACCTATGGCAGCACCATCTAGCGGGCCAACCATACCACCATCTGGTTTTCCGCTTGAAGCTAGACGAATTTCGTTCTTTGTAGTTTTTTCGTTTGATGCTTATTTCGTGAGATATTTGGCCCGGTCACTATCAATGGACCATGCTGTATATTGCACACACAATGTGGCGGTAGATATGCATAGAATACACTGACAGAGACCCCGATTTGGCGGTCTGAATACGCCACTGCGTGTTTCCTGGATTTACAAGTAGCAAAAACATGTAAAGGTTTCGTGGAAATCGAGAAAATGAAAAAAAAAAGACCATAGGGCATTTTTAAATTGTAATTACAGTCTCTATTCATCCACAAATTTGTGATGGCGGGAGGCTTTTTTGCTACTGACAGTGCGAAAATGACACTCAGCTGTATAAAACTATTAATGACAATCAGAAAAGTTATGCTGCTTGAACGGAAAGGTACTATGGCTTATGTTCGACATATCACCAGACGTTTGTGGGAAGTAATCAGACTACTATTCATGTAAAAAATAATTATGTATGTCTAATCGTAAGGGGGAAGATTAGATTTGACGTGGTAAATTGTGATTTCAACGCACTGAGGAGTATACCTGAATGTAAGGGGTTATAGCTTCATTTCATAAACAGCTGCACAGTATAGCAGTGCTAGGGTTTAACTGGATCCGTATAGTGTGTAAACAGGACGGGGAATAGGACTGTAACGAAATGAATACACAGAACGCCCCCTCATCGGCTCTCCCAAGCAGGTCCTCACGATTTCTTTGTTGCACCATCGACGGCGGTGTTGATTACAGCACACCAACCCATATCGATGTCTTTACAACACCTTTGTCTGCAGGAGCGCTGTTGATTATTACACAGGACCACACGTCTGTGTTTTACAACACTTGTTTGAGAGTGTCTTGGCAGGATGTAACACCATCCGGAAGCACTGACTGGAAGACTTAAATGACAAATAATTTCCTAGAACTGAAGAGAATCGAGACACTTAGCTGGCGTGAGTGTGGGCATACCATATTTTTATCTGGTGCTGTGTACATATAAACGATAACTGCACTGCCTACCTGAAATATGCCGAGCGAGGTGGCGCAGTGGTTAGCACACTGAACTCGCATTCGGGAGGACTACGGTCCAATACCGCGTCCTGCCATCCTGATTTAGGTTTTCCGTAATTTCCCTAAATCGCTTCAGGGAAATGCCGGGGTGGTTCCTTTGAAAGGGCACGGCAGATTTCCTTCCCCATACTTCCCTCACCCGAGCTTGCGCTCCGTCTCTAATGACCTCGTTGTTGACGGGACGTTAAACACTAATCTCCTCCTCTCCCTCCTCATCCTGATTTAGGTTTTCCGTGATTTCCCTAAATCGCAGCCGGCCGCAGTGGCCCAGCGGTTCTAGGCGCTACAGTCTGGAACCGCGCGACCGCTACGGTCGCAGGTTCGAATCCTGCCTCGGGCATGGATGTACGTGATGTCCTTAGGTTAGTTGGGTTTAAGTAGTTCTAAGTTCTAGGGTACTTATGACCTCAGCAGTTGAGTCCCACAGTACTCAGAGCCACTTGAACCTAAATCGCACCAGGCAAATGCCGGGATGATTCCTTTGAAAGGGCACGTCCGACTTCCTTCCCCATCCTTCACTAATCTGATGCGACCGATGAACTCGCTGTTTGGTCTCTTCCCCCCAAACAACCTAACCCAGCCCCTCTGAAATGTGTATATGTTGAATGTAAAGTCACTGTGGGTTATGATATGGCATGTGCAAAGAAAATAAGGGAGATACAGATTTCATGTGGGAAATTTCAACGCATCGATAGCCGTGAGGGTATGAGAGAGATTTTATGTGGAAAATTATGTCCGCTATAGGAATTGAAATTTCGGTGTGCGATAAGTTGCAGAACCACCACCGTCAAGAGGAGATATTTCCAGTACACCGCTCGGTGTCAGACTGCGGACGCCTGCCTTTGTTCCAGATTGGGACTGGCCCATCCATTGTACACCAGTTCAGAGAGTCTGAGTAAGCGTCCGGTCTACAGCAGCTTACGACGATATGACTCACTACTGTCCGTGGATGGGTGGATAATGAACTAATACTCAGTTTGCATTGAGTGGCCTTTAGGATCACGTGTGTTGCAAATATAGTCCATGGAAAATTCGAGAAGTTTTAATACGACGAGTGTTGGCCCTGGGATTATTGATAGCATTCGAATTCCTACAGCTCAGGTCCTCTTGGGAGGACCCTCCACAGCTGACGGTCTTCTCTCTGGCTGACGCGCTTTTGCGACTGCGGCCTGGGCCGCGTTTATGGCAGTGGTCTCCTCCGGTCTCTGAGCATTGCCACTGTACTGACGCACGGTGCACTGCACGTCTACGTATGGAAGATGAGTGTTCTCAGCGATCTCAGGCAACCAGCTATGAATGGATGATGTTTCTCAATACATCGCAGTGGAATTTGTTGTTGTTACTATCCTAGACCCTTTCTTCCCTCCTCCTTTGTCCTGGTGTAGCTGAGAGGACCAGTCAACTTAGGAATTCTATAGCACTTTTAAAAAAGCAAATACACTTAGCAGAGCCCGCATCTCGTGGTCGTGCGGTAGCGTTCTCGCTTCCAACGCCCGGGTTCCCGGGTTCGATTCCCGGCGGGGTCAGGGATTTTCTCTGCCTCGTGATGGCTGGGTGTTGTGTGATGTCCTTAGGTTAGTTAGGTTTAAGTAGTTCTAAGTTATAGGGGACTGATGACTATCGATGTTAAGTCCCATAGTGCTCAGAGCCATTTGAACACTTAGCAGACCTGTAGTGGACAGGAATTCTATGACCATGTCGATACAAACTGACGTCGAAATTTGAAATTCCAACCATCATTTCATACATCACCAGCTGCAAACGCGATTATTTAATGAAGTTCCCGTCAAAAACATAACACAGTGCATGGAAACTACTGTGGAGTGTCGATCTTTTTTTAATTTAGAGTAGTTTTAAACTGTGTGAAGTAAATTGTTTCGATGCCATATTAACTATTTAATTAATATTTCTCGTGGCACTTCTTAAGCTCCAAATGTAATAACTCCTGATGTAGCTCATGAAAGGTACCTCAAGAAAAGTGTACTGGAAGGCTAGAGCAGTTTAGAGTCCATGACAGAATGAAATCTCTCCTGCTGGTTCCTATGTCACATGCAAAGCAAACTACATCTCTCTCTCTCTCTCTCTCTCTCTCTCTCTCTCTCTCTCTCTCTCTCTCTCTCTCTCTCTGTGTGTGTGTGTGTGTGTGTGTGTGTGTGTGTGTGTGTGTATCTGTGTGTGTATGTGTATGTGTGCGTGTGTGTATATGCAACCATCTTTTTTAAAAGTGTATTTTGAATCAGCTGGCAACTAGTTTTGTGACATCATCAGTTTGTGTGTGTGAGAGAGGTAGCTACCACGTCTGCCTTATATCATCTACATCTTGATCACATGGCCGGAAATTAATTATTTATTAACTTCAGCAACATTTCTAAATGGATTCCCAGTGACGTATTTGCCTTGGAAGGAAGGCGTCCCTTGCACGCGCTGGCATCAGACAGATTGGTTCAGACACACAGACCATGTGAGATGGCATAGGACGCTGACAGGAAGTGTGCGTTTATTCCCGGGGATTAGCTCGTTGCTATTTGCAGCGGCCGGCACAGACGCCGGCGGTTTCCAGATCCTCTGGCACATTCTGACTCCAAGCATCCTGCGCAGGTGGCGAGAAATGAGGAACTTTTTCAGATATGTTTAAGCAATCTCTGACAGTGCAATTACATGTTTTCTTACGCGAACGGAGTGAAAAAGCGCCGCAGTTGTTTAAATATTCCACACACAGCAATCGTTTTCCTGACAAATTCTTTGTATAAACTATATTCAATGCATCACCTTGTATCCTGTAAACTGTTCAAATCAACACTGCAGTCTATTTCCCAACAAATTCTTTAGATAAATGAATGACCTATATTCTGAACACTGCCTCATATCCCATGAACTGTTTAAATAAACAATATTCCATACACTACAATCGGTTTCACGCCAAATTGTCAATCTACTGAGTCTTTTTCCCGCCAATTTCAGGTGGGGGAGAGGATAGGTTTGGGGTTTCCCAGAGTGGGAGGGGCTAATTAATTGATCGATTTAATTAATTAATTAATCAAATTGATATCAAAAGTGTGCTTGTATGGGTGAGGGGAGTTTCTAGAGGGATTGGGGAATGGGAGGGGTAGGTGGGAGCACGCAGGGGAGGGGGGAGGATGAAGAAGGGGGGAATTGGTGGAGGTTTCTTGGAAGGACAGGTTATCCCCAGGGGGTGATAATCCACTTAACACAACAATAGGTGTAGGACCTGTCAATCAAAATGCTCCAGAATGTATGCTTGGCCAAGATGTAGGCAACCTGCAATGTGGGGTGGAGGCCACTTTGCCCTAATACTCAGTGACACGCCATAGAGCACAAGAGCAGTTGAACACAGTCGATGCTATCGACTTGGGATATGTGTGGACACCAACATAAGATTGGAAAGTGAAATGAAAGTCAGACAAGAGGATTTCTTTTCCAGCTTTCATAGCAAAAGTCAGCTGATAAAGCTCCTAATGATGCAGCTGCAGAAAAATGGGATACATAAGCTCAAAATTACAGATGATGCTGACGTTGAAATTACGAAGACAGCTGTGAACAAATTGCAAACTTCCTCGGCTGCTGTTATTGGAGAGGACGTAGGCTTGGCTGTTCTCATGGTAAGCAAAACTCCAACTGTTTGCGATATTCTGCTGGTAAAACCTGGAAGAGACAAGGTCAACGTGAGTCTGCATTGCTCACAACGGCTGCAGTTCGAGTTGAAAATGTAGGATAATGCCCATGCCGTGACACATCTGTAGCATATTGTAAGAGTAAAGTAGATTTTGTCGAAATGTACTAGAAGTCCAAAATCAACATTGTGCAGCTGAGGTATTTGTCAGTGTCTCTTCTTCACCTGACTCCAAAGAGACACCTGGGATCAGCACCTGGTATGGCGCTCCAGCCACAGAAAGTCCCTCGAGTTCCGCTACAAATCATTTATCAGAGCAGCTGTAAACATGAAGCCTTATCTCCCAACTCTCCTTCCATCTGTAAGAGCCGTTAAGCATAATGGATTCTGGACGTACCATCAAGTATGCCTTTTGTTAGGCGAGGAAACTAATAGTGCTGGGGCGCCGAATTATTGTTGGCAGAGGAAATGTGACCATCTAGATTCGATGCACAAAAGGATGTGACAGAGGCAGGTATGGTTTAGAAAAATAACCAAGGTGTTGTCTTGAAAGGAGATTTTTTCATTGTTTAATTACTATAGGCCATGCAAATACTTTAGTTACATCATTCTCAAAAATATAACAGAAGGTATAGGTATAAAAAGTGTAGTCTTTCAATTGTAATTACCGTATTTCCATTGTTAAAATGTTGTTATTCATCATGATAGCATGTTACAGCAGTTAAAACGCAACAGGCTCTCAACACACTCGTTTGTAGAGGAAGATGGTAATTCGGCATACATATTTTATAACTTATGATTGGCGGAAGATCAAGTGGCAAAAAAATTATTTCAAATTGGAGGATGTTATATGCTCTGCAACTTTATCTCTGACAATTTTTCTGAGATGCGATCGTAGAAGGTAATAGAAGCAAATGATTGACAAAAAGAGTGAGATAAAAATGGTTTTTCGAAAATCATTGTTTTTCAGTAACGTACAGTTCGTAAACTGTTGAGAATTCAAAAATATGTATGAAAACAGTTTTATTGGAAATTTAATTACCTTTCATTTTAGTCAGTACACTTTTTCCACAGTGCACTGTTTCCGAGATATAAGCGGTAAACCAAGAAATGTGACCTTTCCACTCCCTTCCTACCTGCAATTCGTCTCCTATAGGCGGGAACCTTTAGAATGTAAATCTCCTGTCTATTCCTAAAAAAGTCCTGAAATCAATAATTCTCGTATACCCATGTAGTCTTTAGTGTACTCATTGACTGGACTAGAGGCCGTTTCCAAGAACGGCGTCATTGTCAGACATGGAAGTGATCTGCTAACGCACTGACCTCACTTGTTCCTTACTCCTTAATTTCAGTCAGCCAGTCAGTAGATTTGTGTAAGAAATGATAGTGGAACGTGTGATTAATACGTATGTATTTGATTTAACGTTGACTGGTGCAAACCGCATCGTAACACGACCTTTGGATTGGTAACTATTTGAATTTTAGTTGAGCGTTGGCTTCAGCATTCGTGGCGACAGTCGCGTCCGACCATCCCAGCATGGAGGGCCGCTGAGGGCCCAGAAAATGCAAATCTCCGATAGCGGAGGCGGAACGATGCGTAGGGAAGGTTCTGGAGTCTTGGCACAGAGATACTGCGGACAGAAAACAAACGTAAGACGCAGATTTCATGGACAGACGCCTCTTAGCGACTAAAGGTTGGACTTGTCCTAGCCTGCTGGGTGACAGAACTAAAAACAGTCCATTCGGAAAAGTACATTTAATAAATTAGCATGATGGCAATATTTTTTGAAGGATTATTACGAGAGAACTGGCGCTGGTGGAAACGATCTGGAACGTAATAACAGTAAAATTGTGGATACTTGAAGTGACGCAACTAACATCACGGTCGCAAAAAAATTACAAATAGGTGTCGAGGCACCACACGTCACCCGTTGACTGTGGGCAGTTCCACCACAGCGGTTGCTAGTTGTAGGTCTCCCAACAAAATAATCCCAAGCAAAAATATTTACAAAATTTCAGTTTGTTGTTGTGTCCAGCAACTACATATGGAATTTTGTGATTGTCTGATTTATAAAACAGTGAGAAATAAAAACTTAAGAGGCATAGAGAAAAAAAGTTAATTTGAAATAAGTAGATACATAATATGGGACTCAAATAATAAACTCCCGCCTCCTCATACGGTCGGTTTGTAATTACTTTCACGATGACATTAGGGACATGCCGCCGAATGTGCATAAGAGCAAGACCGAGTAGGCGGTTTTCAGTCATGATTGCTCATACATATGTCTTACGGCGTCACAGTGACGAAAATAACCTCTCAGCAAATGCATCAGCCACTGGAAACATTGCAAGAACCAGTACAAGTACTTTAGGAAATGCGTCTGTATCATACCTAGCCAGTATACGTAGAGCATTTATGGGAAACTTTTCCGTTCTATTCCTTTAATCCATTTCTCTCGCCACAGCAACATTTCATCTTTTAGCAGAAGGGAAGCATCACCCTTATTGTCGTCAATAACCAACCCGAACCGGTCGAGGAGGGACGCCGTAACTTTTGTCGTTGTCACAAGGAGATTCCGTAGTAGTAATCTCTAGAATAAAAACTGAAAACTGAAAGACGTCCAAGGTTTCAGCAGAGAATCTTTCTCGCAGATTTGTCATTACATTTTCCCAGTCATTATCTTTTAGGGTACCTTAAAACACGGCTTCTCTCATAAAACCGTTATGCCTCACGTACTGGATAATCATCTCTAGTCGAATGGGAACACTGTTTAGAACATTTGTTGTGAGAAGCTCATATTGATGAGTTTTACAGAAATGACCGGTTTCCATTAGAACAGTGAACTGATATCGTGGAGTGTTACACAAAGAGATGCTCTATCGAGGAAAGTAAATAAACGTTTCAAACGATGTATCCCGGTAAGAAACTCCCCGGGACCAAGCCCATTCAAGATCTGTACACGAAATGAAGAGCTGTAGATCCTCTCAGAATGTGCAGAGGAATAAGCGACCCACAGTAAGGACCCCTGGAACTGTAGAGTCAATCCCCGTGGACATTTCGATAGGCCTCTGCAAGTCAGTAGGGAGGTTATCACATCAGGTTGGTGTATCTCATACATCGTGTCATGGTGTACTAAAATACACAAGGAGTGAAATTTGAGGATCAGGAAAGAAGTTCTAAACATTCATGGTGGTGTCTGTTTGTTTTATGTCGTGTCTCCTACCACTTTCGCGCAAATACGCTCTGAGCGTGTTTTTTAGGGAATTAACTAGTTTGAACCTGGGACCTGTTGCTGGTGAGGAGACGCCAGACCACACATGACATGTAGAATTCAGATGAGTTCAGTGAGACTAGCGATGATATAACCCAATACTAAATGATCTCAGCGTCAGCTCCACTGCACTCCCTGTAAAAGAATCTTAATACTAACTAAATTTAGTGGAAAGGGTTCAAGGCTTTCCTATTTTTAGTTAGCTGGTAAAATAACGTCGAAAAAGCAGTTAAGTTTACCATTGGAAATTTTATTCTACTCACAAAACATCGTTTATAAATTGCACTATTGATAAAAGGAAATGTTTTGATACAGGATGGTAAAAACCAACTGCGTTCAACAAATATGTGAATGAATATTCCCTGAGTGGGTTTCCAAGTTCTACAATCGATCGAAGGATGACCTATTCCATATCATATCTATAATCTAGGTTTAATTTAAGTTTCACAAAAGAGAAAACTTTCAAAATGGTCTATAGTGACCCTCAATTATCTTTAATTACTTATCTAACTTGTCTTAAATTACAGTGGCTGACGTGGCTTCTCAATAACTACATAAAAGAAAAATCATCGCGTTTCAGATCTGTTCTTCAAGTGGCAAATGTGAACACCATGAGTTTTAATTAACGATCGACACTAGTATTGCGCAAAAAAGGGTGTAACAGATGAGTCTTCTGCAGTTCTGAGTGAAGCCTTATGCGCTCAAGAACGCGGCATCGCATGCGTTCATTACCTTGTCGGTGTTTAGGCAGCGTCAGGGCGACAGCGGCCGGCGCACCAGCCATCCAGCTCGCCGTCTCGGAACTAACTCTCTCCTAACTTCTCCTTACTACAATTTACCGAAGTTGGTTTAAAAAAAACTATCTGGCTGTGTTTTCATCTGACCAATCAGGGTCTCAATATTAACCTTAAGCTCCGCCTACAAAGATTCTGTCTATCCAATGAGAAACGTTATACTTTTCGTGGTGGGGCAATGTTTTTAAAGTTTGCAACGTAACAGAGACGCTAAAAAGTCTCACGCTAAAACCTGCAGCTGGTGTGGTCCTTTTAGCGTTATCGTAAGATCTATACTGTTCTTCTGGAGGGCTCTATCTTTTAACATGGGATGGGGGGTGGTCCTTGACGTACCTGAGACGCGAAAAAGTCTCACGCTAAAACTTGCAGGTGGTAGTGTCCCTTTTTGTGTTATCGTAAGATCTATACTGTTTTTCTGGAGGGCTCTAGCTTTTAACATGGGCTGGGGGGTGGTCCTTGACGTAACAGAGACGCGAAAAAGTCTCACGCTAAAACGTGCGGGTGGTAGTCTTAGAGGTAGGCTGCCGACGTGGGTGTCCAGTCCGTCCCTTATCGTAGTGCCTTCTAGCTTAACACGGTTCAGCTCTCTGCTTCTGTTCTCGTTTCTCCACTCGGAACTGCTTCGGTCTCACGGTGGGAAGGTACGACATGCATTTAGGCATTCTTGTGTTAGTCTGTGGTATTCCATTTGCTCACTCGTTACTCGTATTACTTTGGTTAATTTAATGTCACGATTTATTCGGAGGTATGTGACATACTACTGGATTTGCTTATCATGTCAGGGTTTTCATGGAAGGTGTTGGATTTGCCTGACACCTTACAAAGTGTTCAGTATTGTAACTGGCTGTTAACATCAGTTGCTAACAGCTACTTCGACACCTTGCTTTCCTTCATGTCAGATGTGGCGTGGTTTCATTTTTCATGTTATGTAAACACACAGAATTTCAGATACTGATCGCCAGACAACCCATATATTCTGAACGAAGAACCTCTCTACTCAGACAAGATAGGTGTTTGGTGTGTGTTGTCCAATATGCACATTAGTGACCCCACATTTTTCAGTTAGATCTGTGACTCTTTCTACGTGCATTTAGCATGTGTGGAGAAGCTGTATGCAGTGTTCCAACAAGATGGAGCAATTGCTCGCACATCCAACCAAACTCTTCTCTGAAGACAGACTTGCCAGTAGACCACTCTGACCCCCAACGTCCGAAGTCTTAAAATCGTGTGATTTTTATTTGTGGGGCACACTAAAAAGCGAAGTGTGTGCTGAGAGACCTCATACAACAGATGATATTCAACGGAACATTACCAGATAAAGTAGTGCCACACCTGCAGAATTACGGAGTGGTAACATCATCACACGAAGTCAGTGATACCTGGATGCTCGTGGTCGCCACTTCCAGCATCTCTTATAAACAGGTGATTATATGTTTTTAACGTTACTATTATCTATTCCTTTTTGGTTCCTTCATTGTTACTTGAATCTTGGATGTGAGGTGTACCGTTCTTATGTGGGATGCCCTGTATAATTGCGATGCCTGCTAGGCTTACTTTGCAGTTTAAAACCAAGCCACCTTGAGGTCCTTCTTGGTGTTGCGATTTTCTTCCGTTAATATATTTAAGGTCCAAGTTGAATCAGTCTGTTTTATCTGGCAGTGATACATTATGCGCAAGTTACTTTAGTGATTTACTTTTGCACACCAATGTAGTTAAAAGATTTATGGCAATACAAAAAAATAATTGCTGCACTGGGAAAGTAAAACAGTAACAGCCTGTCGTCGGTCTTAGACCAAGAAAATGCTACAAGTGGTTCATAAGGCTTATGAAATGTATGATATTAGAAACCAACTGCCTCACAAAAACTGCTCCGTATTAGCTTTACTGCATATGCATAGAGAAACCAGAGTAATCGGCCCAACGGCGAGTCGATAAGGTTGTTTACCGCTTAGGAAAGACCGCCTGCAGCTTATAACGAGCTTTGCTCATCGGAGCATGCACTGTCGCTAGTAATCGCTCGGCAAGTTTTATCGCTACTATAAACTTGTAAGCACGAGTCTTAAAAGACATGTATGCACAGCGTGACCTTTCGCGATCTCAGTGGACTAGTCAACTTAGGAAGCAATCGCTCAGAAATACAAAAAATGCAGTTGTGAGTTTATTTAATATGCTTTTGATTCGGTGATGGGACGTTCATAAAATGTGTTTCAGTTCGCAGAAGATTCAGAAACAGAAGCTGATTAACAGTGGCATAGGTATGATGGTTTCAAATTTCTTCAAAGAAGTCATTTCCAGAGTGACCCTGTTTCTTATTTGAAACTTTCATAGAAAAGGCGGCGTTGAATGGTCCCATCGCTGGGCAATCTGGAATACAGATGAACTTTATTCTTTAAGGTATTCTGAATTTATAATTAACTGTATGAAGATTCGAGAACTCTGCAAAATAATCCACAAATTAATCGTACAGATTACATCGTACTTTTCATAATGATTAACGGTCCCGACAACGAAAATGCGTACAACTCAAGTAGTACCATACTGAGAAGTGCCGTTACTTTTCGCGCTTTCTGGATCTATTCTGTCCGCAGCTCGTGGTCGTGCGGTAGCGTTCTCGCCTCCCGCGCCTGGGTTCCCGGGTTCGATTCCCGGCGAGGTCAGGGATTTTCTCTGCCTCGTGATGACTGGGTGTTGTGTGCTGTCCTTAGGTTAGTTAGATTTAAGTAGTTCTACGTTCTAGGGGACTGATGACCATAGCTGTTAAGTCCCATAGTGCTCAGAGCCATTTGGACCAAGATCTGTTCTGTCATGTATGTTCTGCAGCACTATGAAGATTCGCTGCACCTGGAGTCCACAAGAATGAACTAATATATAAAATGAAAAAGGTCGCCAAGTTAAAGAGAATACTCCAGAAGAAATATTAACTAAGCGACAGTTAGCTGAACGCTGCAGGGCCACACTGAGTGTGCTACTGCCCAGTACATCCAACGTTGGGCGGCGGTATATCGTTAAGAAAGGCGTTGATCCACCTGCTACCAATCATCGTTATCGGAAGCACAGTGTTTTCAGGCATACATTCTTCTAAGAACTGTCATACGACAAAACAAGTTTCCAGCTTTAATTTTGACGATGTCGCAACAGCCCCGTCGGTATTCTTTTTGATGTTTGCGGCCAACAACCTCGCATCTGAGTGAAAACACGTGTGAAAATAACGGCTACGCTTCGGAAAGACGGACTTCAAAGGGTCGGGCAGCACCCCCTACTCTCGCTCTTTACTCCTACCTGACTGAGCAGCTGCCTCCCCTGCCAAACATTCGACTGCCGGCAGGCGTTTGCCGGGTCGTTGCTCCTACAACAATCCTTGTTTTTCAGGAGACACTCGTACATTCACAAAGAGGAAAATATAGCTTCTTTCTAAAGTCAAGGAAGCTGTACGTCGTGCTAACTTAGTGTCAGAGACCATTGACAACTGTTCATTGACGCAAATACCAGCCGGCATTATGGCCGAGCGGTTCTAGGTGCTACAGTCTGGAACCGCACGTCCGCTACGGTCGTAGGTCCTGCCTGGGGCATGGATGTGTGTGATGGTTAGGTTCAAGTAGTTCTATGTTGTGGGGTACTGATGACCTCAAATGTTAAGTCCCATAGTACTCAGAGCCATTTGAACCATTTGAACGTCAATAACACCTCTCTCGTTACTCTCTCTCTCTCTCTCTCTCTCTCTCTCTCTCTCTCTCTCTCTCTCTCTCTCTCACACACACACACACACACACACACACACACACACACGCATCGTATTCCGTGAATCCCTTCAACAAATGAAAACGCATTAGAAAATTCTGTGCTACACCAAACATTTTGAGTACAGTGGAAGACAGGTGATTACGGTTCATACAAGGTGATTCTTAAAAAAAAAAAGAGAAACTCAGATATATATTTTACATTGCTATTCTTCTGTACATATTACAAACCCAAGTTTCTTGTCATTTTTTTTTCTGTTTGTGTGTGAAGGCCTGTCTTGGGAACTACTATAGGGATTTTGATACTGTTTTCACGATCGAGAGACTGATTCACGAAGAAGATTTGTGTGTACAGTTTATAATTGCTGCAATGACGAGTGTGTAATATATGTACTATTATCTGTCCCACGTTTAATTGGGGGTTTGGAGTGATTCTCATGGCAATGATAGGAGTTACGACGAGGTCAGACACAGAGAGGGTACTATCTGATGGGAAAAGTAGTAAACTGCTCCCACAATCCCAGAGAGCAGCGAAACTTGACCAGAATGTATAGATACATGTACATATTATATACTAGTTGGGGTACCCGGCTTCGTTCAGGGAGCTGGCATGAGATTGTGTGATAGTTGGATAGAAGTATAAACTTTAAAGTATAAGACGTAAAAAAAGATTGAGACCGTATTTTAAGAATTTGCAATACTTGTTGAAGTGTATGTGGTAAATTTTTTTAATGAAAACATATTATAACTATTTACAATACTTGTTTGTAAACAACATTTCTCTATTTATTGTCTGGGTATGTATGTACAAAGTTTGCGAATTTCTTACTCGAGAGCAAGCTAGTATATTGGCCATAGAGAAGCAGGAGGTGATGCGGTAATATTTTAAACTTTGTGCTTGAGCTTTGGCAATTGTAAAAGTGTAGGCTAATTTGATTGGAAATTGCAATCTTTTAAATTGGAATGGCAGTTCAGTAGAGATCAGTGATATTCTGGGAATATAGAGTACGTATTCTTCGTACTTTCCAGTCATAAGTTCTGTTTTGATTATGTTCTTCGATAGCTGTTTGACGATCGTCCTAGTTACATTACACAGTATTGGTGAGTTGAGATATCTGAGTAGTATGGTGGGAGATACAATTTTAACTCGAAGGCAGCGTATGGCATACCTACTATTGGCAAATAGTTTAGAAATTCTGTACGGAAGTTCACACTTTTTTCAGCGTATACTATCGTGTCGATCTCTCTTCTCTATTCACCAGGTATTTTCTTTTGAATATATATTTGGTAATATTATTTTTGCTCTTTCAAATAGCCAGCCCAGACTGGTATACTCGTGATAAACGTATGGATAAATTTGACAACGAGCTCGTTTTAAGCAGTGGCTATGTTGCAGAGATCTCTGTTGAGTTTAAATAGGCCAGTCCTCAGGTAAGGAGGATATGTTCCTTCGCTTATTTGTAAAAGTTGTTGAGTAAGATGTGCTGTTATTTCGTCTTTAGATAGTTAAACTCTTATAATGTTTGTTAGTTGTAGTATTCATGTGTGTGGCCAGAGATATAATTTTTTTGATTTGTGTTGGTGTTGACTTGTGGTAACTGGAAGGGTTTGTCTAAAATCTCCTGTGAGTATGAGGTAGCAGTGGAACAAAGCCAGGGTCATCCCACTCTGCATTGTTGCCAGATTTACTCAAGATAGCCAATCCAAAATGGCGACCATAGATGTGGCTGTGTTGCACTGACGTCATGGTGGGAAGTTCAACTTTTGGCGGGAAAATAGGTCAGTTGGCCTACACTAACCTAGCTCTGCCCTACACTAACCTAGCTCTGCCCTACACTAACCTAGCTCTGCCCTACACTAACCTAGCCCTGCCCTACTCCCCTTCGCCCTCCCCTTCCACTCCTTCCCTTCAGCTTCATACCCCAATCTGGAAACTAGTGGGAAAAGGACTCAGTCTGTGCTGGGCTGCCAGATAGGATGGACACAAGACTTTATTTTGTATGCGTTGCAGTATATTCTTTATTTAAACAACTTGAGTTGTCATTGATTTAGCACTAGACAGTAGTTCCGTACAGTGTGTTCATCTTGAGGTCCAGAGTCCAACTTAGTTGGTTCACACCACTTCTCGCTCCTCACCTTCTCCTCTAACTCACACTCCAGCACACTGCTATATACTTTCGTCCACTCATCATGGTTTCCCCCTCCCCTACACAGAAAACATCCCTCCATTGCTATTCCTTCTATACTCTTACTCAGTACTCAAATACAAAGAAACATAATAAAAAAAGAATTACAAACATACAATAATCTAATTAAAAATGTTGTTGGTCAAAGACAAAGTAGTGGAAAGGTTATTTTGGGAAGACTTCAAAACGCAAACCACAACACATACTTGAAATACAAAAACAAACAGAATACAGTGGTGTGCATAAAAGGGTGTTGTGAAAAACATAAGAACTGTATTGTGCTTTAGAACATCTAAAAATTATACCAGAAATATCAGTGTCTAAATCAGAAAAGCAACGATGTTCTAGCAGACGACGTTTCCCGATGTAAGCGAGAAATCAACCGAAAATCACCGTAAGTATAAATCAGTTTATTATTAACGAACTGTTTTTTGATCTAAAAGCAAATCAAATGAAAATATCTTAAGTACAGACCACTGATGATGCTTTACCTCAATAAAGCGAAACGCGTCTGGTGAAAAAAAGACGCAATTTTGTAGTTGCAACTACAGAACAAAATTACCGTCAAGAATTATAAAGTAACTAAGGACCACATAACTAAGGAGGAGGTATTGAATAGAATTGGAGAGAAGAGGAGCTTGTGGCACAACTTGACTAGAAGAAGGGATCGGTTGGTAGGACATGTTCTGAGACATCGAGGGATCACCAATTTAGTATTGGAGGGCAGCGTGGAGGGTAAAAACCGTAGAGATAGACCAAGAGATGAATACACCAAGCAAATTAAGAAGGATGTAGGCTGCAGTAGGTACTGGGAGATGAAGAAGCTTGCACAGGATTGAGTAGCATGTAGAGCTGCATCAAACCAGTCTCAGGACTGAAGACCACAACAACAACAATAACGGACAGTATGGCCAAACAAACGAAGAATTTGTATCTGAAAAACTATCTCGCGCGTACTCTCTGCCCCAGAGTCATGCCTATTGCAAGAAGCCATGGATCGGGCTTGCAGCGCTGGCCACCGGCAGATGCATGGCCGCGTGCTAAACACTTCCTGTAAGTGGGAAATACCGGAAGCCTTCCTCCAATCTCATCCCTGGTGCACTTTCATTCTTTGTGACACACGGATACCCCTTGTCATTGAACATGAACTGCTTCAGGAGTTATTAAATCTGGTGTTTAAGCAATGTGTGGAATATTGCCACATACGTATCTTAAAGATGTCACAGGAAGTAAATATACCACTGCACAAAGAAAGAAAGAAAGAAAGAGAGAGAGCTTTGCACATGACGTAAGAATACTTAAACAATTTGCAATGTCATTACACATTTTATTCCGAGGAATACCGGAAAAATTGAACACGGACTCTAAAAAGATCGTGGCACACTTGTGAGGCCTCCCAGCTCTCCTCCTTGAGATATTTTGCGCACTTTCGTGAGAAATACCACATCCTTCCATTGCCCTTAAGCACAACCTGCCTTAGAAGTCGCTAAATCCAATTGAATATATCTCTAAATACACTTTCAATACGATCACTATACAGTAGTAAGTTTCAATTTTATGGTGTACAAAGCCACATTTGAACACAGACTCTGAAAAAGATCGTGGCATACTTGTGAAACCTCCCACACAGCGTTACTGAGATACTTCACACGCTTTCGTGGGAGATAGATCCCGAAACCGATATCAGCTACAATCGATGTCCGATTTTATACGCCAAAACGACGATATTTGGAAGTCGAGATAAAAAAACTCTAACAGGATACTCACTGCTGTTAGAATTTGAGCTACTTGTTTGAAGGCACTGCTGAAGAGAGACAAAATTTCTGACCCCTACAGCTGCTGTGGTGTTCATCACTGACTAGACTTCATTTGTACTTGCTGCTGGAGTCAGGGACATTAAGGCTCTTATTTTTTTATTTAATTTTTATCGAGATATGAGACTGCCACGAATAGAATTCACTAATAGCTGTAATCATTAAAAGACATATACGTAGGCTGCAACGCAAGCATGTGGCTGAATGGAAAGACTTGATTCCAAATCGGACACAGCATTTTTACCAGAAAGAGTAACACTATAAATTTAAAAACCAGTGTGTTGGTTATAGGATTTTGTGCATTTTTATGGCCTCAATCAAGAGATGCTTTTTTTTAAATGATTCGTCACATAGCACATCACCTACTGTATATGGTAAGTCTCAATCAACCAGCCTCCTCCCTCGGCTATAACCCAGTGGATATATCGCAGAACCTCTGAGATGGCGTCAATATACACTCCTGGAAATTGAAATAAGAACACTGTGAATTCATTGTCCCAGGAAGGGGAAACTTTATTGACACATTCCTGGGGTCAGATACATCACATGATCACACTGACAGAACCACAGGCACATAGACACAGGCAACAGAGCATGCACAATGTCGGCACTAGTACAGTGTATATCCACCTTTCGCATCAATGCAGGCTGCTATTCTCCCATGGAGACGATCGTAGAGTTGCTGGATGTAGTCCTGTGGAACGGCTTGCCATGCCATTTCCACCTGGCGCCTCAGATGGACCAGCGTTCGTGCTGGACGTGCAGACCGCATGAGACGACGCTTCATCCACTCCCAAACATGCTCAATGGGGGACAGATCCGAAGATCTTGCTGGCCAGGGTAGTTGACTTACACCTTCTAGAGCACGTTGGGTAGCACGGGATACATGCGGACGTGCATTGTCCTGTTGGAACAGCAAGTTCCCTTGCCGGTCTAGGAATGGTAGAACGATGGGTTCGATGACGGTTTGGATGTACCGTGCACTATTCAGTGTCCCCTCGACGATCACCAGAGGTGTACGGCCAGTGTAGGAGATCGCTCCCCACACCATGATGCCGGGTGTTGGCCCTGTGTGCCTCGGTCGTATGCAGTCCTGATTGTGGCGCTCACCTGCACGGCGCCAAACACGCATACGACCATCATTGGCACCAAGGCAGAAGCGACTCTCATCGCTGAAGACGACACGTCTCCATTCGTCCCTCCATTCACGCCTGTCGCGACACCACTGGAGGCGGGCTGCACGATGTTGGGACGTGAGCGGAAGACGGCCTAACGGTGTGCGGGACCGTAGCCCAGCTTCATGGAGACGGTTGCGAATGGTCCTCGCCGATACCCCAGGAGCAACAGTGTCCCTAATTTGCTGGGAAGTGGCGGTGCCGTCCCCTACGGCACTGCGTAGGATCCTACGGTCCTGGCGTGCATCCGTGCGTCGCTGCGGTCCGGTCCCAGGTCGACGTGCACGTGCACCTTCCGCCGACCACTGGCGACAACATCGATGTACTGTGGAGACCTCACGCCTCACGTGTTGAGCAATTCGGCGGTACGTCCACCCGGCCTCCCGCATGCCCACTATACGCCCTCGCTCAAAGTCCGTCAACTGCACATACGGTTCACGTCCACGCTGTCGCGGCATGCTACCAGTGTTAAAGACTGCGATGGAGCTCCGTATGGCACGGCAAACTGGCTGACACTGACGGCGGCGGTGCACAAATGCTGCGCAGCTAGCGCCATTCGACGGCCAACACCGCGGTTCCTGGTGTGTCCGCTGTGCCGTGCGTGTGATCTTAGCTTGTACAGCCCTCTCGCAGTGTCCGGAGCAAGTATGGTGGGTCTGACACACCGGTGTCAATGTGTTCTTTTTTCCATTTCCAGGAGTGTAGAATGAATTCAAAATACTGTTTGTTAACATGAGAAATATCTAGTGGAGGCATGATGCAACTTCAAATATTGGCTTAACACCACGTTCCTTAGCCCAGTTACTTTCTAAATTCAGAGAGAAGGGTGATTTTATTGCGATGTTACACCGCCGGCGACGTGCAGCCGCTCTTTTAGCCTGTCAATACCCACCCTAGTGATTACAATCCACATTCAGTGTCGCAGTATTTGTGTGGAAGAGCACTTCATTCGGAAGCAATACATTTCTCGGTTTATAAAGTCTGTATAGTTTTTAACATGGATATTGTTAGCAATACTTGTGTGCACCTGCAGAAACAAAACTGCTTTTTATGCAGATTGACTGTAACATGGTCGTTGTGGTAGAGTTTTTAATAGCTGGTCGCTTATAAGACGATCGTGTCTGTCTTTCTAAAGACACACTCGTACCACGTGCAAGAAAAACAACTGAGACACGTCCATCCATTGCGGATTTTTGCTCAGTGTCGTTTGGAGTCAGCACCATTCGCTTACTAGCAAAGTATTATACTTAGTAGGTGATGCTTAACAGATTTGCTGTGATAAGTACACTTATAAAGTGTGTGTTGAGATGTAAAGCTACTGAGTTCCAACAGGTGCCAAGAAAATGACTTTGCCCTGTCGTAAGGGGTATATGGATTTGACATGGAGAACTGTGGTTTCAACGCATCAGTAGCTGTAAGGGAGAATGAAATATTTTACGTGGAATTATGTCCAGTGCAATGTGACTGCTGTATGTTTACGATCAGTAAAGAATATCTTGCTGCTGAATATCTTATAATTTTTCATCTGTAGAAAGTGATGGACAGTGCTCCCACACCGGCAGCAGCTAGTTGGGAGGTGAATTCAGTAAGAACCAATCAGAATGTTCCATTCACAGGATGTTCCACGAGTTCAGAGAGTCACAAGACATTCTTTGTTTGGTGCATAGGAGCCTCTAGACTGGTTTGAATAAGACAGCGGTAAGGTATCTATGGAAAGTTCTGTGAAGTCTGAGAGTCGCGTAATGTCTTCTTTGTTCACGTGTTCAGAGACAAGTGCAAGCAGACCGTCCTCCTCTGGTTCGGACAGGTGGGATGCTGTCCCCCATCCGCCACTGAGGCTTTTGAGTATCTGCAGATCAGCAGACGTAGGACATCGAAAATGATTGTTTAAATGCCTCTGTGTGCGCTGTATTTATTCTAATTCTGTCCTTACGATCCCTATGTGAGCCATGTGTAGGCAGTTATAGTATATTCCTAGAACAGATAGTTAGGAACCCTACTCACGGTGGAAATATATCTAATCTAATGTTAACAAACACACATCACTTCTTTTTGAATGTCCAAAACGAAAGTGGTATCAATGACCAAAGCCGCAACTGATTATCAAATTGCAAAGGACACTTAAAACAAGTGAAAGATACATATATGATCAGAAAACAAGATAAAAAGGCAGTAATGTCATTTCTCAATGAGGACCTTGGAACTTTTGGCAAGGGGCAGTAGCATATAGAGAAACTATGGGTCAAGTTAAGAGTAGTTGACAATGCACTGTTATGTACCCAGTAGAGCAGTTCATAATGGGAGAGTTACTCCATGGTATACAATTACTGTAAAGTCACTTCTAAAGAAACAGAGACTACTGCATAATATGTGTAAAACGTAGTATAGGGCTATAGATAGAAAGATGCTGAAAGAAACCTGTTTGACAATCAAGAGAGCAATGCGTGTTCCTGAAATTACTACCATGTTAGTGTTTAGGCACTCCCGAATGAGACAGGAACTAAAAACTGAAGATCGCAAAGGAAGAGTTGAAACGCTTATCTCTGTTTTCAAATGTTCATCCACAAAAGGAAATCCCAAGAGAATTGCCCCAATTTAACGCTCATATCACTAAAGACGTGAGCGAAATAAATATTAGTGTGAGTGGCGTAGAAAAACATATGAAACCGTTAAAATTAAAGAAAGCTCCATGGCCCAATGGAATCACTGTCAGATTATTTATTAAAGTTGCAGCTAATTAGCCCCTCCTCTAACTATAGTTTTCGTAGATCTCTTGAACAAAAACCCGTGGCCAGTTCTTGGAGAAAGGCACAGGTCACACCCATCTACAACAAGGGTAGTAATCTAATCTAATCATGTAGTATAATCATAAAACATGTTCTGAGTTCAAACATAATGAGGTATCTCGAACTGAATGACTTCTTCCATACCAACTAGCATGGATTCTTGAAACACTGATCCTGTGCAACCAAACTCGCACTTTTCTCACAAGCCATACTGAGAGCTATGGGTCAAGGCAGGCAGGTAGATGGAGTATTTCTTGATATCCGAAAAGCACTACGATACTGACGCTGACTGTCACAAGAGCGAAGGGTATCAAATGAAATCTGTGACTGGACTCAGGACTTTTTGATAGGGAGGAAATAGTGTGATATCTTGGATGGAGAGTCATCGCCAGATGTAAATGTAGTTTCATGTGTGCCTCAGGGAAGTGTGTTGGGACCCTTATTGTTCATGCTGTATGGTAATGACCTTTCAGACAATATTAATAGTAACCTCACACTTTTTGCAGACAATTCAGTTATCTATACTGAAGCACTGTCTGAAACCAGCTGCTTAAATATTTAGTTAGATTTTGATATGATTTCAAATTGGTTTACAGACTGGAACTTGCTTTAAGTGTTCAGAAATGTAAAATTGCTCACTTTTCAAAACGAAAAAAAGAAACTCATGGCTTGCGAGGTGTGACATGGATAGAAAATATTCTTAGAATAAAAAAAGCAATAAGAGGAAGTAGTTGCAGGAAGTATGTGGAAAACTGATTTTTTTTTATTTTTCAGCTTTATTCTTTTTGTCATGGCATAGGATAAGATTCCAATTGCAGACTAACTATCGTCTTGTATTTGCATATGATGTAACACAAAATTCATTGCTTTAACTTTAGGAGTTTTCGAGTTTAATTTGCCTCTTACAGTTACGTAATTTATTGAGTTTCTTTATAATGTAAATTCCCAGAACATATTGCTAGCATAGGATGCAGAACGATTAGTATAACAATTATGCTAAGTGTAGTACTATAGTGAGTTCTTGTAAGTCGTAAAAGATGTGTAAAATGTCATGAAAGATGTCTAAGTAGAAAGAAAAGAGTCAAAAGTAAGAAAGTAAGTTGTGCAACATATAAATGAGCAAAGAAATCGTTACAAAGATGAATCTGAGATGAAATGATTCGGTAGGATAAACATCATATGAAATATGATTGAGTAGGCCACACCTGAGAAATAATTAAGTATGACAAACCTGAGAAATGGTTAGGTAGGCCAAAGATGACAAGCAATTGAGCTTAATAAGTTTATAAGACTGTTTGAAAGATATGACAGAAAGAAGCAAAGAGATAAATTAAAAACTGTATTAATAGTATGTTTGATGAAATTATGGGTAAAATAATTAACAGCTGCACAAATTAAAGGATGAAATATAACTAGACAGTATGTTAATTACTGACCATATTAGGTATAATAACAGGCTGACGTTTGACTGACTGCATGAAGTTGAAACTTCCCCTTAGAAAAATTATACATAACTGTGCTTAAACTGACACACAATATTTTTAGCGCAACGCAATCTGACTTTCAATAATCCCTACAGAAGAATGGCCCTGACTAACATTAACCTATACCTTTCACAAATCACTTACCTCACCAAAAATCTTCGTTACTCGAACTACTGCAATACAGTGAGCGCCACTACTGCCAGCTAAATAAAAGACTCAAACTATGGAAGTCACTAACTACTGATAGGCACAGTTAGCAAATGAAAGATTTTTATAGAGAAAAAACAATGTATTTACTTTAATAGTCATAATATATATATCAGTTCATGACATCCATTCTCACAAATTTCAAAACTCCGCCATCTCTCTCCCCACGTCCACCACTGCTGGCGGCTCACCTCCAACTGAGCAACGCTACGCGCTGTTAACATCCAGCTGCCCAACACTACAATGGCAGACAACAATGCAAACCAGCCACAGACTGCACACTGCACAACCAGTGATTTTCATACAGAGCGCTACGTGGCGGCGGCTTTACCAATAAAAAAACCTAAACAGCCTACTTACATAGCCCCCATGCTCCCCACAAAAAAATTTACAAATTGTTTTGGGCAGTGGCCAATACAGATTTGAATTTTTTTTCATAATTACAATAACAAAGAAATGAAATGCACACACTTATCGATACAATGTTGGTCAAAAGCTAAAATTTTCTCACAGTCCATAAAGACAGTCCTGATCATTCATCAAAGTATAATTGCAGTGTTTTTCTCAAAGTCTGAGTAGTAAAAGAAATTGCACTTGGAAGTATTGGATTTCTAAGCAGTCTTGAAGAAGTAGTGTTGTCCTTCCAACGGAAAGACAGTGCTGACTCTTGACATGCAGACGGGTAATGGGCCACAACAGAGGAAACCCACAGTAGAGTCAGTCGAAGTTTTGAGGAATATTGGTAGGTAGGTCATCACAGAGCAGACCCACTGTAGTCCTAGTAGAGATTATGTTATTGGTGGGCCACCAGAGGTGCAGACTCACTGCAGTCCTTGTAGAAATAATGGTATTGGTGGGCCATCAAAGATGCGCACCCAATGTGGTCATTGTAGAGATAGCCAGCAGCCATCTGTTGCGACTGTGCAGGTGCACAATCACCATCGAAGAGTCTTGCGGAGAATATAGCAAGTCCATCAACCACAGAATTGTCCTTAGAACCAGCAATGCTGTTGTCCAGTCCCTTGCTGAATTATTAACACACGTACAAACACTATCAGTTCTTCTTCTCACATATTGTCCATATACTATGACCAACAGAAACGTGTGCAGTGAAATGTAATTTACAAATTACTTGATTTGATCAACTGGTGTCAATTACAATTTTATAACATGAGAATACAATAACAAAGGTACAAAGTACATCATTAAAAACATAGTAATACAGATAACCTTTTTTCAGTAAAACAGGCTTTACAAAAGAATAGAAATAAACATATACATCAGTGTTACAGGAATTATGACATAAGTACATACATAAAAGATCAGAATAATTTTTGAAACATCAACTTCATCCATGAGCAAAAAAACAGAATAAATAATGTCTAAACATCTTTACAAAGTAAATAAATTAGTATTAGAAAAATTCTACAACATAACTCTCATCAGATAAACACATAAAGACAGAAATAACACAAATAAACAAGGGTATACAAACACATAGTGGGATAACACAAAAGGAAAGAACAGGGTTTGTTTTCAGGGTAACATTTGGTACTGCAGTCCAACCCAAAACTTCATACCATAGGTCGTCCCTCTTATTTCAACATTTGCTCCTGCCAAAAAAAAATCCTATCCAAGCATGCTTTCTGTATTCTGTTCTCATCCTCTTTCAAAAATAGTTTTTCTCCACTGTACACTACTTTTTTTGGCCAAACCTTTTTCTTATAGCTTCTCAATGCTTTTCTTCCAATTCATCATAGTTAGTTTCTTATATAGTCTATCCCCTCTTAAGCTAACTTAAACCTAGTGAGCTCAGATGCTAAACTAAGGGATGACGCGATGCAGCAGCACAAAACAATTAACACAAACAGCAATGAAAAAAATGCAAGTAAGCAAAGCAAGCAGCAATTAATGTAATAACTGATACCTAAACATGACAAAGCTGAAGCAGAAAAAATATTACAGTAAAAATGTTTAATACCTATGTCACATCTTAACACTAGAGTGATGCATCACGAGAACATATGCTAGCAGATAAGTTACCAAATTGTAAAAAAACCTTTTTCACAAACCAGAGTCCCTAACAACTACTCATTATTCCTTACCTTATTCGTCGACACTTCTTCAATATTTCATCATAACAGATACGTAGCATAATCAAATAGCATCAGCTTATTGATCATAAACATACCGCAACAGCATAATACACATAGTCATCGTAATAATAACTTCATAACACCTGAGTCAACTCTCAAAATCATCGTAGTTTCCTCCAATAATTTCAAAACCTAAAAAAAATTCTCTGCTCATGTCAAAAGTGTCATCTGCCTCAAACGTACTTTAACAATCATGATCCCTTACCAAACACATCATTCAAAGCTCTCATAGTATCAAAATGGTTCTGAAAAAATATGAACATTTCACAAAGTACATACAAAATACAATTTCATAAGTGTGAAGTTATCCAACTGTGTAATTGTGTAAACATGTGTCACTGGTGTAGTAAAAAAAAAATGTTTATCTCTCAGTTAAATGATCAGATAGCAGTGTAATTTATGTGTTAGAGAAATATGGTACCGATGTGTAAAGTTGTATAAGCAAATACCATATTAGCTAGGGCTCCTTGTGCTTGCCATACACATGGTACACAAAGTAAGCGTGTACCTCCCTGAGGATTAATGTAATTATATCCTCAGGTGTTACAGATTACAGCAATGGAATGAAATGTATCACAGAAAACCTTTATATCATTGTACTTCAAATATCTTTAAAAATAAATGTTTTAAGTACAAAATTAATCACTCTAATATGTGTACTGTAGCGTAAACTGTGCGTCTTGTTGTAAGATAATCTCTGTGGAAGTGTCGTAGTTATCGTCCTCCGAAAGCTAAGTTCTGCAGAAGTCAATGTACTTAACTCATGATAAACAAAAGTGAAATGCTTTGTGTATAGGTATCGTAGTTACTACGCTTATTGCCGTGATGAAGTAAGTACTGGACTGTACGTATTGTTGTGCTACGGAAAAGGCTGTCTCCCTGTAGCTACACCACAAACGTTACTACTAAAACATGTTTTACTTTCCAGAGTAATACAGAAAAACTGTGCAGATATAAAACAGATACAGTGCAAAAGCAACATTGTAAATTGTCACTCATTAGTAGCGTCGTGATAAAATCGTGTAGGTGTCACATAAACTAACCACTGAGTGATGTGGTATCTCACAGAAAGTACTTTGAATCCAGAATGTATTTTCAAGTAAACCAAAATGTTACATTAAAATCTCATTAGCAGTACTGGTAAATGTTCTAAGTATGTCAGCCTTATAGTCGTTACGTAATCGTGCAACTAACAAGCAAGAATGTACACGCACAATAACACTGTGACGTCTGTTCACTATAACAATGCATTCGTAATTTCTGTTTAAATAAGTTCTCTTGGTTCTTGACTGGATATTTAACTTCAAACATGGTTGCATGTTAACAGATTCTAAGTCTGACAAACTGTACTAGTAGCGTGAAGTGAAAAATTTTATGGGAAATACAAAGTTAAAAAGCAGATTATCTTTCAATAAACGGTTTTACATTTGAAATGTGGTACAATCTTTTACTCTTCATAGCACTCAGAGTTTCAGCTTGAACGCAATTATCATGTTGTATACGTCGGTAAGGAATGCTAAAATTTTTCTCAAGGTTAGCGTCTATGTTATTTTTCTCTAAGCCAGCCGGCGCACGCGGCTGCCTGTAGTGTGAGTCATTGTCTGTCTCTTTGTCGGCGCGTGCCGTTATTGGGATTAGGAGATCTAACTTGCCGAGAGGGCCGAGCCGTATTTGAATCCTGCCAGTTTTGATGAAATTCAGGTCTGTCGTTATGATTATATCGTCTGTCGTCATGTCGGTAGTTCCTGTAATTTCTTTCTTGTCGGTTAAGTGGTGGAGAATTTCTCCCGGAATTATCACTGCACGGTGGACTGTTGTGTCTGAAGTTATTCTGTCTCCCGTGATAATAATAGTTCTGGTTGCCATATTGTCTGTTTCTATTGTTGTCTCTGTAATATTCATTACTACGGAAATGCGATCTTTCTCTGTAACTATTCCTCTGCCAGTGGTTGTCATATGGGTGGTGTCTGTTTTGTTCACGATTTGCGTTGTAAGAATAGCCTTATCGTGTCCAGTTATTATTTCTTTCATCGCGGAATTGCGACGGATGTGACCTGTAATTTTTGTGTTCCTGTTTTCGCGTTCCGCGATTCTCAGTGTCAATTTCCAGTTCTTGTAACAGTCCCTGAAAAGCTTCAGTGTCGTCTTTGCATCGTCCTGCTAAAATAATCTGGCGGTAAATGTTCAGGTAATTTGATTAAGCAAATGCGGATGAGTTCTGAGGGGCTGTATGGGTTTGAAAGATATTGATTCTTATGTAACATGTCTTCAAAATATTTCACAAGACTGGAAAATTCAGATTGTTCGAAATGTTTCATCATAATGATGCTATGTTTTACTCGGTCTTGTGTAGCTTGAGACCAGTATGCTGAGAGGAAGGCATGATAAAATTCTCCTTCACTGTGGCAATCGTGAATGACCGATCGCATTCTTACAGCTGGTTCATTCTCCAAGTAGCCACACATAAATTCTAATCTGTGCTCTAATGACCAGTTGGGAGGAAAAAAATGAGAGATTTGATGGAGCCACGCTTGTGGATGAATGTCGTTGCCAGAATTCTTAAATGTTTTGAATTTACGTGCAGTAATAAACAGCTTATAGTCAAAACCATCGTGTCAGCAGGTAGCATATCGGTGATTGTTACGTCGTGTCGGCGGTTCCATCTCAAAGTTCGGTGCACCTTGCCAATTTCTTTCATGATTTCCGAAATGCCCTGTGTTATTATTTTGTGGCTTTTCCGTATTTCTAAGTTCCTCTTCCCGTGTTGGAGTGCGAGTGTCCTCTGAAATATGTAATTTTTGTATTACCTGCGTCAACTGATCTTGTACTTCCCGGATTTCTCTTTTGTATTGCGTATTAATTTGATTCTGATTTTGTTTGAATTTCTTAATTTGTTCATACTCTTCTGTGACAGTGATGGCTACAGGTCTTGTGTCATACTGATCATCATCTACCTTTGTAGATAAGTTAGTGAACTGATTCGAAAGTTTGGCTACTTTCTCCGATAGTGAACACATTTCCTCAGTGTGTTTTCTGAACCAAGTTTCAGAGTGTCCACTTGTGTTGAAATCGAATCTACTGTGTCCTTTAAGTTTTCCTCAGTTCTTGCAAGTTGCGTAACCGAATCTATTTTAGCTTGCAAGGTGTCGTGATTTTCATGAACAATAGTTTGCAGTTCTTTTATGGCTGCTTCGTGATTCTGTAATGCATTTTCATGCCGCGAAATAATAGGTTGAAAATGCTCACAAATTTGTGTTTTTACGTTATTACAGATTTTTTGACATTTCGATTCAATGTTATGTAACTCAGTAGTTAAATCTTCACGTGTCTGTTCAAGCGTGGTGTCTAACTTCCGAAGATTTTGTTCCATTGTGTCTAACTTTTGAAGCTTTTGCTGTGTTTGTCTCTGATTTTGTTCGATTTGTTGCATTAATTGCAATAATAATGTATTAGTGTCGGGAATATGTTCCTCTATGCTTTTCGGCAGTGCATTTGCACCGGCAACATTCACATTTTGACAAGCAGAAAATGTGTCTTGACTTATTTGAGAAAACGGTGAGGACGCAAAACCTGAATGTACAGTATATGCAAGATTGTGTCCTATCATTTCGGATTCCTGAGGCGAGCTGTTGCCGACCGATCGATCGATAATGCTTCCCTGTTCACTAATTGTTTCACTGCCTACACCATTATTTGCAGCCCGCTCCATTTCCCTATGCACTATTACCAAATTACTACTTTGAACATTAGTTAATTCATTACATGGTGGCGCTAACACACTGCTTTCGTCTTCACTGTCATTTCTCAGTTTACTTTGGACCCTAGTATTACGTTTTTCACACGCCATTATTGTCATAATATTTCACACGACAACACAGAAAAGAACAATTTGAAGTGCAAAAATAAGAAAACACATTAACATAGCACTGAAAATAATATCTCGTTAATTGCAAGCTCAACTGCGAAATACTTGGTGCAACTCTGCATGCATGCCACAACTGTTTTACTGTACAACAATGAAAGACTGCAACTGCAGAGGAAATTCTCTCTACAATTACGTGCTAGCAATAAACAAAGCTACACTAACTACACAAACTACAAGAAAAAATCAGAAGATTCCAGTGAGGTATCCTCGGCTAAGGGTCGACATATGAAACTTCCCCTTAGAAAATTATACATAACTGTGCTTAAACTGACACACAATATTTTTAGCGCAACGCAATCTGACTTTCAATAATCCCTACAGAAGAATGGCCCTGACTAACATTAACCTATACCTTTCGCAAATCACTTACCTCACCAAAAATCTTCGTTACTCGAACTACTGCAATACAGCGAGCGCCACTACTGCCAGCTAAATAAAAGATTCAAACTACAGAGGGCACTAACTACTGATAGGCATATTAGCAAATGAAAGATTTTAATAGAGAACAAACAATGTATTTACCTTACTAGTGTTCAAAAGTCATAATGTATATAGCAGTTCATGACATCCAGTCTTACAAATTTCAAAACTCCGCCATCTCTCTCCCCACGTCCACCACTGCTGGCGGCTCACCTCCAACTGAGCAACGCTATGCGCTGTTAACATCCAGCTGCCCAACACCACAATGGCAGACAACAATGCAAACCAGCCACAGACTGCACACCGCACAGCCAGTGATTTTCATACAGAGCGCTACGTGGCGGCGGCGTTACCAATAAAAAAAAACCTAAACAGCCTACTTACAAAGTATTCTTTGATGCGAACCATGGTCACTCCCTAATCCATATTTTTCCTAATTTTGTGTTTACTTTATCTGTGTGTGAGAGACCACTATCCTCCTGCGTTTATTTTTTGTGTGTGATCATTGACCTTATGTGTTTTTTTCTACCTTACTCTCTATACTTTTGTGTATTTTACTGATTTTATTCTTTCATGTTTATTTGAATAGATCATTCTGTAGGTCATTCTGTACACATATAATAATTGTTTCTTATCATGGGTATTAGTGTACACTATTTTACGTGATTTACTTGTCTGATGTTTCTGTAATTCATTATTGTAAAACCATGACGCCATTTTTCCTCACTTTTTTGTAGACATAGAAATCCGTTGTCACCATTCCACTAAATGTGCAGTCCATAAGTACAACTATGTAAACCCTTCTTACTCCTGTCTTAATATAGGTCATTGTATATTGTAAATACAACAAATTGTAGCTATTTGACTGTTTACCACAAATGATTGAGACTTGCCAGAGCAGTATAAATATGTCTACTGATTATGCACTGAAATATCCCCTGCAAAATTTTGGCATAATTCAATGATACTAGGTACAACTTTTTGTAACCAACTCTCCGATACTACAAAATGGTTTTGGAGTTATCAATGGATCTACAGTGTGCTTCGAATAGATACTACTACGTATTTCACTGTCTGTGCATATGCTTAGTGTCACTGAGTCTGCTTTCTCATAACTTCCCACAACAGTGACATAATTGCAACGAGCAAAAGGAAGTTTAGTCGTTTGTCGCAAGGACACCTTCTACCTACTTTCATTGTGCAAACTAGTGCCGATATGACTGTACTTCATGAATGTAGTCCTCGACTGAATCAGACGCTCTAACCTTCCTGTGCGCTACAAAAACAGTGTAGACCGCCAATGTTACTTACTGCAATACTAAATGTGACACACAAAACAGCCCTGTCTAGAAACTTCTCAAGGACATCGTGAAATTTGATGACCTAGCTGTGGTGAATTCATTGATTACTTCATTCACATGTTCTCAAACTTTGTAAATAATTTTTTACTTATAGTACTTCAACTCCAGTTCTTGTAAAGCTATTTATCTCTTTGTATTTGTAACATGTTTTGTATATTCCTGTCCTTAACGATTGGAATTCTTTCCTTGTCTCATTCAATCTGAAATGACCCTGGTATAAAATTCTACTTGGTGAAGGTGGAGGATAGGTAAGGTGGGCACATAATTTTGATTTTTGTAACTTATTGATGTGAATGCCAGAGAGAGAGAGAGAGAGAGAGAGAGAGACAGGGGGGATTATGTTACTGTCAAACAATCTTTGGTCTTGTTGTGACACAGTCTTTGTCTCTGTGAAGTTTGATACCTTCTCAGCTGAAGTGTGGGAGGCGACGAACGTATTCAGTAGCGCTGTATTCATTTGTGATTGTATCTGTTAGATGAAGAAAGATTTACTGTAAAGGGCAGCAAGGATGAAATGGTGTATATATTGGAAAGTGAAAAGAATATATATTTTGAATAATGCTATTATTTTTGAGAGAAGAAGTTCTGGGCAAGACTGAAGTACTGTGGAACTAATTTGTCAGATTGATTATTGTCAGCTTAACTTGCTCAGAGCTGAGACAAAGACGATCCCGCTTCCCTGCGTTATGGATGAAGATATCAACTGATTAAGGTGTTTGGTATCTATAGAAATTCTCTGTTGACATTGTGTCCTTTTCAAAGCATTGTTCACTCTGTTAAGCATAGTGTTGTTCAGACTAATGTTATGTGTGGAGATCATGTGAAATTTTGCTCTGTCTTTTTGAGTACCTACTTCATTCTGAAACCGTTGTCTTGGAATCTCATTTCACGGGAATAGTTTCTCTCCCCATCCAACTGTTAAAAAAGAAGATTTATCATTACGCATTACCACATTGCGCCAAATGGTATGCATCAGCTCCAATACTGTTTGAAAATTTTATTCAAAAATAGAAATCTAGCTTAGCCGCTACGTGCTTGCTGTCTGCTGTTGTGCTTTCAAGACATCTGATTCAGTGCCAGATAACTGTTTTATTTCAGTTGCAGATTTAATATAAAGACGAGTTGCAGTTCAATTCAAATTAGGTTCTGTTTTGTCAAAGGTTAGCACACAAGTTTAATTTGAATAATATTTCGTGGGTACATTGTTTTGGTAATACTTGGACTTTTTATCGAATGAGGGGTACAAGTGGGCTAAATTTCATACAGAAACACATAGTGGGGAGCTTACGTGGTTAACCGTGAAGGCTGTTGCGTTCCAAATTCAGCTCTGCAACATCGTTGAATGTCACTCACATTCTCTGTTTTCCACTAACACTTTAGCACCAATTTCCGTTCTTCAAGTGATAGCGCCATATTTATTTTCAATCCGGCAACAAATGAAAGCGTTGATAGTTCTCACTGCCTTCTGAATTACTGCTCTCAAAGAACTATTGCGACCTGATTCTTTAAAGGAGATTCAGTTATTTTGTGACGTCTTGTGCATTGTGAACAGTAACAGTCCTAATATGGAACACTCTTGATGTGCATCCAATGATTGTTCTGTGTGGCAGGACTACATCGCATTAGAGATCTAGGGTGGTAAGGGAAAAGATTATCTACTAAATATGTCACATAAAAAAAATACGCATACGTGAGAGTAGAACTCGCCCACTGAGGGTCCTGTCCAAACATAATAATGTATACAGATAGTTCATATTTTCCGGGAATCTAGAATCGACAATTTTTGTCTGTTATCGATATTGACGCTGGAAAGATATAAAAATATGTGATTTAAATGGCCACATCTTTTGATTACATAGACTTGGAAGCTTGAAGTTTGTGCACCACCGAAGGACCATAGACTTAAGTATGTGACATATAGTTCAACTTGATACGTCCACCTGTTACTGAGAAAAAGGGAACTACACGAAAGGTTAGATGAAAAACGACAACATTTTTTTTCGTGTGATTTGATTATAAATTAACAATTTCAGGATTTTTTTCCCTAATTTGTAGTCTACAGCCTTGCTTCTTGTCAAATTTTATGACTCTAGGTCAGCGGAAAGAACCTACATGTTTTGAGTGAGTTAATGAGTATCTAAATGTGTGACATAAATGACCACGTCTTGTGTTAGAAGGTTAATTTTTTACACCGCAAAGAGGCCTCAAATTCATACGTCTACCAGTTCCGAGAACAAGGGGTCTTAAAACGGTCAGACAGATAAGATAGACAGACGGCCAACAAAGATATCCTTTAAGGGTTTTGTTTTTACCAATTAAGCTAAGAAACCCTAAAAAAGGGCCTCTAAGGAGAAGAACATCAATTTTTGTGAGTCAGTAACTAATGCACATTTCTAATAATTTTAAGCATACGAAGCGCTGAAAATATGACTGTCATTGAAAGTTGCGTCGTTAGGAAATACGTTTCCTGGTAACAAATTATGTTCTAGTGCTTTAGCTGCAGCCTTCTATGAGACATATCCAGAGATCTACTATTATTCTGTGAAGGAGTTTTACAGCTGAATCAATAACGCAATAGAGCAAGTGACCTTATGAAATATTTCATAAACAGTGCATTGGTAGACTATTATTTCATTCCTTCCTCTAATACCTGGCTTAGTGTTCGTCAATAGACACGACTGTTTGTGTAAATAAATAATCTCAAAATATTTCAGCTTAACATGCTCGAACAGCACAGAATACAGACCGCCAGCTTTGGAAACGATAGGGCGACCTAAAATCGTGATTGAACACAGGAGCAGAATTAACGGCTATTGTTCTGGTGTATCGACAAGACTTTGCGGTTTCCCACACCCGTTTGGACGTATTCGTTTCTGTAAGGCAATACACATACATGAAACCGCAACGTTTACAGTTTTCATGATTCTCAGACACAATATTTCCCGCTATAGCCTTCGGGAAGACAATCAGGTTAAAGAAAGAAACACCGAGTCGACAATGAGCTAAAACTCATTAAAAGAAAAAGAAAGCAGAATAAAGCAGTAAGACCGGCAAAATGAGGCGACGGCGACGTTATACTGACAGATCGAACCCCGCAAATAGGAAAACAAGTAAAAGAATTGCGGGAAACAAAACGTTTACCTACTGGAAAGAGTTTGCGTAGGACTTCTCTGTAATTCTGAATGGAATGTTTATGGTGACCTAGTTCGTTATCGTGAAACCCCACAAAACAGTGGGGAGGTGTTGGGTAGGAAGCACGTGGGTCCGCCCTTCACCCGGTACCCTCTCTCACCGTGAGGGCTTCCCCCTTCACCCACATCAGACTGCGGGAGGGAATTTCTCACATTGCCACTGACCCTCGTAGCATCGGGGAGAAACTGTAATGGGCAGAAGGGGTCCGACCAACAACCTCCTGTAACGAGTGTCGAACTGGAAGCAATCTAACCAACAAGGAAAGTGCATAAACTTCAGCGATAAATTTGAACTGTGCAGTTAGAGATTTAATACACAGGGAAATTCAAAATGAATATAGCGATTACGTGCAGTTACAAGTATTTAATGGCTAGTGATACATCGATACGAATTACAGAGACTGCAAAACAAAGATCAAAATTTTTATCGTTATGCAAACGCTGACATTCGGAAGCCAAACACGCGATCTAGTGTTGTAAGTGGAAAGTTTCATGTCGTAAGTGAAACTGACAGATATCTAAATCACGTGACTGCTCGAATAAACCAGAGTTCCTGCCATTAAACACTGTACGAAGTGACACTAACTGTTACCGTTTTTCTGATATATTCCTGAAATACGCACTGATTTTAACAACTTTGAGAGACAATTTGTGTCAGTACTACTTAGATGATACCTCCTATTGTCATAATCTTTCCATAATTCCCAGTGCTATCCTTTTAACTGTCAACCTAAGGAAATAGTAACATAAAGGTTGGGACATTGCAGAGGTATATACAATTCTTTCTGTGTATCGTTTTCAAATTCCAGAATTACATTATCCTCAGTGAATTTCCTTTTATGCTACACTCTTTATAATTTAGCTGACCATTTTCGCCATGCGGGGAGCCAAAATATCAGTCTAATGGAAGCTTTAAATTTTCATACGATTTCCTCAGAAATACGTGTGATATGTGTTTTATGTTGTTTGAAGAAACGACATCCTAATTTATCAAACACATACGGTTTTTAGACAGTAAAGAGTTACCTTTTTACAGCGTTTACTACACTGACGATCCAAAGAAACTGGTACACCTACCTAATATTGCGTAGGGCCCCTGCGAGCACGCAGAAGTGGCCGGAGCATGGACTCGACTAATGTCGAAATAGTGCTGGGAGAAATTAACACCATGAATCCTGCTGGGCTGTCCATAATACGTAAGAGTGCGAGGGGGTGGAGATCTCTTCTGAACAGAACGTTGCAAGGCATCCCAGATTTGCTCATGTCTGAGGAGTTTTGTGGCCAGAGGAAGTGTTCAAACTCAGAAGAGTCTTCCTGGAGCCACTCTGTAGCAATTCTGGACGTGTGGGCTGTCGCATTCTCCTGCTGGAATTGGCCAGGTCCATCGGAGTGCACAATGTACATGAACTGGTACCTGTGATCAGACAGGATGCTTACGTACGTGTCGCCTGTCAGTCGTATCTAGACGTAGCAGGTGACCCATATCAGTCCAACTGCACACGCCACACACCATTACAGAACTCCACCAGCTTGAACAATACCCTGCTGACGTGCGAGGTCCATGGATTCATGAGGTTGTCTCCATACCTGTACACGTCCATCTGCTCTATACAGTTTGAAAAGAAACACGTTAGACCAGGCACATGTTTCCAGTCATCAACAGTCAAATGTCAGTTTTGAAGATCCCAGGCGAGACGTAAAACTTAGTTTGTGCAGTCATCAAGGGTACACGAGTGGGCTTTCGGCTCCGAAAAACTATATCGATGATGTTTCGTTGAATAGTTCGCACGCTGACACCTGTTATGGCCTAGCATTGAAATCTGCAGCAGTTTGCGGAAGGGTTGCACTTATGTCAGGTGGAACGACTCTCTTCAGTCGCCTTGGTCCCGTTCTTGAAGGATTTTTTCCGGTCGCAGCGATGTCGGAGATTTGATGTTTTACCAGATTCCTGATATTCACATTATACTCGTAAGATGGTCATACGGGAAAATCCCCACTCCATCACTACCTCGGAGATGCTGTGTCCCATCACTTGTTCGCCGACTACAACACTACGGTCAAACTCACTTAAATCTTGATAACCTGCCACTGTAGCAGCCGTAAGCGATCTTACAACTTCGCCAGACACTTGTGATATATAAGCGTTGCCGACCGCAGCGCCGTATTCTGTCTGTTTACATATCTCTGTATTTGAATACCTATGCCTATACCAGTCTCTTTGGCGCTTCAGTGTAGGTTCATTGTAGATACTGGAACAATATCGAGGTATGAAGTAGAAACTTTGATATTCTACTACTAACGTCTACTATAAGTATACACACACCACATTCCGGTACTGTACTTTTATTGTCTGTATCCTATTAATAGGATTGGGGAGAAGAGAAGTTTGTGGCACGACTTGACCAGAAGAAGGGATCGGTTGGTAGAACATGTTCTGAGGCATCAAGGGATCACCAATCTAGTATTGGAGGGCAGCGTGGAGGGTAAAAATCGTAGAGGGAAACCAAGAGACGAATGCACTAAGCAGATTCAGAAGGATGTCGGTTGCAGTAGGTACTGGGAGATGAAGAAGCTTGCACAGGATAGAGTAGCATGGAGAGCTGCATCAAACCAGTCTCAGGACTGAAGACCACGACAACAACAACAACAACAACAACAATCCTATTAATATAGTGATAAAAGCAGTTATTACTCAACATCACTATCGATAGTGTTCTACATAAATGTGTATCGAAACTAATCAAACCTTAGATAGAATGAAACAGTTGGGTATATTTAAGAGGTTTAAACTTTTGCAAGACTATCTTGTTTACAGTCACACCGATAAAAATGGTAATGAAATGCATGTAATACAAATATATTAGTGTCTGATGCACATGCTGTTTCTTGTCTCTTGCTCTGTGCTTGTTGGTTGTCCGTTTTTCTTCAGTTGATAAATCGAATAAAAATTAAAATCTAAAGACATAACGTCTGGTTTCAGTTTTCTTCCGACACCAAACACTTCAATGTCGAAACACGTAGACCAAAAATGGTTGCTACGTAGCTATGTGTAGTCGTTCGCATCAAACCTCCTCTATTTAAAGATATAAACGCTCTTATCTTCCATTCGAAATGCTTACATACAAATAAATTCAAACAGAAGACCATTCGCTCTATTGGGTATCAGTTTTTAGTTTCAGTCTATAGTTTACTGAAGTCACTTAAGTAGTGGAGCATAGTACGAACGGCCCCAAAGTACCATTATCCAATTTGGCGGCCGTCATCCGAAACAAGGACGTCGCCCCGAAGTACCGTTATCCAAGATGGTGGCTGTGACGCAAGTACTTGATGTTACGTGATGTCAGCTGATGATTCGACTGACGTCATCCAAGATGGCGGGAAGATAGGGCAGTTGGACTGCCTCCACTAATCTAAGTCACCTCGTACTAGGAACTAGCCGAAGTTAGAATTTTTGCAGGAAGATAGGTCAATTGAGCTACCTCTGCTAAACTAAGAAAATGGCGGTAAAGAAACGGTACTTGGGCTACCTCCACTAACCTAACTCACCTCTTCCTAGGAACTGAAAATGAGTCCTTATTTAAACAATTACAAGCAGTACCACCATCAATTGTGTTAGCCGTCAACTTGGAAAATTTTACTGAGGGGAGTTGATATGGTGTCGCCCCCACTAGAGGTTGCTCATTTAATTCGAATGTAATTTCTATAAATTTTGTTTAAATTTCTTTAAATGTCTATAAATTTGTTTACATTTATTTAAATTTGTTTAAATTTATTATATTACTACAGCATTAGTGTTGTGTTACCGCCATAAGCTGTATTACTTGCACTGCACATAAGTCCTTATTTAAACGATTAGAGCCACTACCACCATGAAATGTGTTTGCCATCCTCTTGGAAAATGTGCATGAATTTTGCTGAGGGGGGGGGGGGGAGGGGGGAGGGGTTAGTATGGTGTCGCCCCACTAGAGGCTGCTCATTCATATAGGCAAGAAAAGGTGTCCGCTACGATTCCAAATACCTATTTTCAACTACTTTTCAAGGTCATCCAACCACATTTCCTACATACATAGAATTATGGATCTCACCTAGTTTATTACAGTGATACAAAACACGCACCATGCCAGCGGTCTGGAAGAGAGGAAAATTGGTGTGAAAAAAGGAATCAGCTTGTTCTGGGCTGCTGGAGAGAGAAGGGAGTGTACTTTATTTATTTTTTTGAGCGTTTTATTTAGCTACAGATTTCAGCTAATTTATTAATTATGCTGATGCAAAACACTCACCCTAGCGTGCTTAGAGTCACAATATACAGTTTACAGACCTCAAAACTACTTCTAAATATTAATACATTACTCTGATGTGCCGAGACGCAAACAACTCGTAAATTACGATGTCGCGCAGTGGATAGCACACGGGACTCGCATACGGGAGGACGACGGTTCAGTCCCGCGTTCGGCCCCATCCTGATTTAGGTTTTCTGTGATTTCCCTAAATCGCTCCAGGCAAATGCCAGGATGGTTCCTTTGAAAGGGCATGGCCGACTTCTTTTCCCGCCCTTCCCTAATCCGAAGAGACCGATAACCTCGCTGTCTGGTCTCCTCCCTCAAACAACCCAACTCTTAAATTACCAAAATAATCTAGTACATATCATGCAGCCGTGCAATCTACTCGTAGATCACCGAAATAATGCATCCAAACACGCTCACAACGCATAATCACCCGAAAATGATTCAATGCACAAACACTCACTGCAAGTAAAAAGCCCAAGTTATCAACCACTCGAACCCTGATTCTACTGGATGGAAAGCCTAATTGCACTCTCCCTATCGCATGGAAACTCTACAGATGCAGGAGAGGAAGGTTAGGTTAGTGTACTTGATTTATTTTTCTCGGGAAACTGACACAAATATCCATCCTAATTACATAATTAATCACAAAGATCGGTCCTAACTTCACAACTGTAGGCGTAGCGCTGCATAAGGACGGCTTAAAAATCGCAAAACTAACTATACAACTCACCTTATCCTGCTTTAATTACACAACTATATGCATAGCACTGCACAAGAACGGCTATACTCCGCAGAAAACTGACAACTCATGTTATCCTGTTTGGGAAAAAAATTATACCACTCGAAACCAGAAACAGAAACAAGAACTACCCTACACCTACAAGCTAGGGGAGGAACGTTCAACTCACTAGATCCTGCTGTTCGACAGAGATGAGTTGAAAACTTATATTAGCTCCAAACATATGCCATCTATCCCTGTTTGACGTCACAGTTCGCTACACACGCCTACTAAAAAATCACCCTAGCAGAAGCCAGTGGAAGATCCTCGTCCTAAAAGACTACCCTCTCATCCATATACAATCACAAACTACGAGATCGAATTACTACGACAACAGTCTCACGGCATCTGCCTCGCCGAAATGCCTCGCCGCGAAAGTCGCACTCTCCCTCCAGATGCATTCTGTTCCTCTAAAAGTGTACTGACCTAATAGCTATGAAGCACGGCTGTCACAGCCCCACAACGCCTCGCGTTCCCAGACTTTGTTTGACGTCACGTAGTACGCTCAAGCAGGGCTGGACGAGAGCCACCATTCAGCGTTCGATTATTATTTAGTTAACATCAACTTCGCTGCTATAATAAAGCAAGACCTTTCCGACCACAATAAATCTATTTTTCACGAAAATAGACAAATTCCAGCTTTATGAGCAAAAATCTATATAGTTTTTCACGTTCGACTTAGACACTTATCACCTCTGCGAACATATTTATGTCTAAACCGTTATTACCACTCACGAATACAGATTTACGCCATTTAGCAGGAAGAAGCTCAAGGGATACTCATGAGTTTGAGAGAAATACACGCTGAACTGTGTGCATACTAGGAACCGTTACTTGCTAAATATTGTACTGGTGTGAAGAAGAATCAATGGATTTTGCTGATGTACTGCATTCTATGCACAATTACGGACGTGTAAATAAAATATATTATCATAAACCTTTTGTTATTCTTACTGCATAACACTTTCATTGTAACATAGCCATTGGAACTCAATCAGTAAAGTATTCACTGAGCTATAGTGGCGACATGTATTATTACAGGTGTTTTTTTTCTATAAAAACCCATCGCACACCAATACCTGATGTAGTCGGTATCATGGCAGGGTGGATTAAGCATCAGAACATTATTGAAGCGACTGGTCCTGCGTGGAAGAACAGGAGAAGAATAAGAATGGGATACTTCTCCCTGACAATATATGAGCGATATCTGTATGTCCATCCAAATTCAATGAGATGAATGTTCTCAGCTGCTGTAACACACCCATATGGAGCCCGATATGAGCATGTATGTGTATTTTCAAAAACACTGTTTCAGCCCAAGTACCAGTTGCTGCAAAAGGTAGAAAGTGGCGATGACGTAACATACATGGCATTCAGTCACAGCAGTGAAATCCCTCGACCAGAAAAAGTAAAACCAAAGACCGTGTTCATCTTTGATGGTGGTGCTGTGGAAAACCGTGATCAGTTTCTACAAAATTTCTTTTTTGGTCGTCATATGGGTTTTGACGTACTTTATTCGAGCCAGACATATTCCAGAATCCCGAAACAGAATCCTTGTTGTAGGATTCGGACAAGACAGTTTGAATTTAAAGCACATTTACCAAGTGCATGTAGGAACTGATACGTCTCTCAATGAATTTGTAAAGATATATGGAGGTTGTTGGAATCGAATCGCACGCAATACAGCTTTCTTGTCATAGATAAAACACGAAAACTGAATTATATATATATATATATATATATATATATATATATATATATATATATATATATATATATTCGCATGCGGGAGGACGACGGTTCAATCCCGTCTCCAGCCATCCTGATTTAGGTTTTCCGTGATTTCCCTAAATCATTCCAGGCAAATGCCGGGATGGTTCCTTTGAAAGGGCACGGCCGATTTCCTTCCCCATCCTTCCCTAACCCGAGCTTATGCTCCGTCTCTAATGACCTCGTTGTCGACGGGACGTTAAAAAGCGCTAAAGAGAGAGGGAGGGAGAGCGAGTGAGAGAGCTGTGAAAGAGTTGGGCACGTTAATATTAATCACGTTATGGACTAAGTTCTCGTGCATACCGAGCACTCCACCCAAGAGTATGGATACATATCAAAAGAGAATTTGTCTATATGTAGGTGAAACATTTCAGGCTCTTGAATATAGAGTCAAGGACATAGAGACGTATGCCATATGCCCAGAATCTTCTGAGGCGGATAACTAAGTTAGATCACAGCATTGCTCCACTTGAAAAGAACGTAAACGACGTAACTGTAAAGGTTGATGAAACTGAAAAGAAATTAAATTTTTAACTGTAAAGGTTGATAGAACTGGGCGAAATGCGTATGAAACAGTCCACTTAGTTTATAACAAGATGTTGACTAAGTATAAGATCTTCGCTGCATGGAAGGCAGTTCAAGAGAAGTCACGAATGCTAAGGCTAGATCACTTGGATCAAGGGCGTAGACTGAAAGAAACCTTTAAACAAGTTATAGAATCTTTCGATGAACTCTCAAAAAAATTACACATTGATGACGAAGTTGCTGATTTCATTAACTTCCGCAATGATAATGGGATAGACAAAATATTTGGTGTCATTGTTTGGCAATCAACCTATAAGTTTAAAAGCCAAAACAATACAGGTAGGTGATATGGAGTTTCAGAAAACAACTGGTCTAAAGAACCTCATTTTCTTGAATCCCACAAAAACTGTGAATAATTTGCCTAAACATCTGGAGATCTATGGTGAAATTCTGCAAACGACCGGTATACATAGGAAAGCAGGAACAAAACCGTTATAAGACCTATATTAAATGGTCGATATAACACTGGTGATGATACTGACGTGTAGCATGAAAGTCAGCAATTGACCCTAGAAATCGATCATGGTGGAGAGTTTTACAACAGGTATTTCTAGACCATGATGCAGTGGTAGGGAATACATCATTACTCAACAATCATCCACCTGATAGCTAGTATCATGGAACATCTGAACAGAACAATAAAAGGTCAAATGTGGATGGGTTTTAATCTTCGCGGCTTATCCAAATGGACATATATCCTTCCAGAAATAATTGCATAGTGTAATATAAGCAAACATAACACAATAAAAATCAGCTCAATAGATGTTCATGATAATGGACTCGCGGATATGGCATACTATCATATTAAAATGCTAGATCGACGCAAAAAGAAACTTAATGTGGGTGATTTGGTGCACATCTCAAAACACAAGAGAGCATCTGAGAAGTCGAACTTTCCAAACTGTTTAAGGGAGATATTTACAGTCTCCAAAGTGCAGAGAACAAATCCCAGAACTTACGCATCTTAAAGGACAGCAGTAGCACTGAAATTTCAGGCTGCTTTTACACAGAGGAAATGCAGAAGAGCTCAGAATCACATGTGTTTCTCAGAGAACATGTCATAATCCACCGTGGGAATTGAGCACCAGGTTTTCCGGCAACACAAAACAGTTGGATTCATGCTTGTGATTTGCTGTTTAATGGAGTGCACAGAGCACAACCAGCAGAGTAGCATACATTCACGATAGGAGACTCACTATAGGAGGCGGTGGTATTCTCGACATAAATCCGGTGAACTGCACATTTCTACTGTGAACCTGGCGCAAAGTTTTGGAAACTTTTGGCTTGTGGTGATAAGGGGATTAACCTGCTTGATGAGCCATATTTGGAAAATGATATTACATACGCAAAACGCAAAGATCTCCCAGGACGTCACAATGCATATCGAATTTTAGCTGATAAAGCCAAGGCACTACGAGCTACAAAGGACATTGGTTAAAGAGCAGTGCATTTCAGAATTTGTAGTTGACAAAACCATGTGCGGTAAAATTAAGTTGGGCCTGGATGTGAATTTCTAGCAAGTTATGAACGCTGCATGTCGTGCACTGAAGAAGAGGAAGAAAACAATGAAGAAGAAGAGATGTTTAGAAAACTGTATACTGACAGCAGTTTATGTAGCTGAAAGTGCCCTGAATCATAAAGCAGCTGGTGTTCGGCCAATACCCAAGACGTCGGGTGAAATTATCCGCTTGATTATTCTAGCCCTCCCAGATCTCTCAGTGATGGTTTGACTGCCTGGTAGACCTGCGGCTATTGCCAAAACAGCCAAGAACTCACATTGACGGCTAGTGCAGGCGAGGAGACATAACCACATGATGAAAGTAGCAGCGATCGGAAAAAGGACTATACCTGAAACCATGTAAGAAAGGACTAGGTCTCTTCGTAAATAAAAAATAAGCCCGTAAGCCATCCTACCCGACAGATCGCTCACAAACATTGATCTGCTCAAGTTTCTTGTGAAAAAATTCAACATTCCAAGATTTCACAATGTATTTATGTTGGATACGTTACCAAAGACTATATGAAATACAGATCATGTGAAATTGTGAATTTAGGTTTTGCTGATGTCCTGGAGCCCACTGGACGGCTTATGATAAAAAAAAATACAAATAACGTCTACTATTTCAGCTTAATTAGAGATTTACAACCACCAGAATGGTTACAGCAATACCAAGACTTAATACTTATATGTGGAGGAGCAAATCTATGGAGCAAATCTATGGAGGTGCATTAAACATCCATTCATCAGCTAAGGTTCCGATAGAATGTAGTGTACCTTGACTTTAAAAGAACGATCGTCTATATTGATTTAAGCAGTGGAGAGTGGAGTACTGTATTGACTGGACTGGAGATGTACAAGAGCATTCTAAATATCACAGAGGCTAACAACATACTTCATCTGGAAATTAATGGCCGAAATGAAATTGTGGGAACGGAAACTGGTTTGATGATTTAAACGAAATTTTAAAACAGTCTTGGAAAGGGATTGTGCTAAGCACAAATATCAGTACACTTAAATCTGAAATATAGGCAGCAAATCCAACAACTGACTGCTGGGTTTCACAAAAGAACAGGTTTTGAAGAAGGATTCTTATAAATTTTACAGGTCTGATCAGTCGTGGTACATGCTCCCTGTTAGTGCAATCATTGTCGAGTGTAAACCTTGCAACAAACTCCTATCTCAAAAACAGATTGATTCATACAATTTATTGATTATTCCCATCAGCTGGAACTGGGTATAATATTACTGAGAATCCTACTAACGCTATATGTCTCCCAGACATTGTACTATCTGGAGCTGCGTACTATGGACCAGGATGTCTTCTTTCGTGGTGAGGAAATCACTATATGACAACATCTGAAGCGCAACTACCAGTGATGCTGAAAGTGCAGAGACTGTCAGTGACCTTCAGCTGCTTGGGACTTGCAGGCGACCCGCCCACGACCTCTCGGTGAGAACAAAGACATCGCCTTGCCAAGAGACCAGAAGCGGCAGGAGCGACCTTCGACATGCCGAGAACTGAGGCGAGCCAGCTGACAGAAAGCAACAATGGAGATAAGATATAAAACCGACGCGCAGCACGGCACTGCGCAACAGTGATACAGGGTGATAACATGTGCAAAAGACAAGTTTCTTAAATCAACAGGTCTGAAACGTTGCAACGACATTGTTCGATGTAACTAAAGCAGCAGAACATGACGGGAATATTATACTTCACGAATGCTTCTTGCATAAAGCTTATGCTTCAACCACATTTCACAAGAATGATGAACTTAGGATTGTCATCCAACACCAAGAAGCTTTAACTCTCCTGTGCAGACGGTTCGTATACCTTGAAGGATTATTTCCGAAAACGGATGATACAGCTACAGTGGGAGCGAACCTTACACTAACTCCTCTAGCGTTCCTGTTCATGAGATATGCTCTGAGCTTAACAGAGTCGAGATTGACCATACGTGCAATGTAGGCATAGAATCAACCATTAAAATGTATATCTCTGCTTATCCCTCGAATTTGAACGATTTAGAAAATGGTGGATGATTCATAGACGAGCGAGTAGAAGAGTACAGGAGATTTGCTGCATGTATACCTATAAAACTGCTTGTGGGCTACTTTGAAGAAATGCAATGACTTATTTTGAATGAGAAACAGGAACTTATACTGGGATTAGGGTTGCCATACGCCACGAATTTCACAGACAGTCCGCGATTTTAGGGTAAATGAAAACGTCTGAGCCGAAAAGGCAAATGTCCGCGATATTTGCTGGATTTGAAGTCAACTTCCGGTAATTTAAAAAACTGCTGTCATAGAGGCATCAATATGTTATCTCTTTGCCTTCATATTATATAAAATCCAAACAGAACGGAACAGCTTTCGAGATATGGAAACAATGGGCCGTCAGGCTCAGGCGTACGGTACATCCTCTTCGATTTGCGAGATTGCGAGTTGTCGATACAGTGGGCGGTCAGTCATCTCTGGCAATGGAGAGTATTATCCTCTTTGATTAGCTTGTTGAATGTTCGCTTGGTTTGTTGTGCTTGCGATTTCGTTGTGTTATGTTGCATTAAATAGTTGTTATTATTTGCCTGGTGGTTTAATAATGTCGGCTAGACGGAAAGTTAAGTACATGGGGAATATACTGAACAGTTTCCAAGTATAAAGCGAGGAAGAACTGAATACGAAGCTTTCTGCAAAATTTGCGGGTGAGTAACATTACGATTATACACAGACCCATTGAAATCGTTGTTTTCCTAGAAAAATTATTCTATTTTACGTTTTTCCTCTTCACAGTTCCTACATTTCAATCAGTAATGGAGGTAGACGTGATATTAACGACCACATGCGATCGAAAAAGCATAAGACGGGAGTGGGTTCATCATCTTCCAAACAGCTCACCAGCTTTTTCAAAACACAGACAGATGGTAATAAAGTAGCTGCAGAAGAAGCTGCATTTGCATTTCACCGTGTCAAACACCATCATTCATATAACTCAAGTTCTTGCACATCAAAAATTATCTCTCACGTTTTTAGTGACTCGAAAGTTTCAGTAAACTTCTCCAGCGGCAAAACTAAAACAGAAGCCATCGTTAATAAAGTGATATCACCGTTCATTGAAGACAGAACAAGGAACAGTCTATCGAAGACCAATTACGTTAGTATTAGCACTGATGCTAGCAACCACAAGTATTTGATAATATTTCCTGTTCTTGTGCAGTATTTTGTTTATGACGAAGGTGTCCAAAGTAGACTGTTAAGTTTAAATGAATGTGACAATGAGGATTCTAGTACAATAACTGAGTGTGTATACAGTGCCATTTTACAACATGGGCTTAGTGATAAGGTATCTGCTTTTGGTGGAGATAACACAAATACTAACTTTGGGGGTGTTGCGAGAAAAGGAGAAAACAATGTGTACAAGAAACTTCAGAAGAAACTGAATAGGGAAATTTTAGGAGTAGGTTGTCCAATGTTATGGAAATGGAAGAGGATGTAGATGAAGATGAAATGGGAGATATGATATTACCTGAAGAGTTTGACAGAGCACTGAAAGACCTGAGTCGAAACAAGGCCCCAGGAGTAGACAACATTCCATTAGAACTACTGACAGCCTTGGGAGAGCCAGTCCTGACAAAACTCTACCATCTGGTGAGCAAGATGTATGAGACAGGCGAAGTACCCTCAGACTTCAAGAAGAATATAATAATTCCAATCCCAAAGAGAGCAGGTGTTGACAGATGTGAAAATTACCGAACTATTAGTTTAATAAGTCACAGCTGCAAAATACTAACACGAATTCTTTACAGACGAAAGGGAAAACTAGTAGAAGGCGACCTCGGGGAAGATCAGTTTGGATTCCGTAGAAATACTAGAACACGTGAGGCAATACTGACCTTACGACTTATCTCAGAGGAAAGATCAAGGAAAGGCAAATCTACGTTCCTAGCATTTGTAGACTTAGAGAAAGCTTTTGACAATGTTCACTGGAATACTCTCTTTCAAATTCTAAATGTGGCAGGGGTAAAATACAGGGAGCGAAAGGCTATTTACAATTTGTACAGAAACCAGATGGCAGTTAGAAGAGTCGAGGGGTATGAAAGAGAAGCAGTGGTTGGGAAGGGAGTAAGACAGGGTTGCAGCCTTTCCCCGATGTTATTCAATCTGTATATTGAGCAAGCGGTAAAGGAAACAAAAGAAAAATTCGGAGTAGGTATTAAAATCCATGGAGAAGAAATAAAAACTTTGAGGTTCGCTGATGACATTGTAATTCTGTCAGAGACAGCAAAGGACTTGGAAGAGCAGTTGAACGGAATGGACAGTGTCTTGAAAGGAGGATATAAGATGAACATTAACAAAAGCAAAACGAGGATAATGGAATGTAGTCGAATTAAGTCGGGCGATGCTGAGGGAATTAGACTAGGAAATGAGACACTTAAAGTAGTAAAGGAGTTTTGCTATTTGGAGAGCAAAATAACTGATGATGGTCGAAGTAGAGAGGATATAAAATGTAGACTGGCAATGGCAAGAAAAGCGTTTCTGAAGAAGAGAAATTTGTTAACATCGAGTATAGATTTAAGTGTCAGGAAGTCATTTCTGAAAGTATTTGTATGGAGTGTAGCCATGTATGGAAGTGAAACGTGGACGATAAATAGTTTGGACAAGAAGAGAATAGAAGCTTTCGAAATGTGGTGCTACAGAATAATGCTGAAGATTAGATGGGTAGATCACATAACTAATGAGGAGGTATTGAATAGGGTTGGGGAGAAGAGAAGTTTGTGGCACAACTTGACCAGAAGAAGGGATTGGTTAGTAGGACATGTTCTGAGGGATCTAAGGATCACCAATTTAGTATTGGAGGGCAGTGTGGAGGGTAAAAATCGCAGAGGGAGACCAAGAGATGAATACACTAAGCAGATTCAGAAGGATGTAGGTTGCATTAGGTACTGGGAGATGAAGAAGCTTGCACAAGATAGAGTAGCATGGAGAGCTGCATCAAACCAGAGTCTGGACTGAAGACCACAACAACAACAGGTTGTCCAGCTCATATTTTGCATAATGCAATTCATACTGGTGCAGATGTCCTCTCGTATGATATTGAGAGCATTATCATAAAGGTTTTTAATTATTTCTCCATATTCTACTGTTCGTGTAGCACCACTAAAAGAATTTTCAGAATTTTTTGACGTGACACATAAGGACCTACTTAGACATGTAACAACCAGGTGACTCACCATGTTTCCTGCTATATAGAGGTTCATCCACATGTTTAAGGCACTTAAGTCTTACTTTCGTTCACTTGATACATGTCCTTCCCTTCTCAAGCAATTCTTTCCTGATTCTGTTGGTGAAATGTATCTGCTCTTCTTGTATGCACAAATGAATCCTTTCCAGAGGGCAGTTAGCAGCACTGAGAGGGAAGACATATCAGTGAATGAGGTAAGACTGGAGCTAGAAAATATACTGGAAAATTTTGGAGAGAGAAAACAGTGTGTTTTCGTAACGCCTAAAGTTAAAGAATTAATGTCTGACCTCAAACAATATCATCAGTCTACATTTCTAGGGGAAGTCTCTCTTTTCTATCAAACTGTTATTGATTACTTGATAAAATGGAGTAAGCCCTTGTCTGATATTAAACATTTTCACTGGATTTTGCTAAAGACTGTACCTTCATGGGAAAATGTTGAAAAGACATTCAAGTGGATGCATGAAAACACAAGCTGTAAATTGAATGAGTCCCTTCTCTTTGACCAAGTACTGAAATTAAAGTGTGTTTTGGGGGAGGTCAAAGATGGAAGTTTTGAGAATATGATGCCACGTAAGAAATGGGTGTTCTTCATTCATAATTGTATTTCTAGTGAGCGGTATTCAGAGTTGCTGAAAATTGTGGAATTTTATTTCTCCATTCCCAGTCATGACGCCAATGTAGAGAGAGACTTTTCCCTCATGAATTCTCAATCGACAGAAGAAAGGAATAGGTTAACAGTAAAATCAGTTAATGCAATGATGCAAATACAGTACAATATGAAAAATGTAAGTTGCAGTGAATTTCATAAACTGATTGAGAACCAGATTAAGTTCCTTTCATCTATTCAAGGTTCTGAGACATACGATTGGTATAAGAAAAGCTCAAATAATGACAATAGAACTTCGTGTACTGAATAATGTAATGCATATTCTTATTTTTAGTAATAAATGCTTTTTTTAATGAAGCAGTCCTTCCTAAACTCTGGATCATTAATTAAATGCACATTTCCCGTAGCTCATGGGCATGAGGACTCCTTATTCCTCTTATTTCCTTCGATCGGCTACGGTGACCATAAGTTTTGTCCTGGTTCTGGATTCCGAGATTATGGCAACCCTAACTGGTATGGACAACAATTCATACATTCAGGGAGCAAAAGAGGAGAACAAGATCACCATCAATAAAATCATGTGGAAACGCCACTCATCATTGTATCGGATCAGCAGCGATTGAAGGTTTTAAAAGTTCTGAAGGCAGGAGTATTTTCAGCATTATCTTTCTGTTCAGGGGATAATTTGAATACACAGTTCTACCTACAGCAAGCAGACAAATATGGGCTATTAAAACCTCTGCTCAATTGGAACACCTAGAGTCATCATACTTGCGTTCCACACTAACAGAATAAGGAATGTAGCAAATGATTCCACCAAATCTAATAACTGTGGTTTAATTAATGCCACAGTCTACTCTGTATTCTACTCATATGACAACTTACACCTGACTTGTATGCAGGGTTATGTTCTTCTTTCTATGAAGAGGAAGGATGTTTGCCCAACCTACCCAATTTCAAGGAGCCTGCACCAGTCATCGTAATAGACCAGGGGTCTCCAAACTTTTTAGTCCGCGGGCCACATTGGCTCCTCCACGAAGTCATAAGGGCGAAGATCTACCTAGTGGGATTAAAGCACACTAGCACTCCACGATCACCGTAATGTAAGGCTAAAGAAAAGATGAAATCACAAAAATCTAAGATTGTGGGAACAATTTTTATTTAATTACATAATTTTGAATGGTGGACGTACCTGACCGAAATTCTGGCGTATTTTATTCTGGCGAATTTCACCGACAAAAAAGTATATTACTGCACATTCTTCACGAAAGCGTCCTTCAAAGTTAACGAAATCTCAAAATCATTGTTAGCAACACTATTACTGCAAGACGTAACAGAGGTAGAGTATGTCAACGTGTTGTTATTTCAAGCGGCGCAACAATAAGTTTAGTTATGTAGTCTTGCAGCGAGTAGCAGAGCCAATGTCGCGGTGTATTGGTCGGGATAGGCCTCGAAAGTCAATTGTTGGCAGGATAGGTACCACCTCAAATACACTCCTGGAAATTGAAATAAGAACACAGTGAATTCATTGTCCCAGGAAGGGGAAACTTTATTGACACATTCCTGGGGTCAGATACATCACATGATCACACTGACAGAACCACAGGCACATAGACACAGGCAACAGAGCATGCACAATGTCGGCACTAGTACAGTGTATATCCACCTTTCGCAGCAATGCAGGCTGCTATTCTCCCATGGAGACGATCGTAGAGATGCTGGATGTAGTCCTGTGGAACGGCTTGCCATGCCATTTCCACCTGGCGCCTCAGTTGGACCAGCGTTCGTGCTGGACGTGCAGACCGCGTGAGACGACGCTTCATCCAGTCCCAAACATGCTCAATGGGGGACAGATCCGGAGATCTTGCTGGCCAGGGTAGTTGACTTACACCTTCTAGAGCACGTTGGGTGGCACGAGATACATGCGGACGTGCATTGTCCTGTTGGAACAGCAAGTTCCCTTGCCGGTCTAGGAATGGTAGAACGATGGGTCCGATGACGGTTTGGATGTACCGTGCACTATTCAGTGTCCCCTCGACGATCACCAGAGGTGTACGGCCAGTGTAGGAGATCGCTCCCCACACCATGATGCCGGGTGTTGGCCCTGTGTGCCTCAGTCGTATGCAGTCCTGATTGTGGCGCTCACCTGCACGGCGCCAAACACGCATACGACCATCATTGGCACCAAGGCAGAAGTGACTCTCATCGCTGAAGACGACACGTCTCCATTCGTCCCTCCATTCACGCCTGTCGCGACACCACTGGAGGCGGGCTGCACGATGTTGGGGCGTGAGCGGAAGACGGCCTAACGGTGTGCGGGACCGTAGCCCAGCTTCATGGAGACGGTTGCGAATGGTCCTCGCCGATACCCCAGGAGCAACAGTGTCCCTAATTTTCTGGGAAGTGGCGGTGCGGTCCCCTACGGCACTGCGTAGGATCCTACGGTCTTGGCATGCATCCGTGCGTCGCTGCGGTCCGGTCCCTGGTCGACGGGCACGTGCACCTTCCGCCGACCATTGGCGACAACATCGATGTACTGTGGAGACCTCACGCCCCACGTGTTGAGCAATTCGGCGGTACGTCCACCCGGCCTCCCGCATGCCCACTGTGCGCCCTCGCTCAAAGTCCGTCAACCACATACGGTTCACGTCTACGCTGTCGCAGCATGCTACCAGTGTTAAAGACTGCGATGGAGCTCCGTATGGCACGGCAAACTGGCTGACACTGACGGCGGCGGTGCACAAATGCTGCGCAGCTAGCGCCATTCGACGGCCAACACCGCGGTTCCTGGTGTGTCCGCTATGCCGTGCGTGTGATCATTGCTTGTACAGCCCTCTCGCAGTGTCCGGAGCAAGTATGGTGGGTCTGACACACCGGTGTCAATGTGTTCTTTTTTCCATTTCCAGGAGTGTATTTCGCGGGCCGGATACCGCGGATGTCTGGCCAGCTAACGTGGGCCGGTTTGCCGGCCATCGCGGGCCGGTTTCCTCCGCGGGCCGTAGTTTGGAGACCTCTGTAATATAGTGAGATAATTAAATCGTGTCCTATAGGTGTGAATTGAATTCTAATCTGCATCAAATTTCCCTGCTCACACTGCAGCATATGCTCTAGTTCTAGATGACTGCGTGACTAACTATACCCTGCTCACTGGCATTCTGCAACGAACTGTGTCAATGAACAAGTCCTGTGCTATACATGAAGCATTTCACAATGGCCTCTCACAGTGTGAACACCATTGTGAACGTTCACGGGTCTTAATGAAGAATATGGACAGTTCATATTTAAAGATGTTGCATCCATGATGTATACAGAATGCGGTGGTATATCAGAGACAGTCTCAGCATGCGTTGCATCACTGAGGTCTTTCACGGATGTGAAGTATTTCAAAACATGGAGGAGTGTAATGTGGCTAACATATTTCTACCAGTGAATTCACTGGGATGATCCTGGTGCACCCTATACAGATATTACGACATTCTTTCCTTTATTTGACCACACAGATTCCCTCATCTATGTCAAAGGCGAAGAGAAGGTCACATGAATGTGTCGAATCTTCAAGTTTGCTGCTACGTATTACAGACCTAGAATTCTATGGGCGCCCTACTCTCCTCTGGCTCAAGAAGGTGTTGTGTGAAAATAGTGTTGTGTCTGCTTATGAAAATGTAAAATTAAGCTGGATAAGAAGTAAATGAGTTTTTATCTCATAATCCGTGTGTACTTTATTTTCTTTCACACTTTATCAACATGGAACTTTTTCCAGATAACATGTCAGTGGTTCTCCTCAAGCGCAGGAAAATGATATTAAACAAGTTTGCTACACATCTTTGAAAGTGGACATGGTCATATGCTACCTGCTCCCACAATGAAACACGTACAGAGTGAAGACATAGTCCCATGTCCATTACGTATATTTCGTTATTCTTTATCTTAAACTTCCACCCCCTTAATAGCACTCAAGTTGAAAGCTAATGTCACTTCTATCCTACACATCCTTTGTATACACAAATGGGAAAGGTTTACTTTAAATAACAACAACAAAGACATGATAGCGAATTTTTTCGTGCATTCAATTCTTACAGATACAATTTGATTCTTGAGATACAATTTAGTTCTTCAGTTACAATTCGGTTCTTTCACACTCAGCCATAAATAGATGTCAGTTTTCAGTGATAAAATTTGGTTCCTTCTACACATTGGTTCCTGAGATAAAATCCACCGATAGTATTTGTTTCATGTGATAAAATTAAGTTCGTTGTTAGGAAACAGACACGTTTTTGCTACTTTGCGAAACAGCTAGAACTCGTTTTTTTTAAAAAAAAACTTTTATATTTTACAATGAGATCTAACAATCAAGCAGAGATACTTTTTCCCTTAAACTAGTACTATTACTACTAACAGTCCAAGGAATTTTGTGCAGTACGACAATTTTTTTAAAGTGGACTGCATATCTATGTAAAATATTACAGTAGCATCGCTGGGTGTATCCGAAATATCTACAAGTTCCATTGGACTGGAGAAAAATACTAAAAAGCTTATTGGACTGGAATGGCTAGTAGCAGGTGAAACTTAAAAATTAGACTATTTACACATGCGCCTGGTACACATTTTTGTATGACGTGCTGTCAGACATTTACAAAAATAAAATATGTTGCACTTAATTTTTTCATACAGATTTTTTATAATTCGTGCTGACCTAGAAAATTCGATTAATTGAGGGGTCCGACAACTTTGAGGGTCATTTTACCACTGTCATCTGGCTTTTTCTTCTTCAAGTCAAAAATGTCAACCGAAATACCCTTATTCTGTCTCTCGAATTTGGGTATGTCCTGAAGTTTAATGGGAGATTCCAACACCGTTAAAGTTATAACATGTATTAATATCATGAAAAGGCTATTTGTCTGGATGCTCCGAATGAACATGACAATTTCTTTCACAAGCTAGGACTAATCATGCGAAGTAGACGTTGTCTGTTTTATTCTTGACATTAATACATTCCTGTTTGGCTGCTATATATTTTCTAGCTCAATACAGCTGGATCCTCCATTTATTGGGTCACGAAGATGTGAGTGGATTTCAACATGTAGAACATGGATGAGTGTTTTACTGGATCCTCTACTGGCCATCTCCGAAAGCCTGGTCAAAGTAGCACTCAAGATGAGGTCGTGGAACCACTCAGTGATCGAATTTCTCTGCGACATCATACTGTTTTTCCCTCAAAGATACTTTTCTCCTTGGCAGTGCCTTCCTCTTTGGGAGGATATGATAGTTTGCAGTGTGATACCACACTACATTTCATGAAGAGATGTTGATCATTTACAAGTTTGGTGAGCTCCTTCTCCGTGACAGGATTGCGCGCCAACACGAAACTTTTAGCATCCTTGTATCACCCTGCCGGGTTTTCAATCCGTATAAATGAGATGCATTCATCATACGTGTCTTCAACCTCCTCATATTCTAGTTCTGGCGTGACATTTGCGATCCGATGCTCTGTAATAGGATGGGAGAGGGCACTGCTACTAGCCTCATCGCTATTGTTATTAGTAGACGGAACTGGTGGTGTGGATGTAGGATGTTGGTGTGGAGTGGCGGCCCCCTGACCCGGCCAGAACATACAACCTGGCTGTGGAGAAGCTGACTGTAGCTGTTTGTTGCGGCACTGCTGCTTCTGTGTGTGGTGGTATGCAGGCCTGTCCCTGATGGGTGCTGCTGGCTTCTGCATGGGTTGTGCACACGGCACCCACACAGGTGTCAAGCATAGAGGTAGCCCACCACCAGATACTGCTCGTTGACTAGCTGTAGAGTAAAAAAGTACGTTAATTTAACACACAGACACTTCGACTGTGGAGGGAAGAAGAAAAATAAATTGATTAAAAAAACTGATACCACAAAGAGAGAGAAAAAATGTGTGACTATAATAATTTACCTTAGTAATCAGCGCTGCTAATATCACCATTCTGGTGCCGGGAGGTTATCATCTCCCTCAAATCCTCAGCACTGTAATCGCTCATTCAGGTAGTGGCAGCTCGAACCCTGTTTCACCCTGGCTGTCAGATAATGCCGACATCTCAGAGTCCGCGCTACCCCATAGCCAGTAGTCAGCTATTCAAAAATCATGGGGTGTAACGATATAGCGATAGGAGGGAGAGGCCAACAGCATCCTCTGGTGGATGTAGTGAAAACTAGTTTAGTCGGTCCTTGCACGTCAACGCACGCACACACGTCTCCGAGTTAGGTTACTGGAGGTAGCCCAAGTGAGCTTTAAATGAATAAAATACACTACCTTCCTCTCCAGTGCAGAATTACCATTTCCCGTCAGAGTTAAAGTACAATAACCCAACCTTCCTCTCCCGCTGGTGGATGGAGACTTATCGTTTCCCATCATTTCCAGGTGTGTCGTCATAGCAGGACTGGGAGTGGGTAACGTCATAGTAGTGGGGGAGGGGGGAAGGGGGAGAGGGGGGAGGGGTAGGGCACTTAGGTTAGTCGAGGTATCCCATTTGCTCAATTTTCCCACCAAAATTTCCCATTATTTCCAGGGGTAGCGGGTGGTGTGACGTCATAGGGAAGTGAAAAAAAAAAAAAAAAAAAAAAAAACAGCCATCATTTTTAATAAATTCTTTGTCATCATATCGACTTTGTACCACTACTTACGCTTACACAGTCAGAATCGAGGGAATGGATACTGTCTCTTAGGAAGACATCGAGCGAATATTTAACTGCTTATTTTAAATAGATTTCTTTTGCATTTTTGGTGGATTGAGATGTTGCGGTATTCAGTCTTCCTACAACTACCTTGCGGTCACTAATTGCTGTATCCATCATGATGTTTGCTATATTGCAGGATTATTTGTTGCTAAGAAGTGAATGACGTTTTCACATGCATTTACATTTCGTGTAGGCTTCTGAATTTGTTGTTCAAAGTAATTTTAGTAAAAATTCTAAATGAGATTCAAGTTTTCTTTTAACTGTTTGGCAGTTGTATCACGTGACTCGAGGGGTAAAACGCATTAATAATAATTTATTCTGTTGTCAAGTATAACCCCTACCGATACTAACTCACCTACAAGGCAAACTACTTCTGTCAGCAGTAAACACTCCCTATCAAATGTACTTAATCTATCATTTCTGAATGCCGTTAGGTCCTTTGCAAAAACTTTGGCTGAACTTATCTCCGGCCTTATCTAGCTTTCAGTACCTGTAACGATTTGAACTGCGATACTTTCTGTTAGGGCTTGGAGCTATGGTTCTTTCCCAACACATCTACAACAATTTACAACCACAATACCGATTGCTTGTTTCTACGTCTATCCCCCCCCCCCCCCGCCCCCCCTCGTGCGTTTTCACCTCACCTTTTTAGACTGACACCCTTTATGTGTTTTTCCAAGACCTTCTGACCGAAAAAAACCTCCCAATCCCCTCCACACAGCCCCCTACACACGTGTAGCCGCTTTCTGTGTATTGCGGAACCAAAAAGGTTTCAAATGAGTGTGAATTCTAAAGGGACCAAACTGCTGAGGTCATTGGTCCCTAGACTTACACATTAACATGTGCTAAGAACAACACACACACCCATGCCCGAGGGAGGACCCGAACCTCCGGCGGGAATGGCCGCGCAATCCGTGACATGGCGCCTCTTACCGCGCGACCATTCCGCGCGGCTATTGTGGAACCCTGACCTATTGAGCGAAACCCGAAAATGCAGCACCCTATGGCTCAAGTCGAGGAATATGGGGTCTGTATGGTCGCAAAATCGTATGAGTCACTGGTTCAGACCCTCCACTCGGCCATGTACAAAAGGTCCACAGTCGGTCCTGCCAGCGACGCTATAGATGATGAGCTCCGCCTTCCACTCGCAAGCAAGACTGGCAGTGTTTCCCACTTCAGCTAGCCACTCAAACCCACAGAGGATCTCTTCCGATCTAAAGCGACATGAATCACCACCTGCAGTTGGGCGCACCCTTTGCTCTTTATGGCATTTGGAAGCGCCTGTTCCACATCTGTAATGACTCCTCCTGGTATTCACACAGTGTGCACCCTGGATTTCATCTCCTCCTTGGCAGCCGTATCCCTAAGGGGCTCCATTAAGCGCCTAACCTTGGACCTCACAAGTACCAGTAACCCCAGCCTTTGTGAGTGACCTTATATTGCAAGTGGAGAGGCTTGCCCTGAAAGAGGGCGAGTGACTGCATTTGGCTCAGGACGCAGATAGCACCTGGAACCTGCTTGTCAGCGGATCTGAGGAGGAACTCCGATAGGGAACCCGGAGAGTCTTTCACTGTCCGCCATACCTTGCAATGACTTTCACTCGTAAACGGGTGAAGGGTCAACCTTAGTGCAAGGAGTACTTGGGATGTTCTGTTCTGACGTGGTTTTGCTGTATTACGAGTATATCTAATTACTGTGCTGCCAGGACACATATGAGCTCATGTGTGAGTGTTAAAGTGAAATGTTAATCTCAAAATGTGGAACATGTAATAGTAAATAAATAAACATTTATCTGTACCACTCTTTTTCTCGTCACCTCCTCTTGCCAGCAGCAATTTCTAAACAAGACTATAAAAATGACTTTGCATGAGTGTAAGTAATACTTTGTGAGACATCGCCTATAGATTTTCTTTTAAGGTGTTTCGGGTGATAAATTTTATCGGCCGAATTTTGGGCCAACTCGTTTCATAAGATGAGATTATTAAACGTGCCATTCTTAATTTGAGTAAAATATGGAAGAATGAAGGAAGTCACTGCCACCTGCATCTAGTTGCCGTGTTTATTTAACAGGTAGCAGCAGTTAATGCAGTTAGCTAGCAGCTTTCATCATCCTACCGGTTTGTGAGATCTTTGTCTCTTAACTTGGGGTCATATGTTTTGTGGTGACCGTTGGCTCTTCGTGGGTTGAGAGTGAGGAGGGGAAAAAACTGCCGCGAGAAAAATGGGATACTGTCTCTTTGAAGCCTGGCAGTGCAAAACCGGTTGGGCAGGTTGTTTTGCTGCACTGGGGTTCAGTGCTGTTAGGATCTGGGGGTAGTTAGGTGTAAGTCTCGATTTTAGAGTATTCAGTTTGCTTACAACATGATTTGCGTTACTTTTGGATTTTTTTGATTTTTAAGAATCTGAAGTTATTCTGTGTGTTCTTGTGATTTCGACGACATATAGGTAGTGGGTTTTGCGATGCCTTGTAGTTTCAGACTCTTACACTTCACCCTCTCGGATATAGTTGCTTAAATAATATTCCTCTGACGTCTATGATAGTTCACGGTTTTAATTCTCGTAATTAAACCAACTTCTTCTTCGATATAAGTTGTTTCAGTAGTGTTTTCAAACGGTTCTGATAATTTGTGTGTGTAATTTTTTTCGTAATCATGCTGAAATGCATCACTCTGGAGTCAGCCCTTCAGGTTCGTTTTCTTAAGTTAAGGATGTTAGTTAATCAAGAGGTAGATTTTTTCCTTTTTTGTGTTAGTACAATATAGGTTTTGATATGCAAATGAATCTTACATGATGATTGGAGAGTTTGCAACTTCTCTCTAGCAAAAATATTTTCCATTAACTCGCATTCTAGTTTGTATGTGGGATGTGGCTAGGAAATTGACCGAGTTATGGCGAGGCACTTTGCATTGAAACGACCCTGTTGTGCAGAGTAGGCCTGGACAACAGCCATTTGGAGCCCTCAGATAGGTGTCGCCAGGTCACAGCTGATGCGGCCTCCCCCATCCCCTAATGTAAGGCACTTCGGGCGGGCGCTCAATTTGACCGTATCGCCGATGGTGCCAGTACAGAAATTTGGGCAGTAGTTTGGACTGCAGATCAGATCTTGCGGAGGAGCTCAAGTAGCACTACTTGACTGGTCGGTGTCTAATAAACTGCCAGAGTGAGAGAACTGGGGTCGCCTTTCCTAGGGGAGGAAGTGTGTGTGAGTTTTCTCGAATTCGTCCGTGCTTCCGCCGCCTTCAAGGGCGGAGTTCTCGCACCAAATTGTTGTAAATTTGTTGAAACTGAATAATTAAGAGATTGTCTCAATTAAGAATAAACTATTCAGAAGTGAGAGGGAAATGTTTGCTACGTGATCTCTCAATGGTGATATTTGTAACTTTCCCCCTGATTCGACAACTTGTAATTTTTGGCAGTCTTCCCATAGAGCGCTGATAGGAGTGTCGTTTCTAAAATACTCTTATGTAAGCATTACAGCAGTCTTCGTCGGGATCGAAGCACACTAGTAGTCTCCAGCTTGATGGGGACCAAGGCGAGACATTTTACTTCTGCACGGATCCTTACGCAGTACTTGCAGCTCAGATGCCCCCTGCAGTTGCTGAAGTAGCAGCCCATATTGTCGCGTCCCGGTGTTGGTGAACTCTGGCAGCAAAGGGAGGTTAGATGCTCATGATGAGGCAGTAGTACGCGCTTTTTCAGTTAAAGCACAAGGAATCTCGTTTTAAAACGTGCTCAACGAGCCGATAGAGTCACCAGGACTCAGTTATTTGCCTTGCTGCATGTATTTTCCTAACCCCAGCAGAACGACGTAATCATAATGTTCAATGCGAACAGTGTACTTGATTTAATTAAATTACAGATTCAATTAGTTACAACGTTTTTCTCTTCCCTTCCTGGTGTTCTTTGCAACTCAGTTTCTGTCAGCTGTATAATTATGAGGATTTTATTTTTACATTTCTAATCATCTCTGTTCTGTAAGGGAGCTAACTATTACACTTATCAAATACTGTTTCTCCTGTGGAATATTTTGTAACAAACGAAGGCCTAAGCTACCGATCTTTCAATTCAATAAATAGAGGTGAACCCCTTTACCTCTACTGACGAACCCCGCTTCTTGCTGTGAAGGCCCAAGGGGTTGTCTACCGACCGCCGTGTCATCCTCTTCCTTGTGACGTCATGCGGATGTGGTGTGTTGGGTCATGTGCTCAGCACACCACTCTCTCGTCCGCTTTGCAGACTTTCCAGGTCGTCTTTATCCTCCTTATTAATATCGATTTCAACGAGAACCGCACCCACTGTTCATTTGTCAAGGCCAACAATGTTCAGTCCGTTTCCATAACGTGCAGTTTGTCAAACACACCAGAAACAGAGAGGGGCGATCCACGTATCTGGAGGATTCATTCGATTCACATCAGACACACCGTGTCTTTTATTATAACCTAGTAGCGTCTTGCAAGGGAAACTTTCTTTCTAATAGATTTCAGGTGGTGAAAAACAATGTTTCATTTAACTTGTGGTGTTAAATAGGTCCCCGACAATGTTCTACTCTTAACTTAAATCGATTAAAGTCTGATCTAATTATATTTCCGTCATTATGCCTGTATAATTTCTCAATATTTAACCGAGTTTACTTTGTCAATCAACGCGGGTGGTATGGGGTTGACCTGAGAATGTCGCGTGTGTGGTATCGATAGCAACGATGCCACGGAATAGTTCCTCAAGTTGGCACTACGAGAGAGACAGACGACAGCGCCCTCTAGCCGCTGCTGTCGATGTCTACGAGCTCCGCGACTGCTTCACCCATTTTCATCAGGTGCAGCCAGCCAGGACACTTCGCTTTAGTATCGCACCTACGTACAAAGTTATGTAACCGTTTATCACCTTGTTTTTGCAGCAGTAAACCACGTTCTTGCAGTACCGACTTGTATTACCTTTTCCCGTTCCTACCCGAGCGCCGCCTCCCAGGAGGGATACAAAGGCGTGGCCTTTGGATAGTACTCCACTGTGCTCCTTTTATTTCTCAACATTGTATCAACAATGTCAAGATGTCTTTCGCGACAGTTCATGAGCAGATTTGTCTTTCTTTAATTTGCGTCCTCTATGAGTTCAGCCACGTGCGGTGTGTATCCAGGCTGTTACGCAAATTGTTGCTTCTAGTGTACCTTCGTATCACCTACACGTTTCTATTATCTATGTAGTACAATAAGTTCGGTCATTTTCCTGTCAACATGTTAGACGATGGGACATGCAACATTCCTTTGATCGCTCCCATCCTTCTCTCCCACAAGCTGGTGATTAGTTTGAGTTGTAGTAATGATAATGTTTTCACGTGCTCACTGAATATAGGATTAAAAAATATCACGTTTCTGTGTGTGCATGGATTCGTACTGAAGCGGTACTATTAGCGCCCCATTTAAACCATTTGTATGCCAATGATGTTAGAGTGTCACCAGATCGATTGTCGTGGTACTTTGTGACATAACGGTTTATTATTTTCATGAGATGTGGCGTTTGGATTTGAGAATGAACCCATCTGTGTTTTATTTTCGTGTGTCACACTTCCAGTTCCTGTCTATGCCCTTTCATTAGTGTGTGATTGCATTAAGTTTGAACGAGATGGGATACAGAAAAGTGACGGACTAGCCAAAGTTACTTAGGTGGTAGTGGACTTTGCCAAAGTAAATCTGTCGCGAAGCTAAGAAAAGAGATTGCCTGTGGGCTTCCGAGAAGGGCGACAGAGTAGTCGAGAGTAGAGGATGTCAGGTGACTACAGCCAGTAGCAGAGGTCCACCTACGGGATGTTTGAATAAGCAGACGTTGGGTCCGAAACCCGCCACGTTCGGGCACTGAAGACGAGCTCGCGTGAGGAGCAGTCGCTGCTGTGGGGCTCTTTCTCATGTGGTGGATTAAAGGCATAAAGATGAGTTATATTAAGGTGGACAACGGTCGTAATGTGGCGTTTCGACTAAATTTAGCATCGGAAGTGTTGAAAAGTGGTATAATTATTATGATTTGGTTGGTACAAAACAAATCGTAAATTGTGGTCGTGACCATTGAGTATGAGTGCTGGTCATCGGTTATGCATTCTGTTTGGGGAATAATTGCGAGCAAAATCTATTCATTTTTGTAGAATGTATCGAGTT